>NW_017728918.1:19443328-19460108 GCF_001723895.1 Crocodylus porosus | reverse complement strand
GACTGGTCAGTTGGAATAGACAAAAACACAGGCGTAGCCTGAGGAGTGGAAATAGCCGCAGTTTTGGCAGCAGAGTCTGCCAGAGCATTCCCACATGTAACATCATCATAAGGTTTCTGGTGATCTTGGCATTTATAATAGCAACAGCAGAAGGTAATTGTAAAGCATTCAACAAGGCATTTACGTATGGACCATTACTAATCTGGGCACCTCCTGAAGTGAGGAAGACTCTTTGTTTCTAAAGTTGACCATAATCGTGTACAATACCAAAAGCACAGAGAGAATCAGTATAAATATTAACAGAGGCATCAGAGGCTAGGGTGCAAGCCCTGGTGAGGGCCACAAGCTCAGCAACTTGAGCTGAATACGCATTAGGTAAGTGATGGCTTTCTGTAACATCATATTGGGAACATACTGCATATCCTGCAACAAGGGAACCTTTTGAGTTTCTTTGACATGATCCATCAACATAGAATACTAGATCTGGGCTTTGCAAGGGGTTGCCCTTTAGATCAGTGTGGGACATTGTTAGGTGAGCAGTAAAAAAAATGCAATCATGGGGTTCACCATCCAAAGGCTAGGTAACAGAGAAGCAGGGTTTAAAACAGGGCACCTAGTTAGGGTGACATTTCCAGCAGAGAGAACCAAGATTTCATACTTAGTTAATCTAGCATTTGAAAGGTGTTGGGTTTTTGTTTTTAGCAAAAGGGCTGCTACAGCAAGTGAGACAGCAACAGTAAGGGGAGAACCTAATACAAGGGTAGAGGAAAGTTCAACAGTGACAGCAGCTGCAGCTACAGCATGGAGACATGGAGGAAGTACAGCTGCAACAGGGTCAAGAGCAGAGCTATAATAAGCAATGGGACGGTGCTTGTCTCCATGTGTCTGAGTAAGTACTGCAAGTGCAAATCTGTCCTTTTCATGACAAAAGAGAATAAAAGGTTTAGTATAATTGGGAAGGCCTAAGGCAGGAGCTTGGAACAGAGCTTGTTTAATAGAGGCAAAAGCGGCTGAAGTCCGCTTCAATTTCTGAAGTCCAGGGTAAAGGCTCAGGGGTATTAACAAGAGTCAGATTTTGCAATGGCTTGACTATAGAGGCATAGCTGAGTATCCACTGATGGCAGTAGCCAGCCATGCGTAGGAAGGTATGCATTTGGGACACAGTAGTTGGTCTAGGGATTTTAAGAATAGCTTCTATTCTGGAAGAGGAAAGCAGTTGTTCTCCAGTGGAAATATCATGACCTAAATAGTGGACATGAGGAAGACAAAGTTGAAGCTTTTCTTTAGATGCCTTATGGCCTTTTAGGGCAAGAGAGGTGAGGAGAGTTAAAGAATCAGTTTTACAGGCTTCAAGGGAGGTAGATGCCAAGAGCAAATCATCAACATATTGCACAAGCACAGAATTTTCTTTAAATATTATGTCATCTAGATCTTTCTTCAGAATTTGAGAAAAAAGAGAAGGGGATTCAGTATAGCCCTGGGGCAATCATGTCCAGGTACACTGAAGTCCTTGATAGGTAAATGCAAAGAGAAACTGGCTATCAGGGTGTATAGGAATAGAGGAAAATGCAGAATACAAGTCAACACCAGTAAAATAACAAGCATTAGGAGGAGTACAGGACAAGATAGTAACTGGATTTGGTACAACAGCAAAAGTAGTTAAAACCGCAGAATTTACTGCATGGAGGTCTTGTACAAAGCGATAGGTATTCTTTCCAGGTTTTTTTACAGGAATAATAGGCGTATTACAAGGGCTCCTAGTCGGGACAATGATACCTTGCTTTAAAAGGGCAGTTATAACAGGGCGTATCCCTTCTTCGGCTTCTGGGCGTAAAGGGCATTGAGCAACTTTGGGTAAAGGCTTAGCTGGGTTTAATCTAATTTTTACAGACTGGGCAGTATGGATTTGTCCTACTTCATTAGCATGCTGGGACCAGAGAAACGGAGGGACAGCTTTTATGATTTCTTCTTGCAACACAGAAAGATCAGGGAACTCAGGCTCAGGAGGTGAGCTAGCTAAAGCGGCAAGTACAGCCATTTCGTTAGCACAGGGGACATGCAAATAAACACCATTAGGAGAGCAATAGATAGTACAGCTGAGTTTACAAAGCAAATTTCTGCCTAACAAATTAACAGGAGAACAGAGACTAAGGAGAAAGGCATGTTGATCAGAAACAGGACCAAGAGAAACATGTAATGATTGGAAAACAGGATGAGGAACTATTTGATTTGAAATTTCTACAGCGTATACAACAGCAGAGGAGAGGGGAGTTGTGGAAAATTCTTCAGCTCGAAGAGTAGAGCGGCTTGCACCCGTGTCTACTAAACATTTTGTAGAGATGCCATTTATCACACAGGAAACGAAGGGATCATCTTGATTAAGTGGGAGAAGTGGAGCTGTGATGATGTTACTATTCCTCAGGCTGGCCTAACAGGAGGCTTCCTGATTCGGGACAGAGAACTGAGTGAGAGGAGGTGGTGGCAGGTTAAACGTCATCCCCGGCTGGCCAGGCTAGTGAGGACATTGAGCCTTCCAGTGTCCTGGTTGGCCACAATAATGACAACTGTCATTATTTTGTGACTGAAAACCTCCTCATCCCATCCCACGATCACATCCCCTGCCTCTGAACTGTCCTTGATGGAAACCTTGGCTTCCGCCCCTACCTAAAGTCTGTAATCGCAATGACATTAGCTTAGTTTCTGTGGATTCCTTTTTCTTTTCCTGGCAGGTTGTACAATGATTTGCAATGGTGACTAGTTCTGCAAGTGGCTTAGTCTGCCAACCTACAGCAATTGTGCACAACTCTTCCTGGACTTTAAAAAGAAGTCCATGGACAAAAGCAGAAGCAACTGCTTCTGGGGCAGTTTCACCTGCATTTCCAATACCAGAATGTCTTTCAAATACTAGTTCTAAGTGGTCCATGTAGTCTGCTGGGGATTCTCCTTTATTTTGTTTACAGTTATGTATTTTGGCCCAGTCAGTTTTCCTGGGGCAAATTTTAAGCACAGTCTCAAGGAGGCATCCTCTCGCATCTGCTAAGTGATCTCCTATTCCGGGGTCTTGAGTAGGCCAAGTATCCTGTGTGATGAGGCAGTTGCAGACCTCCGAGGGCAGAACACTTCTCATTAAGTGCTTCACATCTGCCCATGTTGGATCATAACAATGGATTACAGTTTCCAATTCATCTCTAAATTTCTGGGGTTCCTCTCTGATGTTGGGAAATTGTTTAACAAGGTTTAGGAGATCTTCTGGGGTCCAGGGTACATGGGCTGTGGTTGTAGTTTCCCAATTTGTACCTTGCCCTGGAAGTCGGCATAAAGGCATAAGCTGAGCCTTTTTAGATTTTAAAGAAGGGGCTGGACCATACTGGGTACCAGACCTTAGACAAGAGGAGGGAGTTCAGATTTCAGGAGACAGATGCCCTGCCTCCAGTGGACATGGGCATGCCCTGGGGACAGGGAATGGTTGTTGAGTGATAGTT
Source organism: Crocodylus porosus (assembly GCF_001723895.1). Classification (NCBI taxonomy): domain Eukaryota; kingdom Metazoa; phylum Chordata; order Crocodylia; family Crocodylidae; genus Crocodylus; species Crocodylus porosus. The sequence goes on along the minus strand of NW_017728918.1, from coordinate 19,456,626 downwards.
TCCTGGTGAGGTGGGCTAATCCTGATGGAAGAGTCTATTTGGTTACTTTGGAGTTCTTCAGGTTCAGATTGTGCCTGGGACTCATATGGGGGTGGCACATTAAGAAAATCAATTATGTCTTCTGCAGATTAATTCTCAGTTATTTGTGGATAAAGTTGTTTTGGTGCTGATGGTACTGTTGATGGGGGGCCCCCTTCTGGTGCACTTTTCTGTTTTAATTCCTTTATCTGAGATTTCAGTTTCTCTTGGGAGTCCTTAAGACTCCAAACTTGAGATTCTCTCTCTCTTTTTTTTTTTTGACATCTTCTGGAAGCTTTTTCGTACCAATCAAAAAATGTGTCCCACTGAGTCTGTGGTATATTACTGCCTCTAAACTCAAGACCTCTGCGGAGATGAACAATTTTACTTAAATCAAATGTTCCCTCCAGGTGAAACTGCCGGCTAAAATCACCTCTGGTATACCAATTCCATTTGTCTACTTACAACTTTTATGGCCACAGCAGTGTCTCTGCTCCACAGTAGGGCTGGCTCCTCCTCTGCTCCTTGGCTGGGGCTTGGCACAGACTTGCAACACAGTAGGGTCTGCTGGCTTCCACATGCCCCCCTCTCCCCTCCCCTCTCACCACTTGCTGCTTAAGCAGAGATCCCTTCCTCCTCTCTGCCATATCAGGGACTGTAGCCAGCATATGGTATGCTAGCTAATGCCAAGAGGTGTCTGTGTGTGTGTCTCTCTCCAGTTTCACTGGGACAGGCAGACAGAACAGTGACCACTTAGGCCTTTTGGAGCTAATCAACAGGTCAGCTGGTAAGATGTTTAAGAAGTCTGAAGAAATGTGGAGAGAAGCTATTGTTTTGCTAATTGGGTGATAAAGACTGGTATCAGCCCCCTGACTGGCTTGCTCATCTTTCAGTTTGCTGCAGACAGTATGATGAAGCAGGGACGGAGATTGAAAAGCTCTGTATTATCAACGGATGCATGCCCTGCACCCCCTCTGTACCTCAGAGTGCTAGCCTGTGGCTGAGGGTTGGCAACACTCCTGCCTCTTGAGCAGTCAGTGGGGAAAAGCCTGGGACTCTGCAAGCAGACTTCCCTAATGAGAGGGTCCTGCTGGGGCCTGGCTATGCCTCTCTCAGCACAGCTCCCTGCACGAGGGAAGGAAAGGCTGCTCTAGTGCCCCACAACTTCTAGCCTGAGCCACTGTAGGCATGTGCCTCTATTTCCTCAGTCCAGAGAGAATGTCTGTCCAGTTTCAAACTGGTTCAGCCTAGCCACATTAGAGTAATCTGCAAAGATTGAATGAATTCAGGCTCAGGCTTTCTGAATGTCTGTCCCTAGTCTTGGAAGTCAGACAATAGGGGAGAAAAGCACAGAACCTGGAAGCATGTAGTTTCCACTGGCCTTGGCTGTAGCCTTAGAGAAGCATTGTAGAATAGTAACTGCCATTACCTTTCATAGCCTCTCAAGTAGATTTGAAGTTAGGTACAGTCTGTCTCTCCCTGCTGATAATGATTCAGTGATGTAATTTACAGTTTCCACAAGTGAAAGTGATTTCAGTTTATAATTGCTGCTCTTTACTGGTAGTTTACAGAGGGAAAAAGAAAAAAAAAGGGATTAAAATTTTTTAAGCTTATGTAAACATATAAAAAGTTACTAAAAATCTTTACTATCTATTTACCATGAAATAGATGAGAGAGAATGATTTATGACTGGTTCTGTGGTTAAGCACAGAATTTCCCTAAGCCGGTGGAGGTGCATAATGGTAAAGCTACATTTTCCCCTTTCCTGCTATCTCCAGCAGAGATGGCAGGTAGGGGCACAAAGCTTAGGTACACTTTAGAAGAATAAGCAGATATGTCCCATCAAAAAGAGGAATTCTTACGTTCTTTGGTTTTGGTTTGTTTACTGCCTTTTCAAGATGCTTGAGTGGCATGAAGTTAGCTGCAAAAATGGCTTTTATTCATACTTTTAGGTATTTTGTTGACTTATTTTAATGATATAAAAATGTATTTGTTTTTACTGAAAGATTTGACTTATTGGAGAAAGGTGGTATCCAGTCTTTGAGTTCATGTGGAATAAAATCCTAGCTCCATTAAGATGAATGTAGAGCTCCATTAAAGTGAATGCAGTTTGGCATTCATTTCAGTGGAGCTGGAATTTCACCCATTATACTTTATATGCACCTTCAGAGAAAAAAAGGGGTACCTTTTAAAATTCAAATGCTAACATGTGCTTTTGCTTCTGTCTTATCATCTCCTTGGTGAATGATAGTTATCCTAATAGTATGTGTCGCTTAAAAACATTTTAGAAATTACATAAATTAACATTTACTTATTATAGGACCATTGTTCTGTTCATGCACAAGTAAGAATACTAATAGATAAGTAAATATTATAAATAGAGTTGGAAGTATTCAATTTTTATCAATAGATAGGGATAAACCGTGATTTCATCTGGAACTGCCAGACTGACAGAAAAATATTTTCATCAATAATCACTGAAATTTACATAAAGGAGACATAAAAAAAAGCTGGGATGGATATAAGGAAATCTGGGAGAGAGGGTGCTGCAGACACACATGCATACACAAACACACACATATGCGGTGGCCACTGCAGTGTGATGTGCATGTATGCGTGCATGTGTGTGTGCACGTGCACTCACTAAATTGAAACAAATCAGTAACACTCCTAACTTTCCACAATCCTGAAAAATTTCAATCAATAGAAATTAGAATAAATGCTTAAAAATAAATATCAATTTTAGGTGTCAAAAAGAAACAAAAAAAAGAATCCTGCCAACCCTAATTATAAAGCACCGGCTGATGGTGAATTTAGCTAAGAGTTAGTATAGATTTTAGTACTGTAACAAGTTTTGGGGGTATTTTACATTAAAGCAGATGTGTATATAAGGTTTAGCAGTATATTAAACTGACTTCATCGGTATTTTTCAGTGTCAAAGAAAACAAATAATTATTTTATCAAGAAAATTGCTAGACAATTCAGCACAGTGCAGAGAGATTGAAAAATACCATGGAATTAATTACTTTGTTTTTGGCAGAGAATCTAGCTCAATATGATACAAGAAAACCAATCAGAACCCACTGTGTACCCTGACGCTGATAATTATCATTGAATTCACTATAAACTAGACTCTGTGGTGTGTCATCACCTCATTCCACAGGGAGCCATGCACATAAATCTTAACTCATTAATATAAGCAGATACCAACCATTATCAAAGCACCTGTAGATAGACTCTAATTTGTAACAGTTGAAAATAACTAACACCATTACTTGGTACCTTTATCTCAATAAACCTGAGGACCAAAATCTCCTCTCTCTTGTTCTGCGATTTGGGGAACAAGTCTCATCTTCAGTGGTAACACACTTTGTCCCACTGAAGCAATTGATTGCAACCACTTGCCTAATTAGAATTTACTCACCTGGAAATAAGTTGCAGGGTTGGATTATAACTCCCAAGAAGGAGGCACAGTGTCATGAAATACTAAATGAACAAAGATAGTGGACAAAAATCTGTGGCCCCTTCCCCCCTTACTCAGTGCACTTTCTATAATTGTTATGAGGATAATTGTTATGGATGGAGCTGGTAGCATTGCCTACCACTAAGCTTCTCTAAGATTTTCTATTAATAAAAACATATTTTTCAGCTTCTTATACCTTTTGCTTTAAGTGCTTGAGTATAAATTTTCCATAAATGATTTACGAAAACAACAATAAAATGCTCCAGCTATGTTCCAGAATAAGATTTGGGTAAAATTACATGGCTTTGTCCAGGCTTAAAAAAGAAAAAGAAAAAGAAAAAGAAAGAAACTTTACATGTTTTGTTGATAAGTTCTGGCCTCTCTGCCTTTTGAAGCAGGTACCTGAATTTTTGCTCTGTGGCTTTGTGTTAGGGATGCATATTTGGCTCTTTCTATAAAAATACTTCTGCATTTGGCCAAGCTATAAGCCCATGCACTAGTAATTTGAATTGTGACATTCCTCAACTTCCTAGGACTTCCCCCTGCAACCTACATATTCTACTAATGTAGGTTATTTATATACAATAATGATACTATTCATGGAAACTTGGGCACATATGTTAAAAAAGGGTTTTTTTAACTAGCTGCTAGCATTATTTCATGGATTCATAGATTTGGGATGGTCCTGCTTTGAGCAGGGGATTGAACTAAGATGACCTCCTGTGGTCCCTTCCAACTCTCATTTTCAGTGGCAAAGCATAGGGGGTGCATGGGGTGCACATGCATGCACCCCCTGAGAGCACTGATCCACCCCCTGACAGGCTGCGCTCCCAGCTTAGGTGATGGGTAGGGAGGGCAGGCAGGAGCTCCAGTGCTTCCCTTGCGAGTGCCGGCTAGGGAGTGGGAGTGCCGTGGCCACTTCTGTGAGCACTGTGACTGCTTCCCAGTTGGCGCAATTGGCCACAGGGGACCCCCCCACCACCGGTCACTGACTAGTCATTGGGGGGGCACGTGCCCCACTTAAGGTGGCACCAGTTGCCCATGCTAAATTTTCTATGATTCTATGATTTTGAATGCCAAATGCAGGTATTATGGTCATCTGTGCAGTCTGACTGACTTCAGCAGAAAAGAAAAAAAAACATGTAATTTTTTTTATTGGATCAAGTTTCTGTTTGAGCAGTACAATACTCTTTAGGGAATAAACCAAAACAGCCTAAAGTCCTCAAGTACTGGACAATGCAAACAGGACCCTAAGTAAATTGTTTTAATGATTAATTATTCATTGTTAACAACTTTGTATTTTAATTTTGGACTAAATTCTTCTAAAATAAGCTTCTAGGCACTGGGATCTTAGTGTCCTTTTTTGATAGCTTAAAGACCCACCTTCTACCAAAAATCTCTTCTCTGTGTACCTACTGTAGGCTGATCAAGACCCATTTTAACTTTCTATATTTTCTCACTTATGGTGGGATTTTCAGACCTTGAATCATTCTTGTAGTTTTTTTCCTGAATGCTTTCCAGGTATACAAGAGTATCTGTTGTTTGTACTAGGCTCACCTGGAGACCAGCTGGCTCTTTCCTATTTTTTAAGGATGGAACTCCAAGCTCTGATGATGGAAAGTCATAAAGATATATTTTCCTCAGAGGATTTTTTGGATGTAGACCCTTTCAAAAACTAAGGTCACTTTTGTTGCTTATCTATGTATGGGGAGTTCCTTTAAAATCTCTTCCTTCTTATAAAGATTTAGGCCTTTAAAAAAAAATCTTCCAGAAAAATTCAGCAATTTGGAAATTACCCAGGCTTCACTTGTTTTGTCAAAATTTCTAGATGACTAGTGTGTCTGTTTCAAACTTTTAGCTAATAATAGCAAGTATTGAAAAAAATGAAAGAAAATAACACTTGAAAGAAGACAACATCATGACATTATTTGTCAGAGTAATCAGTATAGGGGATATCAAGCACTGAGGATCAGTCTTGTAGGCAGAACAGAAGACATACAAATAAAATCAAGGATCACACTGATATACAAGAATTTCAGGAAATTCAGGAAACCGATGAATTTTAGAAAATCAGGTTATTTAATGAGAGAAAGAATGATCCTTCAGAGGGTACAGATGATTTTCCTTAGTCTATAATTTATAAATCTCTGTGCATTTTACAGATTGGTTCATTAGCCTGTGATTTCAGTTTTCATGTGTGGGGGGAGGGGCATTTCTTTAAGGTAAAATAAAGGAAAGATGTAATAGTAGCTACTGATATCAATAACCCCCACCAATGGATGGTGACTATTATCTCATTTGTAATCATGTCAGGTGAATGAAGCAAGGAAAAAAGTATGCTTCTACATATTATAAAGTATGGGAAGGTGCCATCATTACTCAATTGTTGGGGTGGCTTGTTTGGTAATATTGAATCACTACATCTTTTCAATATTATTTTAATTAATTATTTGGATGCTATTTCATCTCTATTTTGTCTTCATGGTATAGTTTCAGGTAATAGCTCCCAGTCATGTAGCTACAACATACTCCATACTAACATTACAAAGCACAATTGTCTAGAAAAGCTAAGATTCCACAGAATCTTAATCAAACACTGACTCTTCTGATTTATCTCATTTGTCCCCTGGTAAATTGGATACCCCCCCCAACCAAAAAACAAGAAAAAAACTGTGAAAATAAAAATAAACAATTTCCTACTCTTCCTATCATTTCAGGAAAAAAAACTTTTACATGTCCAGCTGAGTCACTGTAAATGAAAGATAAAAATATAGCAGTAGTTGTTACATAATTAATAGGGTTTCTCTGTCAGTAACCCCTGAGATTCCCAGGCATAAATAGAGAAGCCAGCTCTAACCTGACACTCCTTTTACAGATACATTAATTTGACAGTCAGTTACATTGGCATCTGTAGCTGGGAGACTTCCTCTGTTAATTAGACCAGAATCCATTCTTACCAGATCTTTCAGTTGCCATATGCTTTAATTCATGGGCATTTATCCTTTTACTGCTGGATTTGAGGAAGTGAACACAGGATTTTAGGAGGTGAATGTCTCCTAATAATTATTTCAAACATTTAGTTTGAAGGGAAATAATGAAATCAGATTGTTTAATCACCTCTTTGTGAGACTAAAAACTAGCTTTGAGAGCACTTACAACTGCCACTCCCAGTTGTGCCCTGTTTGGCTATCAGACACATGCAACTTCCCAGCAGCAAACTGAAGAGAGATGGCATCCTGCTAATGGCCAGAAGCTCTGATTCAGAGCAGCACAAGCTGGCAAAACTTGTAGCTTACGCTCACTGTGTATTTCACTCACCTGTTCAAGGGACAGCTGTAATCTGCATAAATGAAAGTAAAAGAGCAAGTTCTGCTACATACTGTTATGCTTACAGACTGGTTTAACATCTCTAGTATATTTTTAGAAGGACCTAAGGCATATACATGTTCAGCCCCCATTAGAAGTTAATGACAATTGAGTGGCTAAGATGCTTTTGAAAATCCCACCTCTGTGAAATAGTATGTATCTGCCTGTGTCACTACGGTATTGCAATACCGAGATTATAGTTGGAGCCAAAACAAATGGGAATTTTATTTCAGTGTTCTAGGTGGAATATGGAGGTGTGTATTTGGGGAGGGAGCATACATTCACCATTATTTGTCTACTCCATGACAAAACCTTTCCATGTCTGAGGCCAGGTTTTCACACAAGAAGATTCCTATGGTGCTAAGGCATCAAATGGAACTAACTTGCATTGCCTTAATTTTGACCAAAATTAACAAAGTAGTACCTTGACATGCAGATTTCCATTTAATTATTTTCTGCTGACAAAATACCAAATATGGAAACATAAAATGTATAGATGAAGAAGTTTTTGCTATATGCCTTTTAACAGGCCCTTAAAGATAAATATAGGAATTGATCAACATCTCAGAATCTCAATGACATTCAGAATCAGAATGAAAAATAGGAAAAATGTCAAATGACACATTCATGGTTCTTTTCCCTTTTGTTTTGGCCGACTTCAGAACTAATTACCAAATTTAAATATTATGGGGAAAAATGAGATAAAAAAATTATACCTTTCATCCTTTCTATCTTGAACCTTTTCTAACACACTTCTAATTACATTGGTGAATTATGACTCCACATCTACCCATCTCACTAGCACAAAACCTATAGTAATCAGCAAAACTCATGAACATGTAAGCAACACTCTTCGAAGCTGACCTCATGAAGGAACACCTTGACAGGCTAGATACCTTCAAGTCAGCCGGCCCTGACGGGTTACACCCAAAGGTACTCAAGGAGCTGGCAAGCATCATAGCTCAGCCCCTGGCATGGATCTTTTGAGAGCTCTTGGTGTCTGGTGAAGTGCCCAAAGATTGGAAGGGCCAATGTCATGCCTATCTTCAAGAAAGGGAGGAAAGCAGATCCAGAAAACCACAGGCCCATCAGCCTAACCTCTATCCTGAGGAAGGTCTTGGAAAAGATTACCAAAGTGGCCATTCTGAACAGACTACCTGAAGACAATATCTTGAGGGATACCCAGCATGGTATTGTTGTGGGTAGGTCTTGCCTGACCAATCTCATTTCCTTTTATGACCAGGTGACCTGTCACCTGCACAAGGGGGAAGAGATTGAAGTTGTATATCTTGACTTCAAAAAAGTCTTCAATCTGGTATCCAATGATCACATCTTGGCTAAACTGGCTAACTGCAGCCTCAACCTCACCATGATCTGCTGGCTGGGGAATTGGCTCCGCAGTAGGACCCAGAGGGTGGTGGTTGACGGAAGTCAATCGTCTCGGTGCATAGTCACCAGTGGGGTCCCTCAAGGCTCTGTCCTAAGGCCTATACTATTTAATATCTTCATCAATGATGTGGAGATTGGTGTCAGAAGTGGACTGGCCAAGTTTGGCGATGACACCAAACTCTGGGATAAAGCATTCACACCTGAAGACAGGAGGGTGATCCAGGCAGGTCTTGAGAGGCTCATGAAATGGGTGGAGAACCTGATGGTGTCCAACACAGAAAAAAACAAGGTTCTCCACCTTGGGAGGAAAAACCTGCAGCATGCTTATAGGCTTGGTAGTGCTACGTTGGTTAGCACTACAGATGAAAGGGACTTGGGGGTCATGACTGACCACAAGATGAACATGAGCCTGCAATATGATGCTGTGGCTAGTAAACTGAGCAAAATGCTGGCTTGCATCCATAGATGCTTCTCGAGCAAATCCCAGGACGTCATTCTCCCTTGTACTTGGCCTTGGTGAGGCCTCAGCTGGAGTACTGCATCCAGTTTTGGGCTCCACAATTCAAAAACAATGTGGAGAAGCTTGAGAGAGTGCAGAGGAGAGCTATGTGCATGATCAGAGGTCAGGAAAACAGACCTTATGATGAGAGGCTGAGAGTCATGGGACTCTTCAGCCTGGAAAAGTGTAGGCTCAGGGGTGATCTGGTGGCTACCTATAAGTTTATCGGGGTGCTGTTCAGGATCTGGGGGAACATCTGTTCACCAGAGTGCCCTGAGGGATGACAAGATCGAATGGTCACAAACACCGTTGTGACTGATTCAGGCTGGACATAAAGAAGAACTTTTTTACTGTCCAAGCCCCCAAGGTTTGGAATAGACTGCCACCGAAAGCAGTTCAAGCACCCATTTTGAATGCTCTCAAGACACATTTGGATGCTTATCTTGCTGGGATCCTATGATCCCTTCTGAGTTCCTGTCCCTGGGGCAGGGGGCTGGACTTGATGATCCTCCGGGGTCCATTCCAGCCCAAATGTCTATGAAATCTATGAATATATCTAGTCAGAATTTGGAATTCCTACAATTTGTTCACTATGAGAGAGGGAATATGTCAACCAGGAACATGTGGATATTAGATAGGAAACAGCTGAGTGATTATGAGTGGCATGTTGATGCCACAAAGAATGGCACACCTATTTCTTTACTTGTTTTTAGGAGTGCGTATCTGTGAGGAAGAGTTACCTTAGCTAGGGTAAGGGAAATTTGGGGCAGGAATTGTTCAATATTTGGAACATAACATTCATTTTTCTTCCACTGAATTATAATAGAATAATAATGGAATAATAATTAAAGGTTAGAAGACCAGTATAACACAGCTCAGTCTGTTTACTGATTAGGATCATAAGAGAACATAATCAATCAACCACATAAAGTATATGCTACTATTCTGTTGCTTTTATATTGAAAGAAGAAATAAACCAGAAATGCTGCAGTAGCAGACACACACATTGTCCTTTTTATTGTTTTTTTTAAATACAGTACAAAAATCACAAATATATATACACATCAACTAGATATGAACTGTGTACATGTCTGTCATGGTAAGTATTAAAGGAGGGGGGAAGGGGAAAAAGAAGAAAGAGGGAGAGCTAGAAGAAGAAAAGAGATGTGTGCAAAGACTAATATTTTATTGACCCAAATATTTTGGATTGTTGACTTCCAATGGGGTTTTCTAATTCTGGATACCTAGGTCCTTCATTCTACTTCAGCTGTAAATAGTCTGTATCAGGTCTGTTATGTGACATTATATATTCATAGTCAGAGTATATAACAGAATGGGGAAGAGAAGTGGATTTCAAGATGGAAAGTACTAGATCTGAAATATTTGCTGCACAAATTCTTTTTATTGGTAGCTACCAGACAGTTTTAAAAAAATAAACAAATGTGGAAGACATGCATATTTACATAATTCAGTTCAAGAGGCAAATACCCCTGTTAGACAAATAACATGGTTAAATATGCTAAATATCATATAAAAATTATTTGGGTCATTAGATACTTTAGCGCAACTAAAACATCATAGCAGTTTAGTCAACTACTGAACATACCAACATATAAGCCTTAAGCTTATTTTAGTAAACACAAAAACTAACTAATAGCATTGGTCAAATCAGAATAATATTTCATTGGTCAAATCAGAATATTATTTCTGAATTTCATTTATCGGTATCAAATGAACTCATACAGGGAGGTATTACTCACCCAGTTTTCTAGATGGGAAACAGTGATAGAATGAGCTGGTCGAGATCACACACAGAATCAGTTCCAGAATCAGGATTCTAAACTAGGCCTTCAAATGCACCCCGCCCTCTAACCAGCATACCTCTGCATGTGTGATGCACACTGCTATGGGGCAGTACCAAGGAATTTAGGCAAGAGGAGCAGACTAACCATTTCTCTTTAAATGTCTTGGCACTCAGCATGTAAAAAGAAACATAGAAGAGCTCATGACAGTTTAATAGTGTTTTGATAAGACACTATTTAAAACTTGACTGAAATGTGCCCGTATTCTGTAAAGGAAAGCAGGGGAAATGGGCAAAACGCAATGAGAATATGACATAGTGATCAAGGAAGAATACTTCCTTCACTGTGTCACAGCAGTAATTTCAGAAACATGGCAACGCAGATAATTCTGCAATAGAGACAAGAGTGATAGCTGTAAAGCTGATTGAATGAGCAAAGAGATGGCAAAGGATTAGCATTACAAGAAGCCAAACAAGCTGTAAGGGAGATAAGAAAGAAAAGCTAAGGTATATGGGAAGAATGTTTCCACAGCCCTCCTAATAATTAATGTAACATGTGGTATAGTTCAATGCTTCAGGAAGGTGGAAACGTTGCTCTGTTTGTCATCTGCAGTGGGTCCTCCATCTCCTCAGTTCTCTGAAGGCCTTAAACTCTCACACATTAAAGTGTAATGGTCTCAGACCATACTTAGATTTCATTTATCAAAAAGCATCATTCTGGACTAAATTTCAGGCTTTGCCTTTCAATGGGAAACATACATCACTCCTATTTGGGAAGGTCTTTCATGGGTGCTGTTTAGAAATAACTACGGCTGTGCAAAACAGCACCTTTTTGTTTCGACTTCCATTGTGCTGTTTTGAAGGGACAGTGCTTTATTTTGAGTTTCATTTTGTTTCATTGAAACTGTTTTGCTGATGTTTCACCCCATAGGCTATAATGGGGAATCACAAAACTGGTGATAACTCGATCATTTCTTGCCTGATTTGAATGAAAAGAGTAGGCAGGGTAGCGATGAAGTGAAGTTTATAGGCTTATCTGTGAAAAGTGGTTTGTAAATTTAAACAAACACTGAACCTCGCTAACCTCATCACCAGAAGCCAACTTCCTACAGCCCAAAACACACCAAATTGATCTAGGCCATGGCATGACAAGACATGCAAAACCTGCCAACAGTATCTCCAGTATGGAGGTATCTTTACAATACAATACATACAATACATAGGAGACACCAAGCAACAACTGTGCACCAGAATAAGCACACATTGAAAATCTATCAAAGGCACCCAACTACCTGCCTCCAATCTCTCAGGCCTGTTTCTCAAACGGAATTTACAAACCACTTTTCACAGACGAGTCAATGAACTGCACTTCATCAGCCTCCTAGGTAGAGAAACTCATGGACTCAATATGAACACTGGAATTCTGACACACTGTGACCTGCTGGACATCTGTCTCCTCAGGTACCTCTGCACTTTTACCAGCACAACTACATCCCCCTTCCCCTCACACCCTAGCCTGTCCTTCACCCCTGACCCCTCCATTTCCATGTTCACTGACTGGCTTTCTTGTCTGCATTGCATGCCAGCCTTTGGCTTCTTTATTATTCCTTTACCCACCCAGGACTGTGTGTGTTTGGTAGCTGGAGGTTATGGTGCCTCCTACCTGCCTTTCAGCAGGGGGATCCTTGGTCCTGGCATTTCCTGGGGCTGCCGCACCACTGGCAGTCCTACCAGGCCTCCCAACCCTGACAGAGTGCAGTTGTAGTGGTCATGCCCAGGACTTGGGTTCTCCTCATTCCCCATAACCCCAGCCCATACCTCCAAGGTCATCCTGGCATGGGAGTTCAGCAGGGACATGTTCTTCCCCTGCTGGCTGGTGATGAAGTGAGTGCCGCCTCCAGCTGCATCCCAACTGAGAGTAGGGCATTAAATGGTTTTTAGAAAATGAAAAAAGGAAATAGGTGCAGATGTGGTGAGGAGGGTGGCACTTACTCCATCTGCACCTGGAGCTTGGGGAACCCCAGCAGTGGGAGGTTCACCTTGAGGAACACCAGGTGCTCCACCAAACCAGGATCCAAGGAGGTGTGGTGAGGTGTCATTACATCCCCAGCAATGCTGTACACCCTCTCACTCAGAACACTGGTCGGTGGACAGAACAGGTGTCTGAGGGCAACCGTTGCCGGATCCAGCCACATCTGGCTGTGGCTTGCCCAGTAGGCCAAGGCACAGCACACAGCAGTGGCTCCATGTCCTCGGTGAGATAGGCAACTACCAAGGCTTAAGTGCTACCTGCCTGAGTGCTACCGGTCTGGTGCCTCTGGACCCCAACAGGACAGCCATGCCCTTTGCCTACTCTGCTTTGGGGGGATAGGGGCTTTGAAGTGAGAGGGGGACTTCCCTTTGGGAATGTTCCCACTGGTGCCAGGCTGAGGAGGAGCAAGGGTAAGGGGGTGGTGCCTACAGAAATATATCAGCATCTAATACACTAATGCAAGGAGCATGGGCAACAAGCAGGAGGAGCTCGCCCTCCTGCTCAGTGCAAATAATTATGATGTCATTGGGATAACGGAGACCTGATGGGACTCCACCCATGACTGGACAACGGGTATAGAGGACTATACCCTGTACAGAAGGGATCGTGTTGACAAAAGGGGTGGGGGTGTATCTCTCTATGTGAAGGAAAGCTACATGTCCCTGCAAGCTGATGTTGGTGACCGGCATGGACAGCTAGAGACCCTCTGGGTAAAAATTCATGGGGAATA
>NW_017728918.1:19260156-19302298 GCF_001723895.1 Crocodylus porosus | reverse complement strand
GTCTGGAGCATCCCTTTCATGTCCTGAATCCTTGCTCCAGGTAGGCAGTATACCTCACATGACGAGGGGTCCCGGCAACAGATGGGGCCCTCCGTACATCTCAGGATGGAGTCACCAATGACGATCACGCGACGCTTCTTCCTCCTGGCTTTCTTGCCTCCTTCAGCTTGCACGGGACGTGGTGTGCGTGGAGTTGCCTCCTCTCCGGTTTCGTCCTCTCCGTCCTCCTCCTCCAGGGCTGCCAGAGCTTCATACCTGTTCTCCAGCCGGACTGTAGGAACTGGTCCTGCCGTGTCTCGAGCAGCCCTGGCACGGGAGGTGACCGTCTGCCACTTAGCAGTGGAGGCCTCATCTTGAGGTGCATCCTTCTTGGTCATACAACCCTGCAGGGAAAGAAAATAGCTGTCAATTTCTTCCTCTGCCTCCCTGATACCCCTCAGCCTGCTAACCTCCTCCTGGAGCTCCCTCATCTGCGCCTCCAGGGCCTTAAGGCAGGCGCCTGCAGGACAGGTGTGGGGGTCTCCAGTCCCTGCCCCCCCCAGGCCTTGCTGGGCAGCTCCCACAGGCCAGGGGGTTGGGGGACGCCAGCCCCCCCGCGGGCTCCGTCTGGGTGGAGGCCTCAGACAAGCCCCGGGAAGGCCACTCCGTGTCGACACCATCGTAGGAGTTCCTACCTGAGTTCAGGTCCTCTGGCCCGCACTAACACGAGTCGGTCTCTCGGCCCTTCCTGCTCCCCCTCTGGCGCGAACGCCGGCGCACTCTTACAGACCGCACCTGTTTGCGCACTCTGTTTGCGCGGCTCAGGAGCGCGTCTCCCTACCGGCTCAGCTAAGAGGGATCCGGGGGGCTTCCCTTCTGGATCCGGCTCAGCTGCATCGGCCCCTCTGCCCCACTTACCTTAGGGGGATCAGCTGCTGCTGCCCCCGCTGCTGCTCCGTTCGCCTCTGCTGCTCTCACTTCTGCTCTGGGACTATCTATTGGCTTGGTTTCAGGAAGACATGCCGCATCATAGGATGAGCTTTCTGTTATGCATGGGTCTAGGTAAAGGGATTTCTGAACACAGCAGAAGATTTGTCTTCTCTTCCATGACCTTTGATTGGACTCAATGCTTGAAAAAGCATTCATCCTAAAAAACCAGACTTTGGGGATCTATGGATTATAACTAGCCTTCCTGTGAAAGGGATAGTTATAATCCATAACTTGGATCTTACTACTTAGATCTGATAGAGTAGCATTTGTCCCTGAATGGATTGTGTGTGTATATATATCTAAAATGTAAATCTGATTCTCCCCTCATTTATCTGAGTGTAAATCAGGAATTAAGTCAGTGCAATTTTATCAGTATACATCATATCCAGAGCAGAGAAGAATATGGCCTAATCCTTTAATTTTATTTGAGGTTACATTGGCTGCTTCATATTTTTATCATCCTTTCACTAGAATGCAGAAAAATGTCATCTCAGATCTTAGACTAGTATTAACCTGTGCTTGTATCTTCCCAATATTTTTTCAAATAAATCTTTTAAACCTAAATGTCAGCTAATTTCTTGAGAGTAAAAAATTGTTGAGTCTCCCACTTGACAGCAATTTCATGGTAGATCAGGGCTTGAAAAAAATATGAGCTAGCCTAAAGCAGTGTGTGTGTAAGAAAATCTGTGCAGGGTCTTTCAACCTTCTGCTTTTCATTTCAGAACCCAGTTCTAGCATTCAAACAACTTTACCTTTTATCAGCCAAATGCATTGTGAGAGTCTGAGTCAAGTACAACACAAACTAAATGTTGGGGGGTGAATACAAATATCTTCAGAGCTCTGCTTCAGGCTCTGATCTTCGAGTGCCCAGCAGCAGATGGATCCAGCCCACAGCAGGCTGACAGTGAACTATACAGATGGAGGGGTTTTTTAGATTTTTTTTATTTAGGCTCGTAGTGCTCTGCTTAAGAGAACTAGACCCATGTCTAGACCTAGTTACACTGAAAGACTAAGTGATATCTCATTGTTCTTGCCGAACAAGGACATTTCTCAGAAGATGGACAAAAACCAGGCCTAAGTTTTACTAGCAATACTGCATCACTCTCACACTGTCTTAATCCACAGACACCCCATGGCTTCACTCCAAAGCTAATAACCTTTTAATAACTCAGTCTTATTACAAGCCAAGAAATAAAGAGCTATAATGTCCGCTAATAGTTGGATTGAGGGAGATAGGACTGTAGGTTTGTTGCTAGCTCTCTGTAATCAGAGGCAGTGTATAATGTCCCACACTTCAAAGATCATCCACTAATTTTATGTTCTTCCAATTCTGGATACCAACTCCAGTTGAAATGTTTTGGGAGTTTTTGTGAAGGCCTTTATTTAGCAGCTCTGAACATCAGGCTTCGATAGGAATCTCAAGTTAGGTAGATAATTATGCAAGTAGCTAAATCAGATATTCTTGACCAGGCTTTTTTCATTCACTTTGTACTACTTCAGGGTAAATGGCTGTAATAACACTTACTACAACTACATCCTTATGGAAAAGTCCTATATGTTTAATATAGTTAAATATATTACTAACTCAATTTGATGAATGTGGAAAAATTCAGGATATATATTCTTTATACAAGTATAGGAGATGTATATAGATACACACACACACACACACACACACACACAAATTCAGGAGATTTATATCTATATGAAATATAGATATATAAATATATAGATATTAATTATATATTTATACATATTTATATTTAGTGTGTGTGTGTGTGTGTGTGTGTGTGTAGATAGAGAGATAGATAATGGCTTGTATGTGAATGCCTCTCAATCTTTAATGTATTTATCCTCCTGAGTCACAAAACCCCAACAAAGTAGGTAGCGATCCTCCCAGGGACTAGTGGCTTGATCCATAAAAGAAAGCTGTAATAAATATTCAGTGTTATAGCACCTAACTTTTAGGCACCCTGCCATCTAGTAGAATATACCTCCTCCAGTGATGCAGCCTGGCTTAGATTCAAAAATGGATTTTGTGTCTGCTAGTCCCTTTTTAGTTGGAATTTTTATGCTTTTTCTCTAATATGTGATTCAGCAAAATCCTGCCAAAAAGTTTATGTACATGTAGAATCTTAGATGCTTAAGTGGAGGTCTTTTTGCTCTAGTACTTACAAAAGAATAAACCTAAGCATTTGAAACTATAGTTGTTGCACAGGCTGGATATATCCACCACCTTAAAGGGGGGAGATGCATGTTAGCATTTTAATTTCCTCTGAAGCCATTTCCTTCACAAACTAAGTGTCCCAATGAGCTTGATCCATTAGCAAACTTAAGGTGAGCCTTCTGATATTTAGAATCCAACTTGAGGATAACACTTAACCAAGTCAAGTCACATGACCTGCTGCTTTCCATATATATTTTACTTCCCAACCTACAGTAAGGTGTTTATTTTCTGCTTTCCCCTGCTTGCCGACACAGGTAAGATCATAGAATCATAGAAAATTGGGGTTGGAAGGGGCCTCAGGAGGTCATCTAGTCCACCCCCTGCTCAAAGTAGGACCATCCCTGAGATCATTCCGGCCACAACTTTGTCTAGCCGGACCTTGAAAGCCTCCAAGGATGGAGACTCCACAACCTCTCTGTTCCCGTGCATTATTACCCTGCTAGTGAGAGAGGTTTTTCCTAACATGTAACCTAAACTTCCCTTGCTGCAACTTGAAACCATTGCTCCTTGTTTTGTCTTCTGCCACCACAGAACGGTCCAGCTCCATCCTCTTTGAAGCCTCCCTTCAGGTAGTTGAAGGCTGTATTAAATCCCCCCCTCAGTCTTCTCTTCTGCAGACTAAATAAGCCCAGTACTCTCAGCCTCTCCTCAGAAGTCATGTGCCCCAGCCCCCAAACCATTTTCATTATCCTCTGCTGGGCTCTCTCTGTTTTGTCTACATCCTTTTTGTAGTGTGTGTGTGGTGGCAGGCAGGCAAAATCAGACACAGGACTCCAGACATGGCCTCACCAGTGCCAAATAGGGGGGAAGAATCATGTTCCTCAATCTGCTAGCAATGTTCCTACCAATGCGGCCCAGTATGCCTTTAGCCTTATTGGCAACAGGGGCACACTGTTGGCTTATATTCAGCTTATTGTCCACTGTAACCCCCAGGTCCCAAGATCTAAAGGGGCAGGCTATATGAGGGTCAAGCTTACCTAGAAGTTCAACAGAGCTTCCTGAGTAAGGCCAGACTGTCATTGACGGCAGATTTCAGTGTACATGCTTAGTGGGTATGGTCTTATCCTAACTATCAGTGCAGACATAACCAGAAGTGCACAGCAAATTTAGGTGCCTTCAGAATTGGAAAGCATTGAGTGGGAGTTTTGAGGACCAATCCTTTAGATTTAAGGCCCTGTATATAAATATAGACCTTGGAAAGGCCTGTGACAGAGCAAGGAATTTAAGCTAGGCCTTCTGAATCCCAAGTTAGTATAAAAGGGCATTTATATATATATATGTTTTGGGCATGGAGGGGGGGGCACTTTAATTATAATGGCTGTGAGACACTCTAATTCAAGCGCCTGTGGCATCTCGTGTATCAGCGTTCCCACACTTCAAAGTTGCAGCAGGGGTGGTTTAACTAAAGCTTGTCGAACAAGCTTAGTGAAAGCATTTTGAAGTGTAGGGACACTGTTACATGGTTGTTGGGGCACACCAGCTACGCTGCCCTGACACAGTATAATTACAGCACATTGGAGTAGCTTTGTTCCTGTATAGGCGCTCCTAATTACTTCATTTCTTCTAGTGACACATTTTGCTTCCCTTTGGCACAAAAATAGTTAAAATTTGGAAACACACATAAGGCAAAAAAACAAAGCTAAGAAAGCACAGCTAGGAAGAAAACTGTCAAGACAAAACCAGCAGCTGTCATCTCTTAGAATGACAACAGTTATTACAGCATCACCTCATCAAACCAGGTTGCCTTGCCTTTTCAGCAAGCAGTTCTTGTCTTCTAAGTCAAATATATTTTTTATTACTATTTTCTGATTTAAAACTATGCCAAACATCCTTACAATTCCCTGTTTAAAAAGCGCTACAGAAAAAGTTGTAAATAAATATTTTGACACTGTTCTATATGGAGAAGAAGCCAGCCTAGGAACTAGAAAGCTAACTCTGCATTGATGGAAAACCATGAGGAACTTGTGGAATCTAAGTGACCTGGGAGAACTTGAAAATATAAATATCTGTTTTGGATAGCAATCTCTTTTGGAAGCATCTCACTACCACATTTCCTACCGGTATGGCTTTTGTCACTCTTGTGCCTTGTTCAAATGCATACCTGTACCATGGCAGAACCTGTCTGTCATCGGAGGGAAATAACTTGTGTCCTTCTGATTCTCATGGTTCCAGGGACCAATTTTTTTATCTGACATAGATAAAGGCAGTTCTGAAGGTTGTGCTCCAATGACCATGGGCAGATAAGGAAAATATGGAGTATAGAACTGCCTTAACTAAACCTTGCATATTCTTTGAATGTCATCTGTGCTTGGGTAGAGAGAAAGCAAAGAGTTAATTTGTTTTTTTAGATAGTTCTATACATGGAGAAAGTGGCCTTCTATACTGGAGAAATGGAGCTATTGTGGTACAAGAATGATATTTGAAATAACAAAGTCAGTCTGGCCAAAACCAGTGCCTGGAACTGACTTTAAAGGTTACAAGAATGAAGGAAATAACTCTTCTTCTTCAGGTTGCAGAGTTGCTGGAGAGCTACCTTATCAAACACATTTCAATCATCAACTTGGGAGCAAGTCCTGTGCCCACAGCCCTGCTGTTTCCTGTATGCTATCACAAGGTGGCAAGTGCAGTTTATCTGGCAGAGTTTAGCTCCATGCCAGCCAAAAACTCTCCTATATTGAACCCTTCCTCACCATCCCCTGCCCCCCCCAGACTTCTGCTGACTGGGACCCTACCCAGCCCATGCTGGTGGGGGTCAGATTTACATCCAAGTGTGAAAGGATTGTCCATGCTGATTTTTTACCTAAATGCAGGATATGATTATTCTTGCTGATAACATAAATATTACCTGCTGGCTGGGGTAGCTGTATAAAATGAAATTAAATTCCAGATATAAAGCATTGGCTCTAGATTCTTCTGGGAAATTATTATGATGGCTTTCATCCATCAAACTTTAACCTCTCTTTCTGAATTGAGAACATTGCCTGTTTTTTTTTACTGTGAACCTCTCTCAACTTAAATGTATGAAACATTGCCTATTTACTATTCAGCTCCTTGTATTGATATGAACTTGATAGCTGATATTACTGTAGCAATATCAAATGACATCTTTGCATTATGCTCTGGTAATCCACATTGCTACTGAAATTCAGTATAAGGGGATGCACTGATCAGGCTCCATTTGAGAATTTCAGCTTATGACATAAGAAAGTGAGACAACTGGGAATAATTATGTCACTTCTCTACATCCTTTATATAGCTAAGGAGCTACTAAAACTGAATTTTTTACCCAGTCCTCTGCCATATTCTGTATCTCTTTAAATTTTGTTTTGCTGCAATGCAGTATTTCGTTTACTCTCCAAGAAATGAAGTCGAGGACAGTGCTAAAGAACTAGAGACAGTGATTGCAGAATAGACTCCGTGTAACTGTGAGGCTGGTTGGGTTCTTTTAAAGTTTCTAGTCCTGACTAATCATTCAAAGCAAAGAAAAGAGCACAGACAGGAGGGGAACCTCTCACCAATACATTTGATGAGAAAGAAAGCACTGCAGGAGGAATACACTGGATTTTAATTTTCACTTGGGAGGGTAAAGAAATTGCTTAGCCATTGCTATGTGAATTCAAAAGGTTTGATCTCTAATATATGGTGGGGGGTAAGCATGCAGTTTTATTATAGTCATCTACAGATGCACAATGTTTGCATAAAGAATAAACAACAGGCATCTGTGAATGTTTGGGGCTGGCATTGTACCATGGATTTCCACAACATCAGCCACCAAGAAGGTCATTTGGTTTGTGTGGAACTCAACCCCCATTTCCCAAAATGATCTGTTTAGTGGTTTTTGCAATTTCTGTGTATGGGGGCTTTGTGGAAAAACTGTATTTTTATTTTTAATGGGTTCTGGGATTGCCACATAACAGTACTCACATATGGTAACATGCATAGATCAGATTTATTTTCATAAACAGAGTTTTTACATGTTCAGTTGTACACCTAGTCATGACACTAGTGAGTACATATCTACCACATACATGCATGGATCAATAAACAATACTTATGTTGGTTATTTCTATATTATTAGTTTAATTTATTCTATTTGCATACTGCCTATTGTCCACTACATGTTTTAGAGGCAAAATTGAAGATCCTCGTTCCAGGGAGTTAACAATCTAGACAATATGAATAGTGAATATTGTAAAACATAAAAGGGAAAGAGGGAAATGAAAGCAACCAAAATAATGTGAATGAGCAGTGAAGTTTAACATTAATCCCCCAAACCAGAAGGTAAGAGAAGCTCTCTGCTCCCCCCTATAGGAAAAAGATGCAGCTTTGACAGCCCTAATTTACATAAATTATAATTATGCCCAAGTGCATTTCTTAAGAGGGCTGTTGTTCTTTAATTTTGCATTATTTGGTGAGTTGCTCTAGTTTGGAAAGATCTCTACCATATGCTATGCTACCTGGAAATCTATTCATGAAAAAGAAAGAAAATCTTGAAAGGTAATAGCTCAGAGAACATAGGTCACCCTGACTTCACTGGATTGGACTCTAATTGTGATGTGAGTCTTAATTTTGTAGTTAAGTGGCCTATTTATTTTTTGAAACCCTAGAGAACTTTGTTTTCTTTAGACTTTTACCCCAGAGGTTCCCAATGTTGCACAGAATTGAACACACTGTAATACTTCATTGATCTTTCCCCATTTTTATCTTGTTTACTCTCCTCTCTTCCTGTGATAATGTCATCTGCCTGTATTGCGTATTTCATTATTATTTTTTATGATGAGAACTTTGACCCTAACGTTTCTCTCCTTATGTCTTATATAATAATTTATACCTGTCCAAATTAAATGCCAAACAGAAATATAAGAGAGAAAAAAATCTGAGCATTCAATGCCTATTTTACACAAGGCATGCCATTGCCTTGTGAGAAAAGCCTAATATCCTTATACAAAAAATAATAAATTGCTATTACCCTGTGTATCTCTCTGGTGTGTACATGCATTTATAAGTGGAAGAAATGCAAAAATGCATTAAAATAGATTCTAGTTTTATGAATATTAGGTTGAATGGAGATATATATATATATAGATATAGATATATCTATATATATATATATATGAATAACAGTTCTGTAAGAGTTGTGCATCTTGATTCAAAAATATTACTTTATGCTTACAAATACCCAATGTACATGCATATGTGAACTGATTATTATCTTTATATTATGAAAAGCTGGTCTTTGGCTACTTTTTTTCTTAGCGTGAGTTCTTTTATGATTATCTATCATTTGTTTAATGACAAACTTTTTTTAACTGTAATACAATAAATGCAATAACTGAGCAAACAATGCCTAGTCAGAATAAAATGCTACCAAATCAGATTGGTAGCATTTATACCTTTTCTTCATGGGTGCAGATAGCTATACAAATTGGAAGCTTGAAGAGCCAGGCCCACACAATATAATGAAGTGGTAAATGGCAAAAAACTTGTTCCTTGAAGGCAAAGATAGCCTAACTGTGATACAAAAATAGTCTTGTATTCCTATATCCCTGCTTTGAAATCTGCTCTCCTCACTATGTGTATATACCATGGTAAAATAGTACCCAGGTTCCCACTGGCCACATCTACACTGACTGCTCAGTCATTACTGTGCAGTCCCTTAGTACTTATATAAACAAGTATTAAATGACTCTGTGGTAACCCAAGTTACTGCAGAGTAATGCTGACAAACGGCTTCTTCATGACGAGTAGCCCGAGACAACTGTGCAGTAGGGTCGCGTCACAGTTGCTGCCACAAGATACTGCTGCGTGGTAGTCTCCAGCTACTGCACAGTCAGTGTCTTGTGTAGATGCAGCCTCTGAATAGTTGTACTGAAGATGCACTTGAGGTTATGAATTCCCTCAATTACCTTCAGATGCCTACTGTATCTTTCAACTGACTCACAAGATTTGTCATCTTTTTCAAACTTCGTTGAATACATTTCTTAATAAGGTTTCCTCTTCCATTTTTGAATGTCTTTGTTAAAGAGAGTATTATCAATGTTGCTGAAAACATCATTTGAATTTAGCCGTGAACAAGCTGTCAAGAGCTATTTGTTGAATTAATGAACAATAGCCGAGATTCTTAAAATTTCCTTTCTTGTGCTAATGTACTTTCTCATTTCCTTTTTGTTTTTTATATTAAGAAATTGCATGTATGATTTTCTTAACAATGATGGTGGGAATCTAGTTCACTGTTTACTGAAGACTTCCTACCATCATTGTTAAGAAAATCATACAAGCAATTTTTTTAATATGAGATACAAAAAACAAGCACTACTCAAAACAACCAAGAAAATTAATTTTTTATATGTATTCATGGCAAAAATGTGAAAACCATATTTTTATTCACTTTTCAGGAATATTTTAATGAATCAATATATTGACAAGAGTGCTATCTACATATTGGACTGTATTCAAATACCGAAAAATAATTTTAAAGTGAATTCAAATCTCTGTTCACACCAGAAACTTTAATCCAACTGTGGAGGCTATTAACGTTTTTTTAATGGATTTTTTTTATTAAATATTTTTTTCCATCAGAAAATACTAATTCATGGAAACTCAAACTCAATGAAAGAGTCAGGTTCATTGAATTTGTGGCTTTACAATTTAAACAATATCAGTTTCAAAGGTTTTAAAACATCCAGGTGTGACATTTTGAAGCTAAACATTTCTAGTTCAGGTTTTAAAATGTTTTTCATTTTGGAATGTAAAACAAGTCATGTTCAGACAAAAGCTGTACCAAATTAGAAAGTCAACATCAAAACTAATTGTTTCAAAATTACGAAGACAAGATTTTTCTGTTGACCAGATCCAAATTTAAGAATAGGGATTCCTGAAAAAGTTGAGATTTTTTTACTTCTCATCCCAGTTGTCTGTGGAAAAAGAAATATGTAATCTTGGAAAATGATCACAGGATTGGAAAACTATTTACTGCTCAGCTTCAATGATCATCTAGTTAAGGAACCAAAATAAATGTGTCAAGCAAAACAGATTCAAATAGAAGACTCTCACAGCAAATTGTCTGGGATTGATTTTCTGAGAAGATATAGTCAAAAAAATATTTTGCAAGAAATTGCAATTAGGAATAAACTAAGGGGAAAAAATCTCAGTATGATTGCAGCTCTCTATTGCAATCTTCCTTTGTATGGGTATGATTTCAACCATGAATCAAGGGTTGTTGTTGTTCTTGTTGTGTAATCCTTCTGCCAGCTGTTTAGTAGCAACAAGGGCCAAATTAAATTGTCTAAGAGGCTCTTCTTAAAATTAATAAATAGCACCAGCTCCCAGCTCCACCTAAATACTTCCCCAAATGACCTAACTAGTAAATAATTCTGGCAACCACTGAGTCAGTATATAAAACAAAGACAGACCTTATTAAGGAATAGTAGGGACACAGCTACAGTGTATAATAACTAATATGACTCTCCATCCTTGGAGGTTTTTAAGACCCCAGCTAAAAAAAGCCTTGGCAGGGATGACAAAGTTGGTGATTTGTCCTGCTTTGAGCAGGGGGTTGGACTAGATGACCTCCTGAGGTTCCTTACAGCCCTAATTTTCTATGATTCTGTATGTCAAATACTTTCTTTAAAAAGCAAACATATTTGTAATAATATGTCTGTTTCCTGCTTTTCCTCTGGCTTACAAACCAGTGTCAGTGGGTAACAAAGTCTCAAGGTCCTGAGGTAGCCCAAGGCAAAAAGGTCAAGAGCTCAGAAAGCAGCTCTTCTTCCCTGCTCACCACTGCATGGTGGCAGACAGAAGTTTCTCTCCTTTTCTGTTCTCCCCCCCTTAAGGCCACAGGGCTTACAGTCACAGTAGCTGCAGTGTGCCTGGACTGTAATTCATGTGCACTGCCATGAAGTTTTTTATTTTTGCTCCTTAAAGAATACTGATAAAAATCAATGCAGAGTTCATAGGGAGAGGATCAGTATTTCTCCGGCATGCTTCCCCTGCAATCAGATATTCCTCACGCTGGCTTCAACCCCCTTGGTTTTTTCAAACTGAAATAATATTTAACCTCAAGTCCTTGCTCCTACATGCAGCAATAGTAACATGCTGTCATGGAATCGCAGAAGGGTTTTACCCATGTCTCAGACTACTGAAAACCAGGGCATGTTTAGGATCTAAAGCCATCTCTAGACCACAGACTTAATGTGCTGGCAGTGGTACCTTCAGACATGCCTGGCAGTCCCACATGTGCTATTACCCAGATCAAAAGCAATCTAGTTACATCTGCACAGTATTTAGTTTGGGCTAACTCTCAACTCCACTCATTAGCCTGCCCTTTTGCAGGGTACTGCAGCTACAACGTTTCCCATTCTGGACAGTAGCTCACAAAGGAGATACTCTTAGGGCCCAGCTGCTGGGCATAGTAATTCTGTGGTCTAGACACAGCCTGGAGTGGTAAGTGGCACCCAGAGCCCTGGGAACTGTTCCAGAAGAAACCAAAAAGATTTTGAAGAGCAGTGGGTCCTTGGGCCCTGCCCTGGTCTGTCCTAAACCGGTTTCAAGTGTGGCTGCACTGAAAGTCCTGCATGGCTCTATTGCAGAGAAAGCAAGAAATGAAACACAGGGACAAGTTGGAAAATTAACACAATTGTTTCAATAGACCAAACTGTGTTTCTGTTTCCCCTGCTGTAGAATGGCAATATTGATATCTGTCTTCTGAAAAGCTCTTTGAGCTCTGTTAGTGAAACAGATTAAATAACCTATATAGGTTTATAGTGAAATAAAGGGTATTTATTATTTTCAGAAGTGTAATTTTGAAAATCATATTTGCTATTTCTAAACCATTTATTTTGCAGAGGGAATGCATATTTCTATTTTAAAATTCATGCCACTTACTGACTGCACCAGATATTCTAAAATGCTGTTAATTTCCTAAACTATTTTGAACAGATTCAGATTGACTTGTACCAAAATATTTCTAAAGATAAAGAAAAGAGCATCAATACTAAAACTGACAAGGCCCGTCTACTTCTGACAAAGGCCAATGACAAAGCTCACATGATCTTCCGTGAAAGCTTGCATTTAAAAGGGAAGCATAGCCACTAGATGACCATAAGAAGTGGATGAAAGACCATTATAATGCAGTGTGCCTGAATATTATATTTGTTTACTGTCGCCTTCTTGTGTACACCACAGCATGACAAATATTGTTAGTGCATTTGTTTTCTAAATAGAGCTGAATGAAAAGTTGGGACTCCATTTCATAAAGGAATTCAGGAATTGTTTTTAATCTAATTTAGAATAGAATACAACTATATTAAATGTTATGAGAATATAACAAAATGTTTTGCATTGACTGAAATGTTTTATTTCAACTTTTTAGAATTTATATTTTATAATGATGAATAATATTTTATATAGTACAACAAAAAATAAACATTGAAAGAAAAGTTGTTTTGAAAGAAAAAAATTAAATGTTTTATTCCAAAATGTCTGCATTTTGTCTTCTTCTGAAAAATTAATTATCAGCAAAACTGACAGGATTTCACAAAGCATTTTTATTATATCAAGCATTCTCTAAACAGTTTTATTCTAATAAAAATAAAATTAGAAGCCCTCTTGGCAAAACAGGAGGACTATTCTATGATGGCTCACATTTGCAGGGAACAGATAGAAAGGCTAAAGCGGTGACCAAACTAAGATTAGCAATAGGAATGAAGGACAATAAAAACTTCTTCTTTAGGTACATGGGGAACAGGAGGAAAACAAACGGAAGTGTGGGGCCATTGCTCAACAACTCAGGCATGCATCAATCAATGCATCTCCAGCAAAACCAAGGTGATTCTTCTGCTCTACTCAGCACAGGTGAGACCACAGCTGGAGTACTGCATCCCGTTCTGGGCACCACACTTTCAAAAGCTTGTAGACAAGCTTGAGAGAGTCCAAAGAGCCACCCGTATGACTGGAGTCTTAAAAGGCATGCAACATGAGGAAAGGCTGAGGGATCTGAAACTCATCTGCCTGAGGGAAAAAGGGCTGAGAGGCAACCTGGTAACAGCTTACCACTACATTAGAGGAGTACATCAAGGGCTCGGTGAGCAACTGTTCACCAGGGCACCTTAGGGGAAAGCTAGGAGAAATGGGCACAAACTCCTGGAAGACTGATTGAGGCTCAACTTTAGGAAAAACTTCTTCACAGTCCGGGTGTCCAGACTGTGGAATAAGCTCCCTCCAGAGGTGGTGCAATCACCTACCCTGGAAATCTTCAAGAGGAGACTAGACAGTCACCTAGCTGAGGTCACCTGACACCCAGTATGTTTCCCGTTTGGTGCAGGGTGGTAGGCTCAATGATCTTCCGAGGTCCCATCTGGCCTAACAATCTATAAATCTTTAATTCCATTAAACAAAGTCACCAAATATTATAGATCTTGAACCAAGACTAATAATTTATTGCTCTGTGGTTAACATCAGCAAGCCTGATCTGTGATTTTGAACCCTACCTCAACTGATGTTGAGCAATCTATACCCCTTTGCTACAACTGGAACCTATATCAAATATGATATCCCAGGGGGAAGTTTAGGGCCTTGCTACATGATACACTTTGAGCTACTCAAATGTTGATGGGTCCTAGTGCTAGCTTGAGTTGGCAGCCATCATACCTAATGCTAAAAACCGTCTCCACAGATGTGATTTGACACTAGAGGGCTGGTGAGCCTGACAAGGAGCTATAGCTGTAAATTGCTACTTTAGCTAATCATCATCATCATCAACAATCCCTAGCAGTCAAGGACAGTTGTCTTCAATGATTGCCTTATGAGTGGATCCAAAGATGGCTGACAAGGCCAATCCGAGATCAATCGGTTATACTGCAATTCATACATGTGTTTCCTTGTGGGGTGGGCGGTTCTCAATTCCTGATTTAGTCCAGAATATGTTGTTTCTGCTACTCCTGCTTTTCCATCTCCTGTTGTTGCCATGAGGTGCCATGAATACTGAGATCTTTGCAGTAAACTCTTCATCCATTTGGGAGAGTCCTGGGCAATAGCTTCCCATGAGTTGATATTGATGCTGCATTTTTTCAAGTTGGTCTTGAGGATGTCCTTGAGGTGCTTTCTCTGCCCTTCTCCTGAGCATACACCTTGATCAAGCTGGAAGAATAAACTTTACTTTGAAAGTCTGGAACCAAACATCTGGATGATGTGGTCATCCCACAGAAGTTGATATCGAATGATCATCACCTCATTGCTCATGGTGTTTGCTTGCAAGAGGATGCTAATGTTGGTGCATTTGTCTTTCCACTGGATTTGAAGGATCTTCCAAAGGCAGTTTTGATGGTATTTCTCCTTCAATTTGAGGTATCTCTTGTACACTGTCCACATCTTAGGTCCATATAGTAAGGTAGGGATCACGACTGCTTGATGGACCATGAGCTTAGTTGATGTTGAAATACTATATTTGTGTAGAAGATGCTATCTAACCTTAGCGCGAGTTCCTTGTTTCAACCTTATATTTTCAAAAAGCAAAATTATTCTGCTTGTCTCTTTCTGTCACAACCCCCGCCCCATTTTTTATTTGATGCTTTCTCCAAGGTCAAACATTTGTAAGCAAGCTATTCCTGAGGATATTAAAGAAAACAGTAAAGACAGGCATTATATATATATTATTCGTTTGTCTTTCAATCACTCCAAAGAATAACTACCAAGAAAAGCTTTAATCTAATTTTTTAAGACTATAAAAGAGACATTCTAATTGTAGCTCTAGCAGAATTACAGTTGAGGGTGACTTCTTGTTGAAAAGACAGATATTTCAGGTACTCTAAAATTGACATGCTATCACAAATTCAGCATTCCTCATAGATATGCTGGGTAAAGTTAGTAACTTATATTTGGGGTCAGTTGAGCAAAGTTTCTTAAGATATGATCTCCTCTCCCACTATGAAAATAAAACCTTCTAGTTACAAAACCACTTGTTTTCTGTCTTTTTGTTGGCACACCTGAGGAGCAAATTCTGACTGCAATCCTCTCCAAACTGGCTTCAGCTCCTCAGGATTTCTCTAAGCCAATCGTCCCCTTAGGGAAGTTCTATTAAAAGTTCAAAGGGTAAAGCTTTAGGGAATCATTCAAATAATATGGCCTACATCCTATTCTATGGCTAAAAAGCACATATCTGGTTTTTAATCATCAATCCTATACTAGTCCTTGCAGGAGCTATGATGCCTATATTCCTTATATGTCTGAACTTGGGCTATTGCACACACCTAGATGCGATTCAAATAGCCACCTGAATATGTAACTTCAACTAAGCAGTTTTCCTATCCAAATCCGTCTGAGGAATCCTGCAGAGGTGTCTGCTTAGGCAGGGGAAAAACTATACTGAGTGCTTTATGCTGACATAGTTCCCTAAGGGGAACCAACCATGCCTAGTGATTAGAGCACTTGCCAAGACAGTGAGAAACCTGGGTCCTAGGCTGATCAAGCATGAGAGAATCTAGGATTTGGGAAAAGACGGTATGGGAGCACCAACACACATTGCAGGAATGGCTGCACCCCCACTCCCTGCCTCCTCCCCTACCATAACTAGTGGGCGCAGACTGTGCTGTGTGTAGATTCAGAAGGTTTCTGCACTTTCAGGTTTGTGTCTAGTAGTAGCATTTATTTGTGTGAGTTCTTTAATAACACGGAAACTGCTTGGTACCTTTTCAAAGCAGGTACTTCCCCAGCACCCCCTCCCTCCCCCCCGCTTTGAACTGCAACCATTTAGTATTTTGCAATCATTTCTGCGTGAGTGAACAAGCACTTATAAGAGTCTCTGTAGCCAGGTTTCTATTACTATTTCTATATTTCATTATTTAGGCATCTCAGTTGAGGCATCTAGGTGTACTTGGAACACAAATAATAATAATCATGCTCTGCGTGTTATACTCAGTTGGCTGCACCACAGGTTTGAAATATTTGTTGAAAACAGTATGTGTCCCTACTCTGCAAAGAGTACAGTGTTTTGCATTACAGGTAAACTAGGACATCAAGCTTTTGTTCAATAAAGATGTAGAACTGAACCATAAGGCTGTCCCACTGCCCTTCAACGTAACATTTTAGTCTGCCTTTTGTACACTGTTACTGTGATGAAACATCAATACTTCTTGTTTCCAAGAATGCCTCATTTTTGTTTTGATGCACTGAAGTCCCCTTGTTCTCACTTAGCTTCATCCCTTTTCTATTATTTAAATCTATGTGAGAGCTGGGCTGATCTACAGTAGGATAGATTTTAATATGAAAATGAATTAAAAGGTACAACTGATATATTACTTCCCCTCCCACCTTCCTGGACTCACAGAACAATTAAAAAGCGGACTCAATCAACAAATACAGTACAGCAGGGGCTTCCTGAAGTTTCCTAGCTCAGGAGGTTAGTCAAAAAGTTGCTCAGCTATGCATAAAAAATTGCTTTTTGGGCTTTTGGGTCCTGTCTACTTCTGAAATAAAAGAAAAGCATCTGTTGAATGTATATATCAGAACTATTCTAGGCATTTTTTTCTAGGCCCTATAATTATTCTGGGCATTTTTTTACAGCCTTATGACTTTGTTCTGTCTTGTAGTGCTTTGCAGAAAGCAATCAATAAGATTAGAGATAAAGGTGACAAAATTCACCTTGACTAAGATCTGTGAAAGGATATCGGAGAAGTTCAACAAAACCTCATTAAGGGACTATGAATAAAATTAAAAAAATATAGATAGCTTTGTACATTTTTGACAAAGGAAAAATGGTATTTTAGAGCACTGTATATTAACATTATGCATCACTAAAATATCACCAGTATTATATAAAGTATAGAAAAAAACAGGGCAACAAGCTCATTTTTTACAAGATCTTAAGCACTGATGGACTGATACCATGGTTTATGAATCCAAAAATGGATCTGGATGTCCATAACATTAGAACATGTGCCAAGGACTGAAACACACTCTCATAGGCATTCAACCAGACAAAGATGCCCTCTGTACTCTTTTTTCATGGAATGTAACCTAGAAAGTTTTGACCTAAGTAGCATTGGCAGGGACATGAAACTGACTGTTCTTGGTACTAAGTCATAACAGTCAGGCACACATTTTCTTTTACTCTGTCTTCTTTGGCTTCATACACACATTAAATTGTCCCATGTTTGTTCTGCTGATAGAAAAAAACTTACCCAGAGAAACCTGAACAGACATTTGAATGCTGAGACCCTTGAAAGGCAGAAAGCTTGCACTACTGACTCTGTGTGGCCACATGGCCCCTATGTACTCATCTCAGCATGCTCCACAGGCTCCAAATTACCCTGTTGATAAATAGCAGCAGTGCACAGGGCAGCTCTGATTAACTGACCCAGACTTCTCAGAGTCGTCCTGTGTCTTCCTGCAGTACAATATGGAATTGTGAAGAAGGCGTACTCTACTTTGGAGGAGCAGAGTCCAGTGAGAGAGACATTGTCACCCTTGGGATGCTAGAGGACTGTGCTATGATGTCTCTTGGAAGACATTAAAGATTCTTACAAGAGAAACTCTCCCAGGAGGGATCTAACCCTCGTTGTTTCCAAGCTATATTTTTTCCTGGAGTGGCCATTTTCATTCTGGGAGAAAAATCCTGAACATCTGTACACTCTTGGTTTCCCCAAGGAGAGCAACAACTCTTCCAGGAGAAACTGAATGCCAGTACATGGCCTTTGTTAGGACCAAAAATATGCATTTGCACTCAAGGCAACTTAAATTTCAATGGAAATTGGAGTTTAAATTCCCAGTTCTTAATTACACTAGTACGGCTTATTTTGAAAGTAATTCTTGTCTATTGTTTTCAGGATACCCGCACTATCAATCCCATCACAGAACACAATCCTGTGCCCTCAGATTTCTGTCTTTTCAGAAGTGAAACATCTTCCTTTCATCTGGGCATGGGAATTCAGAGTTATAGACCCATTCCCATTTTACACATAAAAGAAATCTGCTGCACAATTACCAGAAGCAAACTGTGCCAAGGTAGTTCTTTACCTGTATGGATGTCTCATATGAGTCCACATATAATTAGCTGTGACCTAAGCCCTTTCTAAATCACATCTCCATTCTGGCCTTAAGGTTTCTCCTGTTCTCCTACGCTGCACTCTAACAGCCGCACAGTTCACTTGGAGCTAGCACCTCTGTCTATGTTCATTGACTGGAGGGAACGGACAATCCAGAAACAGTTTACTCTTTGTAACAGGGAGCCAGAAGAAAGGAAATTGCAGCAGGGTGAGCTGGCTCAGGGTAAGCTAGCAACTAAGCAACTAGCTAACAGCTAGCTAAGTTGCAGCCAAAAGCCAGCAGTAACAGGCACAAGGGACAAACAGCCAGGCTACTTGAAGGCTAAGAGCTGCTAACAGCAACTATGCAGCCACAAGGGCAGGCAGGCAGGCAGGCCCTTGGGTTCAGAATGAACATACTTGTGATGGCTGCTGGGCCACCTGACTGGAAGAAGGCTTACTCCTTGGTTACAGTTTCAACTGGTGATTTGGGCATAGTTGAAAGGAGAGCATAAGAAGCCTATGATGGGGCACCAGTGCAGCATATTATAGACTAAACCACAGTGGGGTGCCAGGGGCACACCAGTATTTTGAGTCTTGCTTGGGCCTTTGGTTCAGGACACCATAGGTTAAGGCCTTAGGGATAGGCTAAAGCCTAGAGGCAGTATGAGAGGGGAGTTGAAGCCCACTACAGGCAAAAGCCAGATAGGCCAGGGGGCCAGCATCCCCAGGGGGGGCTAGGCCCCAGCAAGGGAAAGTGACTGGACAAGCAACATCTGCAAGCTATGGGCATGGCTAAAAGGGGAAATTAGGAGGCCATGAAATGGCCTTTAAGGCAGTAAGCAGTAAAACCATAGCCTATAAGCAGATGAGATCTCAGTCAAACATGAACAACGCATGCCTCCAGAGGCTAGGGGTGGGGTGGAGGGGACATGGCGACTGCCCATAGGCGATGGCAGTGAGGGCGTGGTGGCAGCAGGAAGGGAGTTCCTACAGGTGGCCAGAGCAGTGTTGGTGGCGGGGGTGGGGAGGGAGAGTGGGGAAGGTGGTGTGTGCCAACTGGTGGTTGGCAACCACCCACAAACTGACAGCAGCCATTGGCAATCAGTGACCGTCCGCAGACACCACCAGTAGTGTCAGTGGAGGCGGAGGGGGTGACGAGCAGCAACTGCATGCAGGCACTAATGATATCAACGGCAGCAGCCAATTGCAGGGGGTGCACTGCAAATCTCAGGGGGTGCATGTGCACCCATGTGCACCCCCTACGCATTGCCAATGCACTCAGGGATCACTGGGCCAGCCTCTCCAAGGTGTGGCAGGAGAGTAGAAGGGTAAGATGCTCAAAGCATAGGGTGAGACAGGTGCTGAGTGGCACCCAGGGGTTGTTACAGCTATCCCTGGGGAGCCCCATGTTACATCTTTCAACAACTCTTCTTAGCTTACATTTCCTTTTCAGGGTTAAAGTATCCATACAGCAATAATCTTAATGGAAATAAATGTCTTAAAAAGAGTGAAAATAGAATTAACAGAAGCAGCAGTTTGCTGAATATATCTCGCTTGGATTTCTCATAAGGGATTTTCAGCTTAGTTATTGGGAGAAAAAGGGAAAGGCAAACTATTTATATCTCTGGAAAGTAATCCCCTCTCAGACAACACTGTGGTATTTTCTCATGCTATTCATCTAGTGTAGCTTTCTGCTGTAGCTAGTGATTTCTCTCTGACATCCCCAGACCCTACTTACCGAGCTCCTGCATCTGGGTCTGCTTGCCTGATCATAATTGTCTCCACAGATCCAGGGCAGCTTCTCTACTTCCACCTTCTGGAAAATGGTTCACTAAGGAAGAGGGGAGACTTTTCTTTTCCATTATTGTGATTATTCTTTGTATTATTTTAGTGTTAGGGAGTGGTGGGTCTGGACAAGGACATCATTGTTCTAGGTGCTGTACAGACAGGACAAAATAAAAAATCACTACCCAAACAGCTAAAACAAGAGACAGCAGATGGTAATGGACAGATAGGGGAATACACCAAGACTGTTTGTCAGTATGATAAGCAGTGTTCTTAGATCACTAACAGCCTAAACTTTGTCTGGCAAAGGAAAGGTTTCTTTTGGAGGGATTTGAAGCAAAATAATTAAGTGTAATTAAGTGTTAAATCTACCTAACTTTTTTTTTTTTGCCAAGAAATAAAACCGATGAAAAGCTCTGAAAATTCCCTGCAATCCGTTTGCCAACATTTAAGATCTGCCCAGTATGTAACTCTCTACAGCAAGATATGCTGGCAAAGTATCTACTCCAGTTGATTATGCATAGACAATACCTACAACTGTTTTGTTACTCTTACATTAATGGTCACGTCTGTATGTCACCCTTTGTTGCCGTAGCGACACACTACAGTGATGTAGCAATCACGTGAGCTACATGTTACTGGCCGCTACTTTGCTGTAGCGGCATGCTCCCCCATTTTAGCATGCCACTATGGCAAAGTAGCAGCTAAAACTAACTGTGCGCTGTGCACATGACACAGCACAGGCCATTACTGCACCATGCTTTAGTACTTCCAAAGAAAATACTAGAATTAGAGCTTTGTACCAGTCATCCCACATCCCTTGTATAACACTATGTTTGCCTCATAGGTTAAAAATGGGTAGTGGTTAAAAGGTGTCGTGGAATAAAGTTGTGTGGCACTCCTGCTACTTTACAGGCTCAATAAGCTTTATTTACTCAATAAGTGCTTAACCGTAGAAACACTGAACAGGAAAGAGGCCAAAAGTTATCTTGAATATAATTAATCTTGAATGTGTTATTTTAAAAAGATAATAATGTAATTACAGCTAGTTAGTGTTAGCCCAGTACAAGTAGCTCTGTTAGACCATTCCATGCCATAATCTCAGCATTTTTTTGGCTTCTATGGCTTTTTTTTTCACATATGCTATATTTGTATATATTTCTGCAGTGAAATTTGTGAACTTGAGTAAACATGGCATATCTAATGATTCTTATCTCTCCCTTAAATGTATTCTGGAAAAAAAATTACATCAATATAAGAGTAACATCACACAGTTGATCACCCAAAACCTTAACTCTGACCTTTATGTATAAACTAAGTAAAAACTTATAGGAAAAAATATAAAAACATTTAATCAATACCGTGTCTGGTTGTGCAGTACAGGTGCACTATATTGCAGGTAGATGTACCTATATGTGTGTCAACATAAATACACATACATAAATGCATGCATGGCATTAAATCAGCCTCTAGTAGTATAATTACCATTGTCAGAGTGATTTCAGTACATCTTCAATCATCCCACATATTTCATTGTGCTTTAACCCCTCTGGGGTTAGAAATCAGCATCCTGCTAAGGGCTGACCTGCATCCTTCTTAAAACACCCTTTTCACTAAAATTTCTGGCTATTTGCACATGTGGCTGCATTTGTTAGTGCCTGAAGAGACATTCCTGTAGCCACGACTCTGCTCAGCTATCTAGGTTCAGAGAACCCTTGGAGGAAGGACAGCTGGAATTTTGCTGGGAATTTGCTTTGTGCTATGACCCTGTCAGACCCCATGACACTTCAGCTTAGATAGATGCTTGAGCTGGAGTGTGTATTTATAAGATCAGCTTGCTGTTTTTGTTTCATATGGATTCCTGTTAGCATTTCAGAGTATCCTCTGTCTGCTAACAACATTTTCCACTCACACCCTTCTCCCAGCCTGAAGAAAAGTAGGGCTCAGAACTGTTACATGTCCATCTATTTCCTAGCAAAACATCAGCTTCCAAACTTTCAAACTGTCTATCAGTGTACTGACTTCTTTTGCTTTGTCAATATTGCTTTGCCTTCCTATGTCCCCTATAAAATTCTCCATGAATGCTTCGTCCTATTTATTCTGTGGCACAGCCTGAAGGAGGGACAGAGGGTGGACACTGTGATCATTATGGAATAATTACCCAGATTTCACTTTTGTGGTAAGAGCCCGTTCTCCCAAGCTAGTTAACAACAGTAACTTATTACAGTGCCTGATACCAAGGAACTTGGTTAGCACCGAGCAAATGGCTATCCCGGGACTAAAGTGAATAAGGACATGGACACGTGACAGGAACATTGGTGTACAGTTACTCCTCACTTTCCACAGCATTAACTTTACCCTGTAAACAAGTGACTTGCATCTGTGTACAGATGTATGCCATGTGTCCTCTCCATCTTTACCCCAGAAAATAAGCATTGTACAATAGAGACACTATGCAATAACATAAAATACAGTCAGCATCACTGTAGCTTAAGAACTCAGATCATTGGTACACATGGCTGACTAGTGAAATAGGCTGCTAGTAGTGAAACAGGATTTTAGCATCATTAAGAGTCAGGATCATACATTTTAAAGCCAGAAATCAAGAGAACAAGAGATTTTAGTGGAACCAAGAGGGAAAATGTATATTCCATCTTTTAAGAAGTTGTTCCACTGGTTAATTACTCTCACTGTTAAATATTTGTATCTTATTTACAGTCTGAACTTTTCTGACTTCAGCTGTCAGTCTCTAACCACAGTAATTTCCCTTGAGAGAAATCCTATTCGGCTGAGAAAATGGAATATTCGAAGAATATATTCAAACACCCATGTCTATGGCTTGCAAATTATAATTAACTATCTGATATTTCCCATTAGCTATATTTTGAAATTATGCTTAATTTCTATTTCTTCTAAATGTCTGAAATGCCTGTGAATGATAGCTGGGAAGGCTATTGCCTTTTATCCCAAAGATTGTGAAAAATGTCTACATTCACAAAAAACAATATGTTAAAAATGTTCATGACTGTAATTAAACAAAATAATCAAATTAGACCAATCAAACAAATGTATCAACAACTTTGAAACATTTTGTCTCATTTTGGGCTCTTCAAATTTTAAGTTTAAATAAAGTCAACCAAAAATTGAAAATAAAAAGTTTTCTCAAGTTGAAAAACAAAACATTCAACTTTGAAAAATGTCAAAACAGGATATTTTTGTAAAATTTCAACACATTTTGAGACATTTTTAAATCATAAGATTATTTTTTTACATTGCCACTTTTTTTGTGCATAGTTGTAGTTTTGAGGAATTCAGATTCTCAACCTAATAATACTTTGGCATAAAATTGCTGACTAACTCTAAGCAATACTGTTTTTACCTGCTTTTACCGTTGACTATTTTTACTATTATAGATGATCTAATTCAAGTGGGAGATCCCAGCAGAAGATAGAGGCAAATCAAATAAAGATGAAGGTAAAGCCTTTACAGATGGAACCTGTCTGGCCCCGCGTTGAGCAGGACAATGCAGTATTTTTCGGGAAGTACCATGTTCCAAATACTCAATATTTTTAGACTGACAGCAGCTTAGTTCTTGGCCTACAGAAAGGACACAATGGCTATTCAGGGAATGCTCCAGCTGCCGACAGTTTGGATAGAATGACCTGACATAGAAAAGGGAGGGCTGGGGAAAACACCTTTAAAATGCCTAAATCATGCTTATCCAGTAATGTTTCTGACATGTGACAGACACAAAAATATTCTGCCCTAATCCAATAAGGGAGAAACTGGTATATTACGTTTATTTATATTGTAGTATCGTCTAACAAAATCAGTCAGAGATCAACGCCCTGCTGTGCTAAGCATTACGCACAAACAGAACAAAAAGTGGACTAAAGAGTTTAAAATAACTTTATACATGCATTCAAATGAACTGGGAGAGTTCTCCTAGGTTTGTTTTCCTGATAGAAAAACTTAGCAGAAAGCACATGAACAGATATTTGAATGCTGAGCCGCTGAAGAGCAGAGAGCTTGCAATGATGGTGTTATGCAGCCAGGGGGGCCCTGTGCACACATCTTGGCATGCTCTGCAGAAGCCCTCAGTCTGTCCAAAAACAAATGTCAGACATGCATAGGGCAGTCCTGATTGACTGACCCAGACTTCTCAGAGTCATCCTGCGCCTCCCTGCAGCACAATGTGCAGTTGTGAAAGGGGTCATATTCTGCTCCCTATTTGGCTAAAGCAGCAGAGTCCAGTGACAGTCTCCTGGGCGTAGCAGGGACAGGAGGGGAGCAAAGCACCCTTCCGTGCTGATGAATTATCCTATGGCTTTTCTCAGAAGGGAAAGTGTATAGACATTTGCTCTCCTAGGAGACACTCTCTTGGAAGGGATTTAACCCTGGTTGTTCCTGGGTTATTGCCATGGGCAACTGGTGCCTCTTGGGTCAGCGTGCCTCTCGCGTCAGCAATCGCACTCACCAAAAAGTGACTGTGCCACTTCTGGAAATCCCATGGCCACTTCCAGAAGCAGCATGGCAGCTTTTCCTAGTGGTCCCGCTCTCCGGCTGGCACTCGTGCGGGGGGCACTGGCACTCTTGCCTGCCCCCCAACACCCAGCACCTAAACAGGGAGTGTGGCCTGTTGGGGTGCACCAGCACTCTCAGGGGGTACACATGCACCCCCATGCACCCCCTATGCATCGCCACTGGTTATTGTTCCCCCAGACTGGCTGTTTTTGCTCTAGGAAAAAAATTCTGAACATCTGTACACTCATGATTTCTACTGGGAGAGAAGCAACTCTCACTGGAGAAACTAAATGTCTCTACATATTCAATGTTAGGGTGAGACAAGACAGTGGGTGGATATTGTCACAACCCTACCAAATCTTGTAGGGTGTTATGGTTTTCTTATATCTGCTTTACTGATACAGCATGTGTGATCTCACTGGAAAGCCAAATGTTAGGCTGTATCCATTTATGTCACTTTTATCACTGTATGGATTATGGTACACTGTCCATTTACATTTTTATGATTTTGGACATGGTTTTATCAAAAGAACTGAGGAATGCATAAGGAAAAGAAACCAGATGAAACTGCTAGATGTCTGTTGCCATTGTGTTGCTAGGGCAAGAACATTTGCCTTTCCAAAACATGGGCAGAAGGGGCTATTGTTGGGATGGACACCCAAGGTTTTGTCTGCTTATAATGCGAAATTCAACCCCTCAACAGCAAAGGTATCTCAGAGTAACTGGCCATTAGCTAGAGGAATTCCAGTTGCCCACAGCAGGAAAGAAATTTCTAAAGCATTCTGAGAGTCATGAGCAATTAAGACAATACAAATGGGGATTTGGGGTAGGACAGCTGGTTTGGAGGTATTTAGGAGCTACATGTGCGGTGGTCGTGGTCTTTTTGGATTATCCCAGGCTTGAGGAGTTTCTAGGACCCCACTAGTCAGGGCTGGTAGGATCAGCAGAAAGGCTGATCTGTGAAAATACTGACAGGTAGAGCTGTGTGAAGCTTCAATTGCTGATTCAATTTGGAGGAGATTCGGCCTGATTCGGCAGCCAAATCTCCAAATCTGAATCAAATCAGGAGATCCATTAACCTCTCTGTATTGCATCCAGAAGCCTCCAATTCAATTCAGAGAGATCTGGAGAGATTCTACAATTTGGCCATAGACACAGTTTTGTATGTTTTTTCTACGTACCTTGGGGTACCAAGCATGGCTTGTGAACACCGAGATGGTGGAGCAGATTGATCTTCCCACGGGAGCGTCCAATCAGCTTGAAGTACTTCTGGGGCCTGCCGCCAAGCATGCAGGGAACCCCCCCCCGCACTCCTGTCAGACACTTTATCCGCCCCACCATTTCAGCGTTCACGAGCTGCGTCTGGTACCTCAAGGTACATAGAAAAAACATATAAAGCTGTGTCCATGGTCAAATCGCTGATTCTCCAAATCAGAATCGAATCTTCAGATTCAGATTTGGCTGAATTGAATTGGGACAGTGATCCGAATCAGCGAATCGAATCACTGTCCCCCGAATTGGGCCGAATCCGAATCTAATATTGCCCACTTCACGCACCCTTGCTGACAGGATTCTATACCCTAGCCTACAGCCAGATGAGAGAAAAAGAAACTTTACTTGTCTTGTTTTTCTCTCTTCAAACTTACGTTCAGTTTTTATTGTATAATTATTTTTCTGTATTATAAACCCTTTTGTTGTTTTGTCTCCTTACCGATTGCCTATGTTAAAGCACTCTTTACCAGAGATTCCTATCTCTGGGTGAGTGATATTTCATGCTAACCCATTCTACAGAACGGAGGAGATAGAATTCTTTCCCAACACAAGGGGAAATTACTCAAAGCTGGCAGATACCCTTGCTGCAGCTGCAAGGTCAGGGATAAGGGCAATGGAGCTGAGGCTTTCTGAGATAAGGAATTATCCTAAAGCAAGCCTTGCTCTCTTTCTTGGGAGAAGCAGCGAGACAATGGAGAGAAACTCAGGGCTTCAGGGGTATCCTGCAGACAGGTAGGGCCCATGAAAGGGAAATATGATGCATATTTCAAGAAAAAGACCAATCAAATGAATGGAAATTTTCCCTACAAGATGATATTTTACTGTTAATCAGCGGTGTTTTCTCCTAGTTAAAAAATATACAGTGTCCCATTAAAAATGTTTTCCATCAGAAAGAGAAAAAGAATATTTAATGCTTCAGAAAGTAATGGAATAATTCGTGATTTAAGCTCCCCGGGGATTCAGAGGTAGGATGCATTTAACGTCCTTCCTGCTCAGTTGATTGGTGCTTTATGTTTCAATTATATGGTTTTATTCCATATCATTTTAATTCTCATTCTACTTTATTATTCATAGACTAGCTCACACTATTAGTAACACGTTCAGGAATAATAACTGTATTTGACAGAGTTTGCCAGGCTAATCACCCCCACAGCAAGGCGGAATTTTTTATAGGCAAAGGAAGTTTCTTGACTAATTAATTTTAAAAGTTATTAGAAGTTTAAGAATGAGATGAAATATTCAGACCCAATCCTGTTTCACTCAAAGCAAGATTTATTATTTGATATAATAGTCCCGCTAAGGTTTTTAATTTGATTCAATAGTCCATTTAATTTGGTAACAAATACAATTCATTTTGATAGAAGTGGAAGTTGTTTATGAAGAACAGGTTATTTAACTGGGGACAAGATACCTTCCAACCTATTTGATGTCACCACTCAAATATCAACTCATAAAGAGCACAGCAAACATTTTGTGAGAATTCTGCATTCCATCTTACTGAGTGGTTGCCTATTTATTTTGTCCTTAAGCATTATTTGTATAGCAATTCAGTTCATGTCTTAAATAACATACTAAAATTACAGTAAAAGTAATGAGCTCCAAATGTGGCCTAGTCAAAAGTTTAATAACACATAGTGTTTTTCAGATTGACTGAGATTATGAGGATAATAAGATTTCATGGGTTATAGAGTTACTGTATATCAGAAAATTCAAGCAAGATTTAAATGTATAATATAGATCTCATTTTTATGGACAGTGTTTAACAACCTCTTCATTGCAATATATTAGTGCTTCACAATATCCTCACATAATTCTGACTGGCTTTCACATTTATTCAGGTAGTTTATACTAGTAATTTAGTTGGTCTTTTGCCTGATATATGACTATAATGTAGGCCTTTCCTATCTAGAAACCTACTGGTGTGGAAATTTTGCTCATCAGCATTGCTCTGAAGGAAAATCAAGCAACGATTATGAACAATGAAATTCTAAAATGTGTCATCATATAAATTTATCTTCCAAACATAGTGACCTTTTGCTACCAGGCAGCTCTAAGGAAAGTAACAATAAATGGCTCCCCACAATCTGGTGTTTATTGCATTGTCTTCCTTAAAACTTCCTTTTGACAGCTGCCACTGTTGGACTCACTTTGTAGGCCCCTCAAATTAAATTTCTGAGAGTTAAGGTCTTAAGATTGAATCTTAAGATTGGATTCTGTAAGAAATGAAACACCACAGTATACTATAATATTGTGTGCGTTTTGCATATTTGCAGCGCAGAGCCAAATTTAGATACCAGGAAATCCCAATATCAAAAAAAAGTGCATAGGAAAAAAACAGAGCAGCGCACATGGCAGCATCATGCACCACCTGAAACC
This sequence comes from Crocodylus porosus, assembly GCF_001723895.1. Classification (NCBI taxonomy): domain Eukaryota; kingdom Metazoa; phylum Chordata; order Crocodylia; family Crocodylidae; genus Crocodylus; species Crocodylus porosus. Next base: position 19,274,122 of record NW_017728918.1, on the reverse strand, counting down.
AGAGCCTGGCTGGCCAGAACCATGCCAGCCAGCCTCTGCGTGCCCACAGAGCCCTGGGAGGCCACCACTGGAGCCCTGGGAAGCCCCCAGGACCCCAAGTAAGGCTGTGGTAGCCACGTTGGTCTAGAAAAAAAGAAATGCAGAAACTTAGAACTCTTGGTACCAGAATTATACCTTTTAGTAGACCAACGGAGAAACTGAAAAAACGTACTTTTCTGCAAGCTTTTGGGCTCAAAAAGCCCAATGAGAGATTCCGAGACAGGGGTGGGGAGGGTGGATAAAAAGAGGCAGGTGAGAGAGATTCTTTGCTAGTATAAGCCTGCATGAGACAGATAGACTCTCCCTTGTATGCCCTCTCAGCTGTATGTATTCTGATCAAATGCTAGGAACCATAATAATTGGGTAGGTGTAGTCATTATTAAGTATTGTAACATCACTATCTAATATATAGGTAGTATTTTGTTATACTATTTAGAGTGACTGTTTAAAGTAACTAAATAACTGCTATTGGCCTTTGGATTTAATAAAGTCATTTTAGCTAAGTTACTGATGTGGTCAATCAAATTCCTACCCCAGGAAAGGCTGAAAGAAATTAGATTATTTCGTTTAAAGAAGAAAAGACTGAGGGAGGATTTGATAACAATCTTCAAATATCTGAAGGGTAGTTACAAAGAGAATGGTGAATCTATATTGCTCCAGCGGACAGAACAAGGAGCAACGGTCTTAAATGACAGAAAGCGTAATGAAGACCAGCGTCCCTAGCTTGTGTTGATGCAACCTCACTGAGCCATATCCTGCCCTCTGTACCAAAATGTACTGCACAATAATGCCATCACTCAAAATTTAGATCTGTCAGAAGTGAGGCATTTGGCATTCACTAGAGAAGATGTGTACAGAGTCATGGGAACTGGGGCTAGACTCAGGGACTCTTTCCTTGATAGTATAAAGCCCACCATCCTATGCCACAGAGGTAGATTTCCTGCTTATTCTTCCTCTGGACTTATAACTCTTTTATTTGTGGCTACCCAGTGGAGAAGCTCAGAAAAAGAGCATGGAGATTTCTCTCAGTTATACTTTAACTAACAAGCTATGCACTAAGTATATCTATAAAGTGTGATAGATCCTGGGATACCGGAGGACTTCAACTTGGGTGGCATACTTGTGGGGAATAGCCATACCTTAATAGAACAGGAGCTGAGTAGGGTTGCCCTGTGGGATCAGGCCAATGCTCAGGATCTCAATATCGCACTGTTAGGAGGGCGTGATATGCAATTGAACGTGCACACATATCACCAGTTCTAGCACATACAGACCCTAATGTTAATGACATGAAATCATACACAATACACACATACATACACAGGTTAAACATTGACTCAGGAGACAGTGTGTGTGTGTTGGTGCCACAGATCAGGGGAAAAGGCAGTGGAGATGAGGCAATAGCAGTGGCAGAGATCAGGGGAAAAGGAAGTGGGGATGAGGCAATAGCAAAAAAACAAGTTTGCAGGCAAAGAGGAGCTCAGATGGCTGAAGCCAAAGGAGCATGGGACAGGTGTTGAAGGTGAGGACAGCCAGAAGCAAGAGAGGGAGAAATGAGACACAAGTTAGAGGGGTGAGGAGCAGAGAATGGAGCAGGGCCGAACCATAGTAAAGCAAAACCCAGCTCAGTAAAGCAAAACCCAACCCCAATAGCAGTTTTATTAAATGAACACTGTACTGTACAGCTTGGTTCACGCACACGCACACAATGGCAGCAGGAGAAAGAGACTTAGTGGAAGGGTTGGAATCCAGGTAGGGAAGAGAAACAGAGTCCAAGTCCTTGGTTGAAGAGAGGATGGGGGTGATAGCTACTTATCCAGGCTAGGAGGGGGTCATCGATGGCCAGTTGGGGTCTTTCTCCAGCAGGCGTTGTCCAGAGGGGGTCGCTGGCAGGGCCTATGGGTTGACAGGCAGCGTGACGTGGAGCAGGTCTTGTCCAGGTGAAGATGGTGTCCCAAGGAGTCAGTCTTCACTACCCCTTTTTACAGGGCAGACTAACCTCTGTCTTCTATGGGGAGGGCCTGTCCAGGCAAGGTCAGTCCTGTCCCAGAGGGCTCCAGGTGTTCTTACTGATCATGTGCAGCCCGGCACAACGGTGGGTTGCCTCATCTTTTGTTTCTTGAATGCTGAGGGTGGTTCCAAGGGCTGTGTGATTGGTCCAGGTATTGGTGTTGATGGTGGGGTGATTTAGTAGGGGGTCCTGCTGTCATCGTGTCTCACTCATCCATTCACTCTTTTGCTTCAGGCATTCAAGGAAAACCAGTTTACATGGGAGAGGTTACAGGCTTAAATGTGAGTCATAATTGCAACATACTTACACACCAAGGCATGGGGACAAGATAGGAACAAGATGGGAACCTGACACACACAATGGATACTTGACATCACACGTGCCAACTCACACTGCAGGCCTAAATCATACAATGTTAATATGAAACAATAAAAATCAATGCTCAAATCTTAGGAATTCAATATAATACAATACAAAACAGTAAAAATCAATGCAAACATAACAGAACACTATTTACAATATAAAAAGGGGCTTATTACAATAATAGCATACAAGAACTTAGCTTAGCTTACCTAGTACTACTTGAAATCACTTATAAGGGATAGAGAGGGCAGAGAGAAAGTCAGAAATGGTTAGGGGAAGGGGAGAGAATGTATTTTTAATTTAAAAAAAAAAAGAAAAATCGGGGCTTTTCTACAGTAGTATGGATCAGAGAGAATCCTGCCCTGGAGTGGCATAACTTGAAGCCACATAATGAGTGCTTAAAATCACTTTAAAGTGTTCATGTACAGACAATCCAGGGACTAACAGCTCCAAGAGCCACCCAAAATTACTATGTAACAAGGATTTAAGACTGTCGTGCAAAGGTTGGAGCACACTTCTGTTTTTCTCATTGTTCAGGTCCTCAGTTTTGTGAAGACATTAATATCTTGTGTGGCCAAGGGGGGATTAGAATTGCCCTCAGATGGGCAAGACTTAACACAAAGTAAAATGCCCTATCAAAATAAATGGAGAGGTATAAACTTCCTGGGAAACAGAGAATCTGTCTCTGAAAATATCCAAGTGCTATACATTGAAAAAAAATGGGAAGAGAGGCAATCCTGCAGGGCAAAGTAAATGATCCTCTAGAGGTGTACTAGCCTCCCACTGAAAGCAAGACAGAACTACAGGTCTAGGCGGGTGAAGTAGACTGCCTAGAGTCTGGCTGCTTTAGCCTGCAAAAAAACAGAGACGAAGTCAAAGACATCTTAGCAGCAAAGTAGAATTTAACCCTATGCCATTAAGCTGCTTAACACTGATAAATAACCTGCATCTTCTTTTCTGAGGTCTCAGATGTGCAATGATATCATCCTTGCTTATTGTTTATTTTTCACTCTGTAAGGGGAAAACACCATGTAACTCCAGAATGATCAAAATGATGCCTTCACTTCTATACCATTTTTATCATGAATTTATCTTAATCATGAGTCTAACTTAGTCATTTAACAAATAACTCTTAAGAAGCACCATCACTGAAAGAATTGGGTCGTTCCCTGTAGCAAGGAAATCAAATACACAAAACTAGGTAGAGAAAAATTCAGTGCTGACAGATCATAAATCACAGAATCCCTAGTCGATATAAGATGTACTTAGAAAGAAACACATATGTATTGCCTCATTCTGCAATAGCACCCCGTTTATGTTATCCAATAAACCAATTTTGCTGAAAATTTTAGCCATAAATCATCTTTGTATGTTTGTTCATTGCAAAACTTAGCATGTTGGTTATTCTGCTCTGTGGAATAGTCTAGCTGTGAATATACATCTTCTGTTACTTCCTGTGTGTCAAAGTATATAGATGTTTCATGGAAAAGCAGAGGCAACATGACAGGCAACTTCATGTGCCATATGGTTTGAACAATCCATGAAATACTAATTAGGATCCAATCCAGTAACTTAAGCTAGGAATGGGCTATGCAGTAAGAAAAAGTGGTTCTCACTTTAGTGTGTCATTTGCTCCATGTTAAGCTTGTTATACTTGTAAATTCAATTTTATGAAAGATAAAAATATAACACGTTAATTCATTACAATAACACTGTAAGCTCTTTAACAACCTAAGACGTACTGTAGAATTGCTATTCTTTTCTTCTTGTTCTTTCTTTTCCTCCATGCTATTTGCCCTTTCTTCTGCTTCCCTATTCCTTCCTTTAATGTACCCTCTAAACATTCATCTCAAACTCCAGCTAGATTTCTAGGTATTGTCACAATTATATCGGACACATTTCGCTCATGAAGTGGAATCTTTTGGACATTTCTAAGGATGACGCATCTCTCAGCATCAAAATATGCAGAGAAATGTGCTAAGTAATGAAAACATAATCTAGGTTTAGTACATATTGGATCAGCTTTTGATAATTACAGCCTTCTGTGGTCACTAAAGTTATTTTATAATTTCATTCATGTAACTGGCTCATTTGCTGGTTAGACATACTTTTAAGTGAAAACTAAAGATCAGACTCTCTTGGGAGCCTAGGCATATTTTTGCATGGATGTGGATATTGCTTTTAGATGTGGACATTGGAGATTGGGGCTTTGAGGTACTCCTAAAATGAGGTAATAAGTAACAACAACAAAAATAATAATAGTATAACCACTATGGAAAGAATCCTTACATGAAGTAGTTACAAGGCATGCCTTCTATATTTGGCCTTAAGTATGTAGTAAGTTTTATATTGCATATAACTGTATATTTTTTAAAGTTCTCACTGGTCACATGGAGCCTGTTTATTCTACTGACTCTGACCAAGTGGTCATTCTTCTGTGTAACATATCAGTTGAGTTATTCCAGGCTTACACTGCTGTATGCAGAATTTAAATTGTCCTCTATAGTATTTGGTAATTTTGAACTTAGCAAGAACAGATACATTTCAAAAGGCTAAGTGTTTATGGATAAGCACTCTGAAATGTGTGACATCAGGAGGCAGGGGGGTGGGGAGTGGGGATATGGGCAAAGGAAGTGGAGATTCTTCAACTGAGATAAAACAGTGAAGATTTATTGACTTCCTCTTTGGCTCTGTACACCACTCCAGTTGAATCTCATTTTTTTTAAATCTATGGATGCCTATACACATGCATCAAGGCTATGCCGATGCACTGTATTTACAACATGCTGGAGCAGACTTGATTAATTGAGTCCAATAGAGCGTGGTTATTACCAGACTCCAGCAAACTCCAGCATCACATGTATTGGCATCCCTGTGTTGAAAAATGGTGCCAGGGTCACTTTAACTAAAGCTTGTTCAATGAGCTTTAGTTAAAGTGCCCTTGCTGCCATTTTTCAGCATGGGAACGCTGTTACATATGATTCTCTGGGCACTTTAATTAGACCATCACTCAGAACTGCTCTAATTAAAGTGATGCTCCCCCCTCCCAGAGCACGTGTATAAATGCCCTATATGATTGTATTTACCCAAGTCCAAGATTCCTTCAGATTTAACACAACCTCCTCCCCCAGTAATTAAATTCTGTACCAGGAAAATTATAAATTTGTTATAATATTTCATGTACAGAATCTATTTAATGGAAGGTCATCTTAAATTCATCCCCACTCCACTGCTGTGGGGGGGAAGCAGCAGCAGGAGGCAAGGGGCCAGACCTCTGCCACTTGCTCAACTGCCCCTTGTCCCCCAGTGCCTGAGCTTGTCTCCCCATCTGCCTCCCCCCATGCACTGCTTCTGCCATGTGCCCTCCTGCCACCTACCCTCCATGCCTGTGTTTGCTCCCCCGTTACTCCTGTAGTCTGCCCGCACACTCCCTGTCCACCCCCCTCTTACCTTCTGCAGCTCTGCTCTTCTGGGGCAATCAGCAGCAGTGGCCGCCTGGCCTGGCCTAGCCCCAGCACAGCCCAGCCAGGGAAAAGCAGTGGCAGTTCCCAGCTGGGCCATATTGGGACTGGAGGGACTGAAGCCAGAGCAGAAGGTTACGGGGAAAGGGAGCAGCTTAGGGAAGGGGGGAGTCAGGGGGCAGGCACATGCGGGAAAGTGGCAGGGTAGACTGCAGGCTCTCCTCTCACCCAGCCTATGGCCGCGTGCCCCCTCCCCTGCCAAATGAACCATTCTGGCCCAGGGCAGGTAGCAGTTCAGCTCCAGTGTCAGCCCTGTGCCTGGAGCCAAAGCTGGAGCTGAGCTTCTGGTTTGCTCCAGGCTGGTACTTTAATCCAAGTTGAAGCTTTTTTTTCCCCCTGCTGATTGGGAGGAGAGGTAGGGAGGCCTCATCTGTAGTTCAAATTCTTACAAAGACATTTCTGTAACATTTTCTAAGGACTTACACTTCTGCTTCCAGATGCAAAAATGACCTTTCCTGCTGTTCTGCAGGATTTCCATTTCCGGTTTATAAAATAAATTAAGAGAACAATTCAGTCTGTAGAAAAGCTTCATCTGATTTTTAAGAAGACTTCAGAAGGCATGCATTGCTAACATTAAATTAATTTTATATCTTGTATGTGTATCCGTTGTTATTTAAATTGTGATTTTTTTTTTCCTTAGCATTTTTTGTATTAAATTCCCTAGGATTTTACTGGGACCATATTCTAAATTGTATGACAAAAATGCAGGTCTGCCTTTGAGAGCAGAAATCCAACGTATTCAGATTTAGGAATCTGCACACATTTAAAACCATGCCTGCTGAACCTCTCAATTTGCAAAAGAAAGAAAAAGGGGGGAGATGGGGGAGGGGGCATTTTGCCTGTTGGTCAGGCTTGCAGACTTTTGAAAGTGGTAACTCTTTATATAAATGTGATATAATAAAAATGAGCCCTCCTATACCAGTTTCTTACTCCAAGCTGACATTGCTATCAGCTTCATCCTGAAAAGCACAGAATATATTTCTGTAGCAGATCAAATCCCTGAAAAAAAATGAAGGCCAGTCAGCTTCTATTGACATAAACTCTATGAACATCATGTATAGAATGAACATCTTACACATTATGCAAAAGAGAGAAATTTTCCATTGTGTGTGTCATATCTATTATCATTCTAGTATCTATATATCACTGGAGATCACATACTATAAGGCAGAAAAGTAACAATATCTTTTGGGATGTTTTTTCTTTCAACAATGCAGATATTATTATATACTTACTGGGATAAATCATTTCTTGATGAAGCTCTTCATTGGATTTGTAGTTGCCTTTTAATGTTATTGGCTATATTTCGCCAATGGAAATAAGATGGGCCCATCACCATATAACTTAATGGAGCAGACTTACAAGAGACCACCGTCTCATGCTGCATAAATCATTGGTGTTCCATAGACCATGGTACGTGGATCACTTTGCTGAAGAAAAAAAGATAACACACAAACACAAATAGTTATGAGCATTTTAAAGGGGCCACTCAAAGCTTATAGTACGTGTAGATAAATTACTAGATTTACTTGTAAGTTATCAGAACTCTGTATTATAAGACAAGAATTGTAAGAGGTGGAAGGAGGTTATTAGTGCAGTTCCTCAAGGACTGGTATTGGGATAAATCTTATTTAACAATTTCACTTGTGCTCATAGCACAAGAATTAGCAATATGCTAATGACATTTTGCTGAGGACACAAAGTTGGGAGGCTTCTTCTAGACGAAGGAGGATTATGATACGCTACAGGAAAAAGTGAATGGCATTGAGAATTGGATTCATGGGATAAAATGTAATCATACAGAACAAAAGGGGATGCACTTAAAAACTAATAGCAAAAAGTTTTGCTGTAAACTGGTATGTATCAGCTAGAAGCAACAGAGAAGTAGAAAGCTCTACATTTATTAGTTAATCACAGGCTAAGTATAAGCCATAATGTGATCCAATCACAACAAAAACAAATGCAATTGTAAGGGAAGTATTTCCAGCGGAAGTGGGTAAGTAGAGTTGTTCAAATCCCTGATTTAGACTTTTTCTGAAAGTATATGTACAAGAGAAGAGATCTGTTTACTCTCTTTAAATTCACTGGGGGAGGATTCAAATGGTAGAGAGGGAAAAACACTAGTTAATCCAAAGGACACATGGCAAAAACAGATATAAACTAGCCACAAATAAATTGAGTCTAGAAATTAAACAAAAATTGCTGACCATATGAGGAATGAGGTTCTGTGACAGCCTCCACATAGGAGTTGTGAGGGCAAGAAGCCAAACTGGTTTTATAAGGAAATTTGAAAAATGTACTAAGGGAATAAGCTGATGTGATTACCTGTGATGGCAGGGAAGTGGACTCAGAAATCCAGAAGGTCCCTTCTCACCTTACATTTCTTTGTGTGAGGTTTTATTTTGTGAGGAGGATATACTACAGTATTAATCTATAGGCCTGTGCGAAGCGGCTAGTATTCCCTTTGGATTCGGCCAATTCGGGGGACAGTGATTTGATGTGGCGATTTGAATCACTGTCCTGAAATGATTCAGCTGAATCTGATTCTGAGACTTGGCAGCAGCGAAATCTCCCATCCCCCGCCCCTCTCCCAGCTTGCCAATGGCTGCCCCAGCTCCCAGCACTTAAAGTACCAGGAGCTGGGGGGGGAAGACAGGGGTCCCTCCATGCTTCCCCCCCAGGCTAGAAAGCAAAGGGCCCTAGATCATGCCTCCTGGCCTACCAGCCAAGTGGGGGCCATCTCCAAGTGGCAGTCCAGGACATGCCCCTAACCCCTTGCTGTCCCCCTGCAGGGGGGAAAGAGCCTCCTATCCAGGTGCAAGCCCCTGCAGCCAGAAGTCTCCTCAAATGGGCGCAGCACAATGCCTCAGAGGCATCAGCAGCACGTAGGGGGTGCACGTGGGTGCATGTGCACCCCCTGAGATTAGCAGTGCACCTCTTGCGAGAAATACCACCAATGCTGCTGGTGGTTCCCCCTCCCCCTCTCGCTGCCGACACTGCTGGCGGCATCATAGTTTCATAGTTTCATAGTAGCTAGAGTTGGAAGGGACCTAGGTAGATCATCTAGTCCGACCCCCTGCCTTGGCAGGAAAGAGCACCGGGGTCAGATGACCCCAGCAAGGTGCTCATCTAACTTTCTTTTAAAAATCCCTAGGCTAGGAGCCTGCACCACTTCCCCTGGAAGCCGGTTCCAGGCCCTAGCCGCCCTGACTGTGAAGTAGCGTCTCCTGATATCTAATCTAAACTTACCCTCCGCCAGCTTGTGACCGTTATTCCTGGTCACTCCTGGCAGCGCACGGGGGAACAGGGACTCCCCCAATACCTGCTGATCCCCCCTGACCGGTTTGTAGCAGGCCACAAGGTCCCCCCTTAATGATGGGCATCTGCGGGCAGTTGCCGACCATCAGTCAGCACTTGCTACCCCACCCCCCGCTGCTGACACCACTGCGGGAGCTCCCCACTTGGCACCACTATGCTCCCGCCACCGCTACCACCATCTGCGGGCAGTCACCATGCCCGCCAGCCTCCAGAAGCATGCATCGTTCATGCTTAGGGGGTTTCCCCCTCCCCAGCCTGGGAGCCCCGAGCCCTGGTCTGCCCTGCCACAGGACCAAAGGGGAATTCCCTCCCACCTACTCCACCATGGGGTCAGGGTCCAGCTCAGCCCCACCCCCCACAAGGGAGCAGTTCCCAGGTGGGAGGGGGGAAAGCAGTCCCTCAGGGCAGTACCAACCTTGTAGCTGGGAATCCACCCACATGAGGGGAGCCACACACCTCAGGAGGTTTCCCCTGCCCTGGTCTGGGGTCCCCCGAGCCCTGGTCTGCCCAACTGCATGGGAAAGGGGGCAGCAGGGGAATCCCCCTCTGCTCCCACTGCAGGGCAGATCAGGGCTTGAGGGACCTAAGCCAGGGTAGAGGAAACACCATAAGGCATGGAGCCTCCCTCCCACATGGACAGAAGCCTGGCTTGTGTGGGGACCGGCACTGCCCTGGGGGACTGCTTTCCCCCCTCCCACCTGCAGGAGAGGGGCTAAGCCACAGCTCAGCCATGTGGAGGATGGGTTGGGGGGAGAATCCGCCCTCTGCTCTCACCACAGGGCAGACCAGGGCTTGGGGAGCACTAGGCTGGGGCAGGGGGCTCTGTTCCCCTGTCTTCCTCCCCACCACCACCCCACAGGACTGACAGGTACAGGCAGGATGCAGGCTGGGGAGCAAAGGAAGAGGCTTTGGTGCCTCAGCTCTGTGACAGTCCAGGGGTAGGGCCAGACAGGTGCTGGGCTAGAGCAGTGGAGTGTGAGCCATATTCCGGTGAGCCTCTCTAACTAGCAGGGGGACTACCGGAGGGCTGCATAGCATCCTGGGATGCTGGGGGAGTGCAAGATAACTTGTGTTGAGGGGAGATCTGGGACAGAAGTTTGATAGATGGGTCTAACTTGACATGATTTGGTCTGCTAGCACATCCATCCAGGTCTATCTTTGTCAGCGGCAGTGCCCAAATCAATTTTGTCACCAGAACTGTGCGCTCTAGCCTCTAGGATGCCAGCTCTTAGGGCCAGACACTGTGGCTCGCAATTGTTCCCACTGATAAGGCACACCCTCCAATTTGCCCGCTACGCTTTGGTCTTGAAGAAAGAGGGAGGGTGCTTGGTCATTCATGGCTGCTCCCACAAGTGGCTCAGGTTGCTGGTCCTCGGGGCTCCTATTCCCCTTTTATTCCTAGGGCTGGAGACTCCTCCAACCTCCAGTCTGGTGAGCAGGTTTCTTTCTACTCACTTTGCCGCTGCCAGGACTTAGCTACACCCGGGTTCCACGCTCTGTCTTTCAGGCTCCTGGAACCCTCTGCCAGCATGGGGAGTACCCCTATGACATCTGTCCCAATGCACTGGCCAACCTGCAGCTGGTATGAGCGGATGAACCGGGGCGGCTGCTGCATCCATGGTTCTGCTATCTGCACCGGCGCCAGCCCTTCAGTTAAGTACCCACCTTCTTGAGCCTCCACTGCACTTATGCCCAGTCCCCAACCACCACCAGGACTGCCCCTTGGGGCCTTGCCACTCTGGCCTTGCCTTCCAAAGCACTCCCTGTTGTAACTATCTTAAACCAGGCTTAGCCATTTTGAAACCAGTCTATGTGCAGTGAATTTCTGTTCTGTTACAGGTTTAGACCAGTTTCCAATCACTTATACCAGTTCATGTGTAATTCCTATCCCTAGCTTATGGAGCAAATCATATTTCACCTTTTCTACACTGTGGACTTTTTGGACGATGAAAAGCTTAGTCAAGCAAAGAGGATAATTCAACCAATGAATCTACATTCTGTTTCTCTTCTGTGTTTATTTCTGGGGGATTGTTTGGTTAAGCAAATGGGGAGGGGGGAAGGGGAGGTGTTGTTTTTGCTTTTTCTTTTGTTTTGCTTTGTAAAACTGCAAATACTAGTTTCACAGTGAACCTGGAATGAACAGATGGACACCCAATTCACATTACCAATATTATGCGGATCAGTGGTCAAATAATTAGCCGCATATCAGTGACAAGACACTGGGTCACTGGGTAATGTTCTCTGTCAGCTGCTTCCCCCACAACCAAAGCAAGCAAAAATCAGAAAATATGGGAGACATTTTTTTAAATGATATGGAATAATCCTCTGTTAATTCTCTCCTAACCCAGGAGTTTCAGCAGCAAAGCTGCCATCCCGCTCTCAGTGGTCCCACAGAAAAGGGGCCTGAGTTCCCTTAGGCTTTGCACATACTTGCACAAGATTTCCTTACCAGGCATAAATGATCTCTTCACAGATACCAAATTATATTGATTATCCTCTTCTGCCCTTGCTTAAATCATAGACACATCCACTTCATCATAAAACCCTGCTTTAAAAAACCCCACAAAAAAGAATCATTTTCCTCTATCATTGGAAAAGGAACAATATTGGAAACAGTTATTCTGCATTTCTCCCTGCTTCATTGCAAATTTGGAACCAGAAGCTTATACATTTCTTTTCTAGGCCACTTTCCTGTTTCAGAAATAGAAACAGCATACATAGCCTTTATTTTACCATTCCCTGTCTGGTTTGAGTTTTTATTTCTTTTATAAAGTAACTTTGAATGAATGTGAGAGCCAAGGGTTTCTTAGGGCAATATCTTTCATTGGACCTGCTGCTGAGTTGGGATAGAGTTAGACAAGCTTTCGAATGACCTGAAGAAGAATGTCTAGCATTCAAAAGCTTGTCTAATTATCCCAACTGTACAGCTGGTCCAATGAAAAATATAACCTTAAGAAATCGTTGACTCTCACATAATTCTTGGACCATCACAGCTACACCAGAAGTCTAACACTTAGAATTAATGTTAACATAAACTAAAAGGTCAAATTTTTACTTGCCTTAAGGTCCCTTTATCAACTTTGGCAACAGGCCTTTCTCCAATAAGAATTCAAGTCAATACGAGTCACCACTTGCACCACTCACTGAGGTCTGGTCAACTTCTAACTGCAAATACAGTGCTGCTGGGTTACTGCTTATCAAATGCCAAAATCCAATCTCCTTTTGATTAGGTTTAAGATTTTTCTCAACACTGAGGACCATGGCCTCCAGGGGGTTGCCTATACCACTGCAGCATCCCTGCTGCTGAAAGAGCATTGCTGGGAGAGGGGACAGAAAAATCCAGATCCCATGAAGATTTGGGGAGTAAAACCTGGGCCTCCTATTCCTCATGGAGGAATAAACTTACCCCCTAGCCATGAGGCTATTTGGCTGAAACATAGGAGGGTTCCCCTCCTCTCTTTGCAAGTAGCTAGTCTGCCTGAATTTTCTGGGACTTGTATTTACCCAGGTGGAACAGGATTGCTAAAGGGCATAAGTAGCCATAATGGATCCCTTTGAAACATATCCAAACCAAGCCTAGCATTTAAGTAGAAATATAGTGTGCAAAAACTGCAAAAATGTCCAAGATGCATCTTGTAACTACTTCTGGATGCATATGTAACACTCAGACACTTTTAGGAGAAATAGGATGTGCACCTCTGTTTGGCAATGTTTTCTCTCCTAATCATGCTGACTTAAAACCCTTGGGTGTAACCCACCCCTGAGGGGTTACACCCAAGGCTACTCAGGGAGCTGGCAAGCATCATAGCTCAGCCCCTGGCACAGATCTTTGAGAGTTCTTGGCGCTCTGGTGAAGTGTCTGATGATTGAAAGAGGGCCAATGTCATGCCTATCTTCAAGAAAGGGAAACTACAGGCCCATCAGCCTGACCTCTATCCTGGGGAAGGTCTTGGAAAAGATTATCAAGGAAGCCATCCTTAACAGACTAGCTGAAGGCAACATCCTGAGGGATACACAGCATGGGTTTGTTGCGGGTAGGCCTTGCTTTACCAACCTCATTTCCTTTTATCACCTGGAAAAGGGGGAAGAGATCGACATTGTATACCTTGACTTTAAAAAAGCCTTCAATCTGGTATCCCACGATCACCTTTTGGCTAAACTGGCTAACTGTGGCCTCGACCTCACCACAATCCACTGGCTGGGGAATTCGCTCCACACTAGAACCCAGAGGGTGGTGGTTGACAGGAGCCAATTGTCTTGGTGTGCTGTAACTAGTGGGGTCCCATAAGGCTCTGTCCTAGGGCCTATACTATTCAACATCTTCATCAATGATGTGGACATTGGAGTCAGAAGCGGACTGGCCAAGTTCGCCAGTGACACAAAACTCTGAGGTAAAGCATTCACACCTGAGGACAGGAGGGTGATCCAGGAGGATCTGAACAGGCTCAGGAAATGGGCGGACAAGAACTTGATCGTGTTCAACACTGAAAAATGTAAGGCTCTCCACCTTGGGAGGAAAAGCCTGAAGCATGATTATAGGCTCGGCAGTGCTACGCTGGTTAGCACTACAGATGAAAGGGACTCGGTGGTCAAGATTAACCACAAGATGAACATGAGCCTTCAGTGCGATGCTGCAGCTAGTAAAGTGAGCAAAATGCTGGCTGGCATCCATAGATGCTTCTCAAGCAGATCCCAGGACGTCATTCTCCCGCTG
>NW_017728918.1:19211219-19260056 GCF_001723895.1 Crocodylus porosus | reverse complement strand
TGGGCTCCACAATTCAAAAAGGATGTGGAGAAGCTTGAGAGAGTCCAGAGGAGAGCCACGCGCATGATCAGAGGTCAGAAAAACAGACCTTATGATCAGAAGCTGAGAGCCATGGGGCTTCTCAGCCTGGAAGAGCACAGGCTCAGGGGTCATCTAGTGGTCACCTATAAGTTTATCTGGGGTGCTCATCAGGATCTGGGGAATGTCTATTCACCAGAGCACCCCTAGGGATGACAAGATTGAATGGTCACAAACTCCACTGTGACTGATTCAGGCTGGACATAAGAAAGAACTTCATCACTGTCCGAGCCCACAAGGTTTGGAATAGACTGCCGCCAGAGGCGGTTCAAACATGCACTTTGAACACCTTTAAGATACATTTGGATGCTTATCTTGCTGGGATCCTATGATCCCTGCTGACTCCCTGCCCCTGGGGTAGGGGGCTAGACTCGATCCTCCAGGGTCCCTTCCAGCCCAAATGTCTATAAAATCTATGAAAATGAGTCAATCCTGACACTGTTTCATGTGACAATGAGACAGAATAACCAAAAGAGCTTCTTTCTTCTAAAACTGAACAAAGGACTTTATTCTAATAAGGAAAACAATATCATCCTTAAAGTTTCACTGCTCATCCCTGAAACTTTATGCAGCAGTCCTCCTGGTTTCTGCTACAGATTTAAAGAAACAACATACATTTCTTCTGATAATCATAAGGAAATCTCTTTTGTAGTCCCTGTCTACTTTTTAATCCTTGCTCACTGGCAGGTTCTATATCAACTTCAGCAAACTCTGCTCTACAGATCGCACTAGGGTAGGGGGGAGTCCTAAAGAAGCAATAATTTCCTCCAGTTCATTCTATACACTTGCTCTTCATCATAAGCTTGGGTGTGATAATTACATGTTCCAATCAAAAGCAGGACAAAATAATATATTGCAAGTAAAGTCAACTGATCTAGCTAAAAATAGAAATCTTCTTCAGCACAAAAGCCAGAGGAGCTGACGAAACAAAGTCATGCTGAACATAATACACCACTCTTTGACTATCTTCTCTCTTATATGAGTAAGGATAGCTCAACAAAGGCTGGGAAAAAGAGGAGAATGATGAAGAAGTGGCAATGGGGCCTTCATATGAGATGAATTTTTAGTAGAGAGAACACTTGGTAGATTTTAGACTGCCTTATTTCTCACTGATGCACACAGATCAAATGTTACCTCATCCTGGGTCAGTGATGCAGTGTTCATGCCTGTATAGAAATGACAGCCCTGCTTACAACTCTGAATAGATCACCTGACCTTTACTTGTACACACTTACACCCTTCCTGGAATAGATGGTCTGAGAGGGAAGGAAAGGAGAGAGAGTATGACCAGTGTGTATCGATTTGTATTTGGAGCTGCCATACCATAATTTTCTGCCATTACAAGCTGGCAGCACATTATTACCCCTCCACATTATTATCCCTCCAAAGACTGTCTCAGGGTGATGTTGTGTCTCAGAGTAGCACCTCTGAGTCAATATACTTTGCAGGGACACTTCTGGGTACATGCAATTTATGCATCACTTCATTCTCAGGGCTATGTCTCAAGTCACACTCCTGGCCTCAGGGGCTAGATACACTGTGATCAGTGGGTCTACTTGAAGGATAATGTACTACTTAGGGGGTGCATCTACACATGTAGGGTACTGCTAAATGCCTGCACCACTGGAACTGTGCAGTCCCAGTGATGCACAGGTCATTTCCAACCCTACCCCTCATTGCTACTGCACAGTAGTGGTGGCATCATGGTTAGCGCCTGTGACACTTGCACTGTAGCAATGAGCTATATCATTGTAGCTCGTCACTACAGTAATGTAGCATCTCATGTAGATGTGCCTCGGAGAAGTGCTAATGGCAGAATCTGGCTTTCAGATGCAAGAAATTCATCACCAAGCAGTGAAAGTATCAGTAACAGCTACTAGTTCGGAGTTTAGGATAAGAAGTATAGACCACAGGATCTCACTAAAATTATGATTGTTATTATTTATATTTATGTGCCACCCTATCCAAGAAAGACCCAGGCTAGCTTATAATAAAACTCACAAGATATGAAACCACACCCAACTCCCCAAAACCTCAGACTCTCCACCTTATCCACCCCCTTGCTCTTCCCTGCCTCTCATCCATGTGGCATCCTCACCCACCTCATCTGTCCTTTCCAACCTTCCCAAACCTCCAAATTACAATGTAATTCCTGAACTTTCTAGAGTTGTTAGGGATTGAAGGTGCCTCTCAATGATGAAGAGCTTTGTTCTTGCTTTGTAATTGATAAGTATATACAGACTCCATGAGAGAACTCAGAGCCAAACAGAAACTTCAGAGATTTAGCAAGGCAGTGCTATGCCTATACAAACGCAAGGGCTGCCACTCAGATTAAATTCTGTTAATTCTCAGGACTATTAACATTCAAAACAGAATACATAACTGTGTTCTCCAGACTCTCAGCAAATGGCAGCTTTCCAAACATCCCCAAATTTACAGTTCATTTGGATTTAGAGAAACAATCTTCCCCTCCTGAGTTATGTATAATATGGACTTTATGTGCTATCTCTTCTGAATTATACATGAAAGAGAATTTTCATAAGAGAAACTTGTCCCTAGTGCCATTACCCAAGTGTTTTATGTCTCCATATCAAACTCAGTCAGTTTGTTTAAATGCTAATAATTTTCTTCTTTTTTTTTTAGAACTGTTGTTGCTTTAAAGTAATCTGTTCTGGAGCTGATATTGACCCTGTAATTTGTCATGAATTTCAGCTGTGTGTTTCCAATAGACTATATAGTACTACATACAAAAGATCTTATTTATAATCTAGAAATGTCTTCACTCTCATATACTTACTGAGCAATCATATATATAAAACCTTAGCATAGTATCCCATGCTGTAGTATTTTACATAGAAAAAACTAAGTATAGTTCAAAGAGTGATACGGCAGCTTGTGGTATTTGGAACTATCTTTGATCTCTTTAAGGCTCACTGGGTACATCTACACATGCATTAATGCACCTTCTCTGATGCACATTAAATTTCATACCTTCAATACAAGGTACTAAATGAATGCACATTACTCTGTGCTAATGTGCAGTAGTGCATTTGAATGATTTTTTAGTGACACTTAATGTGCAGTAAACCATTTTACTGGGCATTAGCATAACGTCATAGCTTTATATGTGACACTTTAATGTGCAGTAAAATAGTCTATTGAGAATTAAAGCACATGTGTAGACTCACCCACGCTCTCTTCCAGTCTTGTGTACCCTATCTTTTCTCTTGTGTATCTCATTTCACTCGCTGTCATTGTGCTTCTGTTTGCTATCTAAACTGTGTTTCTTGTATACTGCATCAAATACCGGGCAAAACATTTTACGCAAAGATGGCAGTACAGAGAAGTAGGCCCAGGTCCTATTCTTCCTGCTTGACCTCTAAGCTGAGGCATCTGATTGGCAAAAAAACACATGCTTTTTTCAGTTGTTTCAGTATCCTACTCTGCTAGCTAAGGACGCAGTTGTCTCTGAGTCTCAGACACTTTAAGCACTAACCAAGGGGTTACTTACAGGCAGCCAATAGCAAATTTTAGGCAGGGAATGGGGTGTGAACTCCACAGGCATCTGACTCAGGGGTTCACATAATAAGCCTCCATCATATCCATATCTATATCTGCCTAAAGCAGGAGTGCAGGACTTAAATGCTGTAAAGGGAAGGGACTGAGTGTAAGTTTGTAAGCAGGAAACTAGATGGTGGATGCCACACAGCAAGGATATGGCTTGGGTGATTAGGAGTAACTTGCCTCTCAGCTTTGCTTTTCCAGTCCTTTTTCATTTGTGATGCTTGTGGGACATCAGTGAATGAGTGGTTTAATTATGGCAGGGTACCAGGATGGCAATATGAGGCCCACAGGCTATAAGCTGACTGCCACTGCTCTCAGAAGAGTTTTTTTCCTGAAGCAGGTTGGAAGAGGAGGAACCACATACCTTCTGCCCAATAGCATAAAGGTAAGGGCTCCCAGTTAGGAAATGAGAGACCTGAATTTCTAGGCCCTGTTCAAGTCAGACAGGCTTCAGCCCACATCTCCCCATTTTTCAAATAAGTGCTCTAACTAGTAGGTGAAACTAAACCATTGAGCAGAAAGGTATGCAAGAGCCAAGGGGCCAGAAGGAGAGAGTACAAATAGGACCCTGACACATACCTCCACTTCCCTGGAAAGGAAGAAAGTCCCAGCTTTTGCTCTCAAAGCTGCTTATGCTCATTTAGCAAGAGTCATTGGATAAAATGTCTAAACAGCACAGGAGGCAGAACCCAGGATGCCCCATGCAAACTTCCACAAGAGGGGAACTCTGGGGGTCCCGTTTACAGCGGTCCCGATTCCAGGCATGGCAACAGTGTTGTTACCTGATACGGCTTGAGCTCCCTGAATTCCAGCTGCTGCTGTAGTGGCTCTGGGCACAGGTGTGGGCTCCCTATACCTTGCTTGCAGAGGTTCCCTGGAGGTCCCCAGTCTGGGCACCCTCCAAATCAGGTCCCAGCACTTGTGCTTTGCTCACAACTTCTAGATGCACTAGCACCCTCAGCAAGATCCCACACCATGGCAGCAGCAGCTGTAACACAGGGAGCCCAAGCTATCAGGCAGCGCTGCTGCTGCAGCTTCCAAGAAGTCCATGAAAAATTTCCACCCCCACTCCTACCCTCCTTTGCCCATAAAGTGGAAGTAGCTGTCAACAGCCAACAGTGAGACACAGACAGCCTGGGGGAACCTTGCTACCCCATTCCCTGTCTCCCCAAGCTGTCCCAATGAGAAGCTGTGACTCCTTTCCCTACACCATCCCACTGCACTCCCTTGGCTTCACCCCTGAGCCCACTGCTACACACCATTGTATGGTGCAACCTACTCCTCTTTCTCCTGCCCACCTTTCTTTTCTGCACCCTCACTGATCCTTCCCATCCATTCTGGGGTTCCCTAGGCAAGTGGTATAGAAGTTCCTGGTAGGACTTCTACAGAATAGAGACTTAGGACCTTCCTGGACCACAGTAAACAACTCTTTGTGGGCAATTCACATTCTCAAAACCTTCTTTAATCTTCCATCTCATCAGTGAACAGAGGAAAGTTCTGCACAGCACCAGCTGTTCTAGTTGTCTGAGATACCATGTTTTTCACTGCTCAAAAATGTACTCAGAAACACTTGTAGATAGACAAGTCAGAGTCAGAAACTTTACAAGAGGGCCAGATTGCAATCTCTCCAGTGTTTCTGCCAGAAGTGGTTCTCTACAATAGCTGCCTGCTGTATCTTCTGCAGAGAAGGTTGCTATATCTTGTGCATTAGTGGTGTCCAATTTAACTGAGTCTGACAGCTTAGTCAAAACTGTTCAGTGTTCCTCCAGTTGGCTGCAGAGAATTATGAACATGGAGGTCTCTGTCAGACAGCAGCTTAATGTTAATAAGGCAATAAATAGCAGTGCAGGAAAACAGTGTCTGATCCCAGAGTTATTTGATGTATAGTAAACTCCTTCCTACATGTCAGCTGAATAGCTGTCAGCTCTCCTTATCCTAAGTTTTACCTTTGCCATCAATTTAAAATAGTTGTAACCTAACTGAAAGATCAAAACACAACCATCAAGTATGATCAACTTTCACTAGCAAATTATCAATTCTGATGCCCAAGGGAATGTTTTAATTGCAATTACATTGACCTGCGGAGTAAAATGGTCTACTCAACTTCTCAGAATAAAATCAAAATAATATATAATTATAGCATTTTAAGGATCCATCATGTTGAGAAAAATCTAGAGGCGATATAATTGTTGCTGAGCTGATTTAGACTATCTTTCTTTATGGTTGTTATTACTGCACAGCAGTACAAATAATGAGAATCTCTCATAATACTGAAGAGACTTGTTTAGGCAGATTTTGTAGCCTGTACAACAGATAATTTTAGAGGAAAACAAATGATATATAACCAATCTAAGAAAAGAAGCTAAAAGTGTTCAGGTTTGTCACCCATGCCTGAGTCACCCTTACCAGTTTTCATCTTTCTACAATTACTTTTCAATTTTTTTTACTTTTTTCTCTTGGTACGGTGTTAAAGAAAACTAACTACAAACAAAGTGTGCTCAAACTAAACAGTGCATGAGGTAAACTGAAAAAAAATCTGTTCCTTCAGTTTTAGCGGTTACTTATAATAGTAGGTACAGAATTTTCATATAAGGTCCATTTTATAATTAACAGTGTATTTTTTAGTTTATTGTAGGATTAAGCATTATTAAAAATGACTGCACTTCCAAGTTGTTACTTCTATACTCAGACATGCTGCATTTTTTGTTTGAGTTGCTTTCTTTCCCTGATCGTTTCTGGAAACTCCCTCATAGCCCTCTAAAAAAAAAAAAAACCCTGACCAAAGTGTCTGCAACCAGCACATTTTTAGAACTGTATGCAACAAAAAGATCCAGCAGCCTTTTCATACTGCGTGCTAGCCCCTTCAGAGTTTAGTTACAATACCACCACCTATTGGTAGAAACACTTGCATCACCATGTAAAAGCAGCAAGCTGAAGTACTGGATGGAATAAGCCAAGAGAGGCTACTAGCCAGCACCACTGGGGATGGGGGTGGTGAGCAGCTAGATGCGAAGCTGGTGATGGCAGCATGGAGTCACCACAGACACTCCACGCAGCTCCATGGGGGGTCCCCAAAGTACAGGGCCCGGAGCAATCACCCCAATTCACACCCCTAAAGATGGCCCTGTCAGCAGGGAACAGTGGAGCTGTGCAGGGAAGCTGCTTGCTGCTACAAGCTCTGCGCTGTCCTAGCAATGCATCTCCTGTGCATGCAACAGCAACAGGGATGGCAGCATGGGATGTGTACTTCACTGCTGCCACATAGGCAGGGAACATCTCACCAGAGCAGCACAAAGCTTACAGCAGTAAGGAGATCCCCATGTGGCCCTGCTGTTCCCTACAGTGCCCAGTTGCACCCACTGGGCTGTGGAGGCCCTGGGGGAAGGCAACAGGACAGGAGCCTACAGTGAGCAGCCCACACCCACCCACACCCCACAAACAGCTCTGAGGGGCATGGGTCCCCCCCAGCCTCCCTGGAATTGCATACAGCAGTGGGGAGCCAGCCATACCCCCCTTGTCCCCCAGATGAGGCATCCATGACCCCATCCCGCTCCCTGCCAGGGCCCTGTGGCCACTTATTGCTGCCCCAGGCCCCAAGCCCCACACACCCCCCAGCTGGGCAGCAGCCCAACTCCCTCCCTCCTGTCGCGGAATGCCGGGCTTGCAATTCTGGCACCGCTTGGGGAGCCACGGGCTTTACAGAGCGGGCGAGCGCGCAGCTTGTGGGGTGGGATTGGAGGTAGCTTTATAACTGCCTTTGAGGTTCGCCGACCTGGCGCAAGTAGACGACTTAGAGTAAGTTGTTAGTTTTTTTATAATAAGTCTATAGGATGTCTGTTGGTTCACGGGGTTCCGGAGCAAGCCCTTGCTTTCCACCACTGGAACTAGTCCAATGATGGGTGCGGCTGCCGACTCCTTAAGTCCCAGAACTGGTCAACAGCTCATTGAGATGGGATGTTAGTAGCAGAAGTTATTACGGAGTAGATATAAAGTGAAGTAAAAATTTGTTTTATTCACTCACCTAGCCTCACCCTCTTATGAATAAGAGGGGAGGCCGGCTGGAACAAAGCTGCAGTAAATATAAGTATAGAGAGCGTAGATATGCTGTCTAAGCTACAAAGAGAGGCAGTCGAGATGTTTCTTCAGTTACAGTATGCTGGATACAAAGGGGGTCTGTTGGTTCACAGGGTTCTGGAGCAAGCCCTTGCTCTTCACCACTGGAACCAGCCCAATGATGGGTGCGGCTGCCGGCTCCTTAAGTCCCAGAACTGGTCAACAGCTCATAAACGGGATGGTGAATACAAAACTGTAACACGGTGAATCGTTGTCGATTGTCAGATTTTCAAGGCCTTGGTTTTCGCTGGGATACGCCGAGGCGGGGAGGCTGAGGACTGGCTGCAGGGTGATCAGGCCTGCAGGGTCATCCAGTCGTCGTCTCTGCTACTTTCTGCCTCTATGCCTCTTTTATAGATGTTGGTTGGACTGCCTCTGTGACACTAACTATGATATAAGCCAAGCATACAGGGATAGGATAGTTTCTTTACACAGTAGTTACTAGGTAGATTTTCTACATAAGTTTCGTTTCCGCAGAAATGACACTTACAGATAAGAAATGAAACTTACAGAATGCGCATGTGCAGCTTAATACAAGTGTAGAAAAGTACAAAGTGTTCATTTTGATTAAAAGCCAAAACTTCAAGGTTACATAAATGTAAGAGTGCCGCACAGCAGTTATACAGAAATAAAATAAGATCTTTACACCTCCCTCCCTATGGAGGCCTCAAATCCTCCCCCCCACCCCACATCCCACACACATACTTACCTGCAGGAGCTGCTTTCCAGACTGCATGGTGGCCATACGCATGTGTGAGCATGCAAATACACATGGCACCTCATGCCTGACTATCCTCCTCCCACTCCCCCCAGCTCTTTCAACCTTTCAAAGCTGGAACTCTGCCAGGCTGTAGAATGCTTCTTGCAAAACTGCAAAATCCAGGGGTTTTACCATCAAAATGAGAAATCCGGGTTTTCTTCTTGTAAAGGGGGAAAATCCATATTTCTCTGTTTTTCCATGGGGAACAGAAAACCCAGATCCCTATTAATATGTCATCCAAGTTTCACACACATACAACAGGGCAAGAATGACAATAACCTAGTAAATGAGAAGTTTGTTTTGGGTCCTGATGTTATGTTTATCAAAGAAATAATTTCAGAAATGTCCAAGGATAGCACTGACAAATTTTATCTACTGTTAAATATTGTTATGTTTACTTTTTGTGAAAGGTGGCTACCTAGGTTGGGGAAATGCTCCACATTCTCCAAGGATTTCCCACTACTTGTAATATGTAAAGAAGCAGCTGATTGGTTTGGGATGGGCTGGGAGGGGCTGGTAAAGGATCTTAGTTTTTGTGAAGTTGACAGCAAGTCCAAGCATTTCAGACACTTCACAGAAATGATCAAGAGTGACCTGGAGCTCTTCAGATGAGTGGGCAACAACTGTCAATGTAATAGAAGTGTGAGTTATCTCTGATTTGGAACATAACCAGTTGATGTTAAAGAGATTGCCCTCTGTGCCAGTGAGATGCAGAATAACTGTGATATAGAAGGAAAAGTGTGTTGGTGCAATCCCACGTCCTTCCTTGATTCCAGTTCTCCTAATGAAGGGGTTATAAGGAGCATTGCTGTCATATCATTGTGAGGTGTAATAACGGTAAAAAAAACTGGCAGTCATCCACATCTCAGATCTCAGGATCTTCCATCAGGCTTCTCTTTTGATTGATTCAGAGGTCTTAATCAGGTCAATGGAGGCCATGTAAAGTTCTCTTGTGTTTTTCACAGCATTTCTACACCAGTTATCTAGCAACAAAGACATATCTGTTGTACTCCGAGTGGTCTAAAACCACACTGGGAATCAGTGGGAATCTCCTCAGTGTGGAAAGTGAGTCTATTGAGAAAAATGTGTGTGAGTATCTTCCCAGATATGAACAGGAGTGCAAAACTATGATAATTGCTGTGGGTGGAATATCTTGGGAAAAACAAGAAGTGTAGCCACTGGCACCAGTTACTGACTTTGGCCACAGCATCAAGTTATTTTTCTTATTAGCCCTCCTGTATGGCATCCTTTTAATTTTACAAGTAAGAAATAAGTTAGAAAGGAACACATTTATTTACAGGTCAGATCATCTACTGATATAAATCAGCACTGCAAGCTCATGATGGACCACAAACAACTTGTTCTGATAAACAGTAAGATGGTTCCTTTAAGCGTAGAAATTTTTTTGCGGTATATAACTTGAGGCACTGATGACTGAATGGACTCCACGGTCCTTTAGAAATGTGGTACCATTTTGAGTAACCTATCCACCTTCTCACAGAAATAGTAATTAAAAACTATTTGTGGGAATGTGTAACCACAAGCTATATCCAAGTTCATATAACAAGGCATTTAGTTATCGGTAGTCTCACATCTAACCCATGACCTCTAGCCTGTGCAATAGGGAAACTCCTCAGGGCTCAAGACTTAGTTATAATTAACAGCTGCCTTATAGTCCTACAGTCCTACAACTTGAAGCTATCCTCTGCACATCACTCCTCTGATTGGTTGTATAAAAGAACAGCAACAAGCCTCTGTGCCTAAAAGTAGTATGCACAAAATTGTTGCAACCCTTCAGGCTTGACTCCAGGTCTTTTACCTTCCTAGGTACTAGACAAAGTGAGAACAGTATACCCCACTGTATTTTCGGATAAACTTAATGCAGTCAGTATAAACTAGGCAGACTCTGAGAGTGCCTAACAAATTGGGCACCCCCAAAGACCTAAACCCTTCCCTGTCACAACTCTTGTTACCACAGAGGACAGAGCTGATGCATGAGTTAGGTGCCTGCAGTCAAACTGGACTGTTTATGAGCATGGGCAGAAGCCTAGGTGTAGGCAGTCCTAAAATGGGGATACTGAATGACCTTAGGGGTCTGAACTATCTTATGGCTGTGGAAGAGGGGGCAACCAGGATCTCTGTTTGGAATTTAGGCACCTAATTCTACCTATTTCCTCTTTGGATGCTTAAAGAAACAGTCTGAATCTTTTCCTAACTCTCATAAAACTCTAATTCTATGGTTGCATTACTAAATACATAATGGCAGATCAATCTTTTATATCCATTTCGTTTACAAACATTAATCAGAGAGGGTTTTATTATAACAACATGATTGAGCCATTTTTAGTCTACAAATTCTAGGAGCTCTATAAAAATATGCTTTTTATTACATAAAAACTGGATAAAGACTAAACTGCTATAAACAAATTACAGATAAAAACTAAATTCATTACAGTACTCTTGTTGCTGTTTTTTAGATTATGAGCCAAAATGACTGTTTCATTCCAAAGCTATGTACTCTATATATGCAAAGTACTTACATTTTTTCTGAAATAAGCACAAATTTTACTTTCAAAATAGCATAACATCTAACAAGCTTTTAGGAGGCATGATTCTGAAGCATTTGAGCACATTTCAGGGTAAGCAATTGACATAGGATAAACACTGTCTTTCTTAACGTTCATTTTATATTTTTTACAGACTAAAAATAATGTTGTTTCATAGGCCTTAATTCAAAATCCACTGCAGCCAGTTGAAAAATTCCCCATCAACTTCAATAGCGTTTAGAATGGGATCATTCATAAGAGGAGAGATCCTAGAGTTCATCAACATAATGAAGGGGAAAAAGAAAATATTACCAATATATTTTATGTAACCCTAGGTGCGACACAACAAGCACCCTCACCTGAATAGTGGGATCCTGGGGTACCCGGTAGCCACTAGCCCTGCCCAGCCCCCTGGGAAGCTGCTGCAGTGCCCCTGAGCAGAGAGCCTCCCCTTACAATCAAGCGCCCTCGGACAATTCTCAAAATATTTACAGGATTTAATTATTTACAACATAACAAATAACCATTAAATAAACACACTGATAATACCAACTAATAAGCCCTCAAGAACTTGTTTCCACAGTCTCTCACTTGGACACGGTGTACTGGGGATCCCATGCGTACTACCCCGGTGGGGTGTCTCAGGGCGTGGAACTGTCTGTGTCCCGGCACTGGTCTGTGGGCGCTCCCTGGTGCTGGTGTCCGTCTCTGTGCTCCTGGGGTCTTCGGGCAGCAAGGGTCTCCAGGCACCAGGCAGCGGCTCCTCCTCTGCAGTCCCTGCAAGCCAGCCTTCCCCTGCTTTTGACCCCCTTCCCCGGCTCAGCAGGGAGCAGTGTCTGAGCTGCAGGCTGTAGCAACTCTCCTGTCCCGTACAGCCCCAGAAAACACAGCCCCCCCATGGGCTTTTTCCTGCCCCTGGAGCCCCTCACCCATCAGGGAAAACAGGGCAGACTTCGGTAGTTCCCCCACCCCCAGCTCTGCTGTGCTCACCCAGCCGGTCACCAGGCTGCAGGCAAGTCTTTCCTGGCTTGGAGGCTCCACATAATCAGGCCCTCTCTGATCCTGCCTCCGCACGCTCTGGGCCTGGAGAGAGGAACTGGATACTGTCTCTCTCCCGTGGCAGCCTTTTCTGCTGCTCCCAGGGTACTCCCAGGGGCTCTCCGAGGAATCAGTGTTGAGGCTCAGGCTCTGTCTCTGGTCTCCAGCCCGCCCCTCCACCCCACTCTCTCTCGTTCCCTCCTGCAGGAAAACTGCTCCCCGCTTTTATCCAAGCCTCTCAGCCAATCCCAGCCCAGAGCCCTTCCTGGGCTCTTGCTAATGGCTCTCTTTCAAAACTTTGCTGGGGTTATGTCACCCCTCCCACTTCCAACAGGGCTGCCTCCAAAACAGCTTCACTTGCCCTCCGAGCCTACAGTGTCCCCGCTGGGACAAACTCTGTCTCTCTGCTGGGCAGCCCTTCCCATTCTTTCAGGTGGGTCCATTTTTTAAATGCTGCTACCTCAAATCCTCCCCCACATCAAGGTTCGCTGTCCCAGCGAACCGGACTGGATGCAGTCTCAGTCCCTTAGTACTTCCAAGGTGAAGAAATGGAGACCTCGCGGCTGACTCCCAAGGCATTGTATGTCAGGTGGGATACTCCTCTCCTTATTCAAATGGGCCGGGGTGTATTGAGCACTGTCTCCTCGGAGCCAACTTCTTCAATGCCATCAGGACCCCAACCCTGACCATGTGGGAACTCCAACTCCTGGTCCCAGTTAATATCGCCCTCCCGTTCCACATTGGTGCTGCCTGCAGTAGGATTTGAGGAGACTCCTGTTGTATTCTGAACCAGGCTTCTACTCTCCCCGGACTGAGGGGCACCCCTTGGGATAGGCTCCACACTGGGATCCACAGGGTTCCCAGGCTCCACGTGATGCCAGGCCACCCCAGTACCTAGGTCTAGCCCTTCAGAATAGTCCTCTTCGGACACACTATTGGGCTTGTGCCAGTGTCCAGTGAGCTCATGCCCTTCCTGCTTTGCACAGCAGACCCATAGCTGTGTGGTACTTTTCTGTGGGGACTCATGAGTGCCTTCTCTTGTCACTGGGGGTCCCACCAACTCCCCTACTGGAAGGAGCAAATTCCTATGCAGTCTTTTCTGGACCCCTTCCACTTTCAGGGCATATTTTGTAGAATGGTAAATTCCCAAGTTGTTTTTCAATAACGTAAGGAGAGGGCCACCACCTATCGGCAATTTTGTGTTTTCCTACCACCCCAAGGTTCCTCAGCGGCACCCTATCTCCAACCTGTAGGCCTTGCGGATGCACTCGAAGGTCATACATCTGCTTGTGTCAGGCTGTGTTTTGATGGGCAGCTTCCATTGCCAGCCGGTACGCTCACCGCAGTCTCTCTCTCAGCTTTTGGGCATACTGCCTAGATGATTCAAGCTCATCCTGGCCCTTGGCAACCCCAAAGCAGAGATCTATCGATAGTAGAGGTTCCCTTCCAAACATGAGTAAGGGCTGGCTCCGGTGGCATTGTTTCTGGTAGCATTGTACGCATGCACCAAAAAAGCTAGAAGTTGGCTCCAACAATCCTTCTGTTCATTCCCCAACATATTAAAGAGAGTCCAGTTAAACCTCTCCAGCTGAGGGTCCCCTTAGGGGTGATAGGGAGTGGTCCATGACTTCCGGATGCCAGCCATCTGGAAAATTTCTCTTAATAGGTGACTTTCAAAGTCTCACCCTTGATGAGAATGGATCCTCTCTGAAAGGCCATACACCACAAAGTACTTTTCCCATAGAACCTTGGCCACAGAGGTGGCCCTTTGGTCCCTGGTGGGGTAGGCCTGGGCATACCTGGTAAAGTGATCTGTGACTACTAGTATATTGCTGATGTTTTTGCGATCAGTTTCAATAGTTAGGAAATCAATACACACCAGCTCCAAGGGCTTTGAACTGCGGAGGGTGTGCAGGTAAGCCATCCTAGTCAGCAAAGTTTTCCACTGCAAGCAGTGTGCACAAGTTTCACATTTCTTTTGGACATCTCTGGCCATCCTAGGCCAAAAAAACCCAATGGCAGTGTTTGCTCGACCCCAAGGTGCCTGAGGTCATCGTGCAATGCTCTCAGTGCCAGTGTCCAGTGTTCTCGAGGCAGCACTAGTTGCTTGTGAGTGCCCCCATCTGGGGCAGTTACCATTCGGTACAACACTCCCTCTACGACCCGCAGTTGGGGCCATTCACAAAGGAGGTGTTGGCCACCAAGTGTTTTAGGTTTGAATTCCTTTGACAGGTCCCCTTTTTTTCTTTTTTCTAGAATTTCTTTTATGTCGGGGTCAGCTTCTTGAGCTCGCTGCCATCCCGTGGCATTGAGTTGTGGCAGTGGCAATTGATCTAGTCACATAACCCACCATGGCCTGTGGGACACTGTCTGGTGGCAGGCCCAGCACTTCTGCTGCACAGTCAGGTAGACTCTCTACTTCAGATGTTCTTCTTTCCTCTAAACCACAGATGCTCTGCATCTCATCTACCATTGCTATTTCTCTCTCCTGCTTATATGGTTGTCGCGATAAAGCATCAGCATCTATGTTTTTCTTCCAGAATTGAACTTTGCAGAGTTCACAATCTGGGTTTGTGAAGACTGTGTAGGTGACACAGCTACCCCTGCTTCAACCAGTTCAGCTACACATTGCCCCAGCTTCACTGTGATGTCTTTTCCTGTGGGGTTCACTACTAATACAGTCACTGAAGATGGAGCTTGCCATCCAATATCGACTATCCCACTGGGAACCAGCATCTGCCTTAAGGGTCCAGAGTCCTTAGGTGGCTCTACCACAGCTAGCTTCTTGCGATGGGTTCAGGCAATGCCCTTAGGAGCAGTGACTAAAAACTGGCTGCCTCACTCAGGCACTTTTTCAAGAGTCTCACCTGCATAATACAAAGCTCCCAGCTTGGCATCAGTTTCAGGGCCAGCCCAGGTCTCAATCCGCTGATAAGCTCCAGTGCAAAGAGCATGGGCAAAGCTTTTAAGTACTGCTTCCCAGACTTTTGCCGACAATATTCCTGCAGCACCTGGAACAGACTGGAGTTGGTTCTGACAATTATACTGGCCCCCACATCCACTTAGGATCTGGGCACACAAGAACAGCAACAGCCACAGACCTGCATACCCCGGTCACTTCCTTGGGGAACTCTAGCTGAGCAGTAACATACCCACTGTATGGGTAGACCTCCTGGCTTAAGCCACATAGCCCTAGCCCAGTTAGTGGTTGCAGTGGTAAATGCTTCAAAAACGTGTCATAGAAAGACTGAAATATGATAGTCACTTGTGACCCACTGTCTAACACAGCAATACACTTCCGTCTCTCTATCACCACAGGGAGCTCTGCCCTAGTTCCCACTAGTCCTGGGGGAAACTGAGCTGGGGTTCCAGGACTGTCAGAGCCAGGGAATCTGAGACTCAGGTCAGCTCCTTCCCTGGGTCTCACCACCATTTCCCGGCTCCTCCCTTGTTGCCTGCAGTCGCTGCCATACCTGCGGTGGGTTTCCCTGACTTGTACACTGGCACTTAAAATGTCCGTCTTCCCCACACCTGTAACAAAATTTTGCTCTCCCCTCGGGCCAGCGGGGCCATTGTGACCTGATAGCTTGGGAGGCCCTGGGCTGATTTCCCCGTGTCACCTGGGCTTGCTGGTGCAGCATGGATAATGACTGTAGGGCATCTTTGTCAAAGTCAGGCACTGTCGGCATCTCGACAACCAGTGCTTATGGTGGGCACGGAGCCGTGGCCAATCCCCAAACTGGCTGGCGCTGGTGCTACTGCTCTGATGGAGGCCTTTATGGCTTATAGGCTTTCAGCCTCCCTGATTTCCCGAAGCAGCTGCCCAAATGTAGGGGGAATCCTCTCTCCTCCCAGTGAGGTTGAGCTCCCTTACCAGTTGTTCATCATAAAGTATTCCTACCCGGAGCTGCTGCAAGTGAGCCTTGCCAGCCATTTCCTGAGTGAGTCTCCCTTGAACCACTAGCTGCTGCTGTAACACTTTGTCTAATCACAGAATGTAGGCGGAGGCTGTTTCCCCTTGTTGTTGGTATGTCTTATTAAATTCCAGGAACAATGCCTCAGTTTGTACTGATTTTCCAAAGGCACTAGACAGAAGCTCAAGACACTGAAGAACCAAAATGTTGGAGTTTTCTTGCTTAATCATTTGAACCACTTCAAAAGCTGGATCTCGGAGACTCTCCAGCAGCCACCTCCACTTCTCCACTTCTGAGACTGCCCACGAGGCCAAAGTCTCCATCACATGGGAATGCCAAGCCTCAGAAGTCTCTTCTCCTGGGGGGGAGTGGGTCCTTCCCTGAAAATATGCGAAGCTTCTTATAGGCAACCGACTCAGGGGATGGCTGGAGGACCTCCTTCAGGGCTTTTCCCAATGCCTTTGCCCACTCTGGGTCTGGTGCTCTGGAGCCTATCCCACTCTCAAATGACATGAAATCATACACAGTACACATACATACACATATACACACAGGTTAAACACTGACTCAGGTGACTGTGTGTTGAAGGAGGTCCTCCAGCCATCCCCTGAGTCGGTTGCCTATAAGAAGCTCCGCATATTTTCAGGGAAGGACCCACTCCCCGCCAGGAGAAGAGACTTCTGAGGCTTGGCATTCGCCCACCCTCAGGTGCCTGGGGCCAGGGAGGTAGTCAGGGAGTGACATCACGGCGAGGTCAGAAGGGGAGCCCCCTTGTCAGCTCATAAGGGCCACTGCCATTGCCTCGGCCCCACTGCCTTTTCTCCTGATCTCTGCCACTGCTATTGCCTTGTCACCACTGCCTTTTCTCCTGATCTCTGCCACTTGCTCTTTAGTACCAAGCATCCCAAGCACAGGTACCACAGGCACCAACACACACACACAGTCACCTGAGTCAGTGTTTAACCTGTGTGTATATGTGTATGTATGTGTACTGTGTATGATTTCATGTCATTATCATTACCACATGTATGTGCAGAATTGGTGATAGGTATGCATGCGCCTAGGCTGGTAATTTGGGATGTGCGTGTGCCTAAGTTGGTGGTGGGGGTGTATGCGCCTAGCGTGTGTGTAGGCACCTAATTGAGTTTTGTATGTGTGCAAGTGCAATTGTACAACACACCCTCCTGTCTGACAGCATGTTATAGAGATCCTGAGCATTGGCCTGACCCCACCAGGCAACACTTTAACACACCATACATGGACACACACTTCTATTGCCTGTCATTGTGTAACACACACACACATGCTTTGTATCATGGTTGTGTCACACACACATACTTCTGCTCTGTATCGTTCTTCTGTAACATACACAAATTTCTGCTCTGTATCAGTGTACACAGTCCAGACTTCCTTATCTGTGACCTCTAACATCTGGGGAATACGTAGGGCATCCACTGTGGTTGTCAGTTCACATACTGCCATCTGATGATCCCCTCTCTCACCAGGGCACACTCCATGCACCTGACATAAGCTAAGGCATTGAGAGGACCCCCTGAGCAGATCCCGAATAGCCTCTGCCAAAAGGTCCTTGGGGATGCTGGTAATCACAATCACCCTCCCTGGGCTCACCTGCAGCTCCATGCATAACTGCAGAAGCTCAGCCATAGCCAAAACAATTGAGAACCCTCACACCAACACTCTCACGGTGGGGTGAAAATTATTTGGGACAACCAAATCAAAGCAAAAACACAAACCTGCTGCAAGGTGGGGGAGACACTCAGCTATGAGTACATGGTACCTGTTAAGATGGGCACACGGCCAAGAAATCCCAGATGAGCTCCCACAATGTAACCCTGGGCACGACACAATATACGCCCTCACCTGAATAGTGGGATCCTGGGGTACCCAGTAGCCAGTAGCCTTGCCCAGCCCCCCTGGAAAGCTGCTGCAGTGCCCCCGAGCGGAGAGCCTCCCCTTACAATCAAGTGCCCTCGCAGACAATTCTTAAAATATTTACAAGATTTAATTATTTACAATATAACAAATAACCATTAAAACAACACATTGATATACCAACTAATAAACCCTCAAGAACTTATTTACACAGTCTCTCACTTGCACACGGTGTACTGGGGATCCCGTGTGTACTACCCCGGTGGGGTGTCTCAGGGCATGGAAATGTCTGTCCTGCATGTGGTCTGTGGACACTCCCTGGTGCTGGTGTCCATCTCCATGCTTCTGGGGTCTCCAGGCAGTAAGGGTCACCAGGCATCAGGCAGCAGCTCCTCCTCTGCAGTCCCTGCAAGACAGCCTTCCCCTGCTTTTGACCCCCTTCCCGGGCTCAGCAGGGAGCAGTGTCTGAGCTGCAGGCTGTAGCAACTCCTGTCCCACACAGCCTCACAGCCCCAGCAAACACAGCCCCTCCCCGGGCTTTTCCTGCCCCTGGAGCCCTTCACCCATCAGGGAAAACAGAACAGACCTTGGCAGTCCCCTCCCCCCCCAGCTCTGCTGTGCTCACCCAGCCGGTCACCAGGCTGCAAGCAGGTCTTTCCTGGCTTGGAGTCTCCACACAATCAGCCCCTCTCTGATCCTGGCTCCTGGGCTGGAGAGAGGAACTGGATACTGTATCTCTCCTATGGCAGCCTTTTCTGTCTCTGTCTCATGGGAAAACTGCTCCCTCCTTTTATCCAATCCTCTCAGCCAATCCCAAACCAGAGCCCGGGCTCTTGCTAATGGCTCTCTTTCAAAACTTTGGGGGGTTATGTCACCCCTCCCACTTCCAACAGGGCTGCCTCCAAAACAGCTTCACTTGCCCTCAGAGCCTACAGTGTCGCCACTGGGACAAACTCTTTCTCTCTGCCGGGCAGCCCTTCCCATTCTTTCAGGTGGGTCCATTTGTTAAATGCTGCTACATTTATAAAATACTACATTTAAAGGATTTTTAAAATTAATATGTAATTCTATTATCTACTCTTAGAGTTTATAGTAAAGGAATCTGTTTGGAGACAGCTGTAAAGAAGTAGTCCTCTTCTATGTATATTCCATAAAATGATTCCAAAGTTCAAGAGAACAGTCTGTTCCATTTTTCATTGTTGTAACATACATTAAAGATCATTAAAGTTGCCTTCTTTGGAGGATTACACTGAATCTGATATGGAAGTCTGGCAGAGCACCTTTGGCCTCTGTGTCTAAAAGTAGTCATAGTCACTTTAAGGGCTGAGATCAGGCAGAAAGGCAGCTGGCAGATGCAGGCCAGCCCTGATGAGGCAGTCACATAGCTGCAGGAGGCCATTGTGATAGGAGGAGGGGCCTGAACAGCTTCCATTTTAGCTCAGGCCCTCAGGGGAGCCATCAGTCTACTGGCTGCAACTGTGAAAAGAACACCACCCTGCAGGAGCTGAGGCTCACAAGAACTTGGAGGTAAGGGCAGGAGCTATGGGGATAACAGGAGGCTCCTGGTCCTGGGTATGACTGAAAACTGCACCCTGCTGGGGAAGGATGGTCTGGTGGGACTGTCTGTGGTGGGGTAGTTCCCCAGAAATGCCAGGCCAGTTGCCTCCCCATGAAAGGCAGGTTGGGGCACCTTATATCCCCAGCTCCCACATCCTACTGGATGACCCCATTGTAGGGACAGGCACGGGGACCAGGCATGCCTAGTGAGAGGCACCTGAGCCCCATGGGCTGCAAGATCCTGGAGGCCCCAGTGACGGGCAGAAGATGTGTGGTGGCCCACGCAGAGTAGGGTGTGCAGTGGTGGCCAGAAGGATTGTGCATAAGGGGGTGTACAGTAGAGTTGCAGGTGTGACCTGAAGGGCTATACTGGGGGGGGGGGTTGAGTAGGGCTGTAGAGGTGGCATGAGGGGCAGCACAGGAGCCAACTCCCAGGAACATAAGAATATAAGTGAAAGCCCTAGTGAGAGGGCAAGGTGGAAGGCCCTAGTAGGAAAGCATCAGTTGTAGCCCCAGGAAGGGGGCAGTTAGGCCAAGGTAAGACTATGAATGCCTGGAGCCACAGTTGGGCCAGAGGCTGAGACACCGGTAAGTCCCCAGCCATAATGAGGCCAAGTTTGGGTCAAAGGTTAAGAACTTGTTTTGGATGCCATCTGCGAGGCATGGTACATAGCTGTATATAACACCCTTGGCATCAGGGCATAAAATGGGCAGCTTCCCACATTTTACATCAGTTATTGATTCATCAAGTCATGGCAGGAAAGACTGGGCAGACTTCCCCTAGACAGGTGGGTGGGTCAGAGATGAGATGCAGTCCTGAGATGGCATCCCTGTCACAGGAAGTAACAGATTATTTAGCAATAAATAATGTGCCCACATCCACACTGCACATGGAATAGTCATCACAAGCAAGATCAGCTCCCAGACTACTACACTTGGCAGCACAGTTTGAGGAGGAGGTGAGCACCCAACAATGAGAAAAGAACAGGTTATGGACTATTTAGACAAGCTGGACATATACAAGTCCATGGGGCCAGATGGGATGCACCCAAGGCTGAGCCAACTGGCTGAGACTGCAGAGCCACTGGCCATCATCTCTGAAACTTCATGAAGATCAGAGAGTTCCTGGATAATTAGAAAAAGGCAAACATAGTGCCCATATTTAAGAAAGGGAAAAATGAGGATTTGGGGAACTACAGAACACCTCAGTGAGCCTCACCTAAGTAAGTCCTCGGAAAAATCATGGAGAAGATCTTCAAGGAATCCATTTCTAAGCACTTGGAGAAGAAAGTGATTAGGAACAGTCAGCATGGATTCACCAAGGGCAAGTCATGCCTAACCACCCTGATTGCCTTCTATGATGAGGTAACTGACTTTGTGGATGTGGGGAGACTGGTGGATGTGATGTACCTTGATCTTAGCAAGGTTTTTGATATGGGGTCCCACAGCATTCTCTCAGACAAGCTAAGGAAGTATGCGCTACATGAATTGACTGTAAGATGGATAGAAAACTGGCTGGACCATCAGTCTCAGAGGGTAGTAATCAATATCTCAATGTCTAGTTGACAGCCACTATCAAGTGGAGTGCCCCAGGGGCCAGTCCTGAGGCTGGTTGTGTTCAATGTCTTCATCAATGACCTGGAAGATGGCATAGAGTGGACCCGCAGCAAATCGGCAGAGGACACTATGCTGGGGGGAGTAGTAGATATGCTGAAGGGTAGGGCTAGGATTCAGTGAGACCTAGACAAATTGGAGGATTGGGCCAAAAGATCTCATGAGGTTCAACAAAGTTGAATGCAAAGTCCTGCACTTAGGACAAAACAATCCTATACACTGGTACAGGCTGAGGACTGACTGTCTGGGCAGCAGCTCTACAGAAAATGGCCTGGGGGTTCCAGTGGCCAATAAGATGAATATGAACCAGCAGTGTGCCCCTGTTACAAAAATGGTTAACAGGCCTGCATCAGTAGGAATGTTGCCAGCAAATCAAGGAAAGTAATTATTCCCCTCCATTCAGCACTGGTGAGGCCACATCCAGAGTACTGTGTTCAAC
Organism: Crocodylus porosus; assembly: GCF_001723895.1. NCBI lineage: Eukaryota > Metazoa > Chordata > Crocodylia > Crocodylidae > Crocodylus > Crocodylus porosus. The sequence continues at coordinate 19,238,540 of NW_017728918.1, read as the reverse complement.
TCACCCCCACCCCACCCCACACACACACACACACACACACACACACACACACACACACACACTACAGAAAGGATGTGGAAAAATTGGAGAGAGTCCAGGAGAGGGCAACAGAAATGGTGAGGGGGCTGTGGCACGTGACTTCTGAAGAGAGGCTGAGGAAATGGGGCTTATTTAGTCTAGAGAAGAAGAGACTAAAAGGGGATTTAATAGCAGCCTTCAACTACCTAAAGAGGGGTTTAAAAGAGGATGGAGCTAGACTGTTCTCAATGGTGGAAGATGACATAACAAGGAGCAACAGTCTCAAGTTGGAGCAAGGGAAGTTTAGGTTAGATATTTGAAAGATTTTTTTTTTTACTCATTGGGTAGTAAAACACTAAAACAGGTTACCCAGAGAGGTTGTGGAATCTCCATCCTTGGAGGTTTTTAAGACATGGCTAGACAAAGCTTTGGCTGGGATGATTTAGTTGTGGCTTGTCCTGCTTTGAGCAGGGGGTTGGACTAGATGACCTCCTGAGGTCCCTTCCAACCCTAACTTCCTACAATTCTATGGAATAGGGTTACAGATTCTGCATGCTTGCCAAAACTGGCAGCTACATGGCTGTGCGAGTGCCATTTGGGTATATATAGTGAAATAGGATTTTGCCCTAGATAGTTCAAATTCCTGGAAAAGAAACTTAGTTTCACCAGAGGGAATTAGTGGGATTTAATTTAAATTTTTAATTTCTTAATACTGATTATTTTTTTCCATCTCACAACTGATAACGAAATGGATTCTTTTACATAATTAAATTAAAAGCTTTTTAAAGACTTTGCTAAGCTTGCTTACCTCTGCTCTTTTATTAATGTTTAGGATATCCAAGCAGGATTCAGCAGCCCTTAGATGAGTAAAGAAATGCCATATATATATTGTATTTGTTATGTACTAAGGTAGAACTTTCTGTTTTTAACATAATGTACTTTTGTATTTGCTTTACATGAAGAAAAGCATCCCCACCAAGACGGATCCATTTTCCAATGTTACCTCCATTGAAAGCTCTCTGCAAAGTAAGACAGAGGAGAAGGTAATTGAAATAACTGCTCTGTAACACTTGATTTTTGTCTTTTAGTTTATTTTCTTTTGTTTAGTAAAGAAATAGTGGTTATTTCTCTTGTATTTAATCATTGCCCCTGTAGCAGGGCACTTTTGGTGCCCACCACTTTAAGGGCCAGAACAGGCAGCAGAGCAGCCTGCAGATGACTGCTTTCACAATCAGAAGAGCCACATGGCCAGCAGGAGGCTGCCTGATTGGGAAGAGGGCCCAGCTGCTAGCAATTAAAAGCAGGCCCGCAGCAATAGAGCCAACAGTTTCTGCAAGCACCTGGAGGGAGAACATTGCCTGGCTGGAGCTGCTGCTCTCAGAACACCTGGAGGCAAAGGGCAGGAACTATGGGGATGGAGGAGGTTCCAAGTCCTGGGAATTACCTAAAACTACACCCTGCTGGGCTTGGATGGTGTGGTGGGGCTGTTGTGGCAGGGCAGCTTCCAGGAAATGCCATACCTGCGACTCCCCAGTGAAGGGTGAGTATGGAGCACCAGAAAGCCTCAGCCCCTGCTGCCTGGTGGGTTACCTCATGGAGAGGAAAGACTAGGGGAGTGCACCCTGAAAGAAAAACACCTTGCAAGGAAGTGGGCAGGACCAAGGGGGTCCAAAGTGGGGCAAGGTGTCCAGAGTTTGTGGAAAGGACATGGAGCCTAATGAGGGGCATGGAGCCCAGTGGCAAGGAGCCCCAAGTGTGTGTGAGGGGCAAGGAGCCCACTATGAGTCAGGGACAGAGCCCAATAACTGTGGTTGAAGTTAAGGGCTGGGATAGTGATTTGGATGCCATCTGTGAGGCATAGGAAATGGTATAAGGGGAGGTTCAGAGCCGTGTATAGCACCATAGGCATCTGGGCATAAAATGGGCAGGTCCCCACATTATTTCATCTGATATTATTACATCAAGATGTGGCAAGTGAGATGGGACAGACTGCCCTAGACAGGTGGGCAGGCCAACAATGAAACTCAGCCACAAGATTGCCCCCTGTCACAGCCCCCTCTGAGACTAAAATAGAGAAAGTCACCGCTCAGCTAATGTTTAGGGTAAAATTTTCAGATTTCTCTTGGCAGACAAAGTTCTTTAGGTAAATCTGATGTCTTTTATTAGACCAACTCAAATTGTTGGGAAAATTCTTCTTTGCAAGCTTTCAGGTATAAATACCCTTTGTCAGGCTGAGCAAGCATCTGCAGTTGGTGTTATAACCTATACCTCAGATTTCTCTTGTCATTTTTATGACTAAACTATAGGCATAAAGTTCCTTGATGCTCAGCAAATTAAAATAGACTTATTTATCCCATATTCTCCATTTGTTAATTTCCTCAAATCGTAACAAATATGTATAATGTGATTTGAGGCCCTTAGAAGGCAGGGTAGACTTACAGGCTCTGTACAGACATTGGGAAGATTAGATTGTGCTAAAAATAACCACCCAATGTAAGGTAAATTGGGATGAGGGGGGCTAGCAAGGGGGGGGTCAAGGGAATTTGTTGGGGGGTAAACAGAGTCCAGGGGAGGATCTAAAGATCCATGGGGGACGGCTAAAGGGAGTGGGCAGGGTCCCTGGGGGGTTGCTGAGATCCAAGAAGGTTTGGTGAGATCTGGAGGGGACCTGGGGGGGCCCACACCTAGACAAAGAACCACCCCATGGCAAACTATCCCCCCATTCCTCCCGCCCCACTCCAACTTACTTCCTCAGCTCCTGGCACTGGGAAACACTGATAAAACCAACAGGGGAAGTGGCTTGCAGGATGGGAGGTTTGATGGGCTGGAGGGGTGGGCCTGACTGGTCTGTAGGAGAAAGATTATCCATATGGGGGTAAGGAGGAGGGGCGGGGGGGTATAAAAATTGTCTAATGCCAAGGAGGCAGTAGGAAAAGCACAGCCACTGGCTGGGCTTTCCCAGCCCTGGAGCTGCACTGGAAACTGTACAGCAATTCAGTTAGATCAGTCTCACTAGACCTAAGCTCAGATAAGTATACCACTGAGGTAGTCTAACTTAGATCAGGTCAGCCATTTTTAGATCAATCTGTCCACCTAGCTAGGTGCAAACTGTACAGAAGTAAGTGTAAAGTCTGAACCTGGGTGAACTAAATTAGATCAGGTTGTCACTTTCAATGCCATATAACCTTCCCAGATACCTGTACACAGCCATAGACTAACCAAAGTGTGCGTGCGTGCATAGCACATGCATTCATGAGCTAAAGCCCACTTCATCAGATGCTATGATAGGACACACAGAAAGCAGACAGGGTAACATATCATTTTTATGAAACTGATTATCTTATTTTTCCATATTTTTGAGAAAATTAACTATACATATAGTGGCAAATAATCTCTCTATATTAAAACAAACTGGGCATAACTGAGTGCTTTGTGTGTGTACCAACAGACAGACATACGTACATACGCATACATAGGCAGAGAAAAGCTTTGCAAATAATACTGTTTCCCTTATTCAAGTACAGTTCCTTTTTCTGTGCTAGAAGAAAATGACTCTTTCTGTGGTTTGTATTTTTTTTTGCCGTTGTTGCACAAAAGCTGTGAAGAAGAACGTGAACAGCTTGTTTCTTTGAATACCATATGTCACAGCTATGCAGAAGCAGTGTTGTAGTGCACAGAACACACTTCTGATAAAAGAAGAAAGGAACAGGAGTAGAGCACCTTACTACCAGATGACTAGAGCAAGAAATGACCTGACTTTTTGCCAAGTAATTTCAATATGCTGCCTGTATGCATGCAACATGATGATCTGCCAATCATTTATGCAGATAAGGCCCTATTCAGTGTTTATACAGCTGAACTATATAGAACTGCTGCAACAGGAGTAGGGCCCTCTCCTCCTGTTTGGGCAGCCTGTTTCATTCTCACCTGCCACGTCTTGATGTAGTACTTACATGAAAAAGTATAGTGTGGGAGGCTGCCTTTTTATATATACAACCCTGGGGTTGTGGCATAAAATACACGGCTCCACCTTCCCCTACACCATGTCTATCTCCATGCTTAGATCTTAACAGCACTGGTCAATCAACAGAGCCCTCACTCAGGACTCACTGTGTTCTTGTTCACACTCTGAACTTGGGTGCTCAGCTGGAACAATTACCAATCCTTGGTATTCTTCCACTTGTAATAATCACAAACCAAAATAATAACTTAAAGCAAGGATCTAGTATTCACTAACAAATTTCCCTTCTCCTGGTGACTTTTATTTACAATCCATGTTGTAATAAAGCAAAAGTCAATGGCCACATTTAGCCAACTTGTACTTTTCCAGGTCGGTCTCTGTTCCCTTCAAAGATAATTTCCTGTGCTGTTAATTCTCACAACACGGGTCTAACTCTGTCTCTGTCAGTGACTGGGTTGTCTTGCTGAGTGAGGCTAACTCCTGCCCCACAGTTACAGTCCTCCCTGCCTGGGATCTTCACCACCCAGCTTGTCTTGCTCCTTGGCCAGAGCCTGACACTCCCTCTCTCTCTCTCCTCCTGCAGATCCAAACAATCTCTTGCCTCCAACATTTGGGAAATATTGGCAAAAACACTGTTGTTCAGTGTTGCCTTTCTGGATGGCTGCTCTGACGTTTGTCCACCAGCACCTCCTTGCTGGCTCAGATAAGTTGCTGCGCCCAGTCCTGGCTCCTTTCCAGGGTCCACTCTTTCACCCTCTGCAGCTTGGAGTCCTTTTCTTCTCACCTGATGCCTTATGTCTCTTGTTTTTCTTCCTTCTCTATGTCACTATCCTGTACTGGATTTAAAGGAACTGCATCTGTTTTTAACTGAACTTCACCACTGGATCCCTGGCAAAGGCTCATCTGTAAGGCAAGCACAGCAGGAGTGAAATCCGACTCCTTGCTACAACTGCTTTCAGGAATCAAACCTACTCCATGTACTATGTTTATGAAGATGTTGGCAGTGTAGCTGATGTAATTTTGATTGGTTTGATGGGTATAATGTAAGTGAGGTGTCTTCTTTGGAACACTGAGTAGGAAAATCATCTTTGTGTGAATGCAGTTCATCAGGGATCCACTGAACTCTGATGCATAAGGATTTTTTTAGGCTGGAGTTGTGACAACTAAAGATAGCATTGGGGATGGGATTGGCCCAGTAGACACAATATATTACACAGGTGCTGCATGAGGGCTGAAAATATATCACTGGATAAAGTTAAGAATAAGTTATTTTCTCCAAAGGCTAAATCTGGAGCCCAGCATTCTAGAGTTCCAAAAGAAATAATTGGTAGGTGGATGTACCTAGATCCAGTCAATAACACTAGTTCCCTAAGTTGCTTCATACTCCTTGAAGACTGTATACACAGCAGTTTATCACTGGGCTCCACTGCTTCTTGGTTGAGACAATTCAGTCATAGAATGGACTTCTGAAAAGGACTATGCAAATCTGTATTTTCCATCTCCAGGAAACATTATAAAATGTCCCTCCTCCCAAAGGCCTCCGCACCACTAAGTTATACCCATGGAGGGAAGAGCTGGATTTTCTCCATAGTAGTGTCATGGTATATACACTCAAATTTCCAATAAAGGTTAAATTTATTATCTTGCCATTTCCAGATCCTTCATCATCTCTTACCTCCAAGTCATTCTCAGCACCAAGTAACATGACACTGAAGAAAAAGTAAAACTGAAAAGCAACAATGAGAGTGAAAAGAATCAAAGCTGCCTTCAGGTCTGAAATCACTATTTTCTATTCAGAATGAAGAATTTAATGGATGACTGAAATGTTAGTCATTGCAGACCAATAGTTGAACAGAGTCCAAAGTTGAAAGGAAAACAAATAAAACCTAGTTACTGATTGGAAGGGATTTTGTAGGGTGGTATATTGGGGCTGTACATAAGATAAAAGGGAAAATATAAACTGGGTACCAGGAAACAAGCTGAAATGTGTTAGACTGTGAAATATTCTTCCAAGTCAGAATACAGAGGAAAAAACATAAAATACAGTGCAGGCAGTGCTGTCTATGAGATTTCGTTGTGAATCTCACAATAATTGGTATATTTCTTAAACCTGAAGCCACTGGAGACTGCAAGATACTCTCTCATGGGGTGCCTGCCTGTGGATGTAGTGTGGGGCTGCTCAAATGCACTGTAATTACAGCATGTTGCAGCAGACTCGATTAATGGAGTCTGGAGCTTGGTAATTACCATGCTCCAGCCAGCCTCTGCCTCTTGTGTATTGGCGTCCCCACACTTCAAAGTGTGTGGGGTGGGTTTGAACTAAAGCTCAGTGAGGTCCCTTCCACCCCCCGATTTTCTATGACTCTACTATTCTAAGTCATGGAAGCCTGTGATAAATGTTTTCAAATTCCTTCTTTTTGGTGGGAAAATGCTGGTTTGTAAAAAGTGAAACTTTATGAGAATATGCCAAAGTCAGCATAAATTTTTTCAGGGTAGGTTTCTCAGCTTCACAGTGGTGTTTCTATTTCAAGACCATGGCACTCCTTCCTGCTAAAAATAACCAGCAGCCCAGGGTTTAGTGCATTTATGTGGGATGTGGACCACATTGGAAGGGGGGGAAATCACGAACACAGGAAGGGGACTACCTGGCTTGGCCAACACTTCCAAGAAAGATCTAGTGGTTATGGTAAACCATAAATAATGTAAGTTAGCAATGTGATACTGTTAGAAAAAATAATTGCAATTTTGGGTTACATTAGCAGATGTTTGCATGCAAGACATAGGAGATTATAGTACCAGTCTACTCAGTAGTGGTTAGTTTTCAGCTAGAATATTGTGTTCAGTTTGGGGCATCACACTTTAAGAAGGATGTAGAGAAATTAGACAAGGTCCAGAGATGAGCAACAGAGACAATTAATGGCTTGGAAAGCAAACTGCAAGAGGAAAGGCTGAAAGACTCTGTGTGTTTAGTGTGGCAAAAAGGAGATCAAGTGGGAGCATGTTGGCAGTCTTCAAGTATTAAAGAAGATGGTGAAATATTGTTCTCACCTTCCTCAGAGGTAGGACACACAGGAATGGGTTTAAACAGAAGGAAAGCAGATTTGTTTCAAAATTCAGAAAAAACTTCCTGATTACAAGTACAGTAGGACAATGGAATATCTAGTCCAGGGAAATAGCGGACTCTTTTCCACCAGAGGTTTTCAAAAGGAGGCTTAGGCATTTATCCAGAAATGATTTAGGAATAGCACATCCTAGATTTGTGCACAGAAGTAAACTAGATCAGTGATTCTAAACCTTCTTTTGTACCAGAACCCATTTGTAAACATCAATGGCCAGTCCCAACCCAGTGAATAATATATGCATAGCCCCTAGCCCTGCTGGTGCCACTCACTCCCAAGCTGCTGCTTCTGCCCTGGGCACCGAGACTCTTTGCTGCTGCCACCACTCCTGGGAACCCCATGCCAGCCGTACCACCAGAAGCACAAGGAGTAACAGACAGGGGAGGGGGACTACATTGCCCTTACTTTCTCCTGCCACCAGCCACTCGGGCCCCGGGCCATGGCTTTACCCCAGTGCCATGGCCCAGGTGCCACCACCACTCTTCTCAGGCTCCCTGCCTCTCGCCTTCCCCAACACATTGTCAATGCCCCCTACCCTGTCCCATAGACTTACCAGCAGGGAGATGCAGGAGCATATGCACATGGCACTCGCTCCCTGATCACCCTTCTCCCTCTCCCCGCAGCCCCTTGCAGGCTGGAATTCTGCCATCCCGCAAGGGGAAACCCGTGGTTTCCCATGTTTTTCTCCTTCAAAGGATAATCCATTTTTAGTTTTTTCAACCCTTTCATCAATTCTTGTGAGCCAATTTTGGGTCGTGACCCACAGGTTAAGAAATGCTTACCTAGATGACCCTTGAGGCCCCTTTCCACCGTATGATTTCAACTTTTTCTTTCATTTTGGTTATAGTATAATTTTAATATATGCATAACATAACGTTTCAGCATTATCTAAATCAAACTATTCAATGTTTCTGAATCAAAACTTTTAAAAATTTCTGCTCTACAAAAACTTTTAAAACTGCTTTCTCACTTAGATTTTTAGAACAAAATCAGATTTTTAAAATGTCAGTTTTCCATACTGTGGGAATTCTGTTTTCTGACTAGCTCTCTTATAAAATGGACTACTTATGTCAGATCAGTCTGTGTTTTAATATTTTCATTATGATCCATCTATAGTAATTCTAACTGCTGTTCCAATATTCTGTCCTGTCTTGAGCTAACTCTGTTTTTACTGCAGTCACTGTAAATTGGGACTTCTCTGGGGGTATGACATATATCCCTGACTCTTTATTGACATACAAATTTCAGCCAACCCACCAACCAGGCTTCAATTTTGACTGTTTTTTTTTTTAAACCTACATAGGCCAGGAAAATATCATGCCATTACCTATTATAAACATCAAAAGAACAAAAAAGTGGGTGAGTATACTGCATGGCTGAAATGTAAGCATTCCTGACAAGTTTTCTCCTTAGTCTAAAGAACCAGTTGAGAAGTCCTCATCCATCTGAAACATGAAGAAATTAAATCCTTATCTAGATTTGTTCTAGAAGAATGACTGCTGGAGTTAGGTTGGTATCAGTATTTTCACTCTATACCCTGTAGTCAGGAATATATAAATCAGCTAAAATATTAGCTCAGGGTTGAATGTTGCATATAAGATCTCATCCCAGAGACACATACTTCAGATACTGTAAAAAAATATATACATCCCTTTGGTACTTTATCTAGCTATTAAAAAAATGCTCCTAACCTTAGGTGAATTTTTTTGCCTTTAATCTTCTTCAAAAATAACTTCAATTTACCAGCTCTTTTCATTTCCTCTTATTTGCCCTCCTCCTGACCTCCTTTGGCTCCTTTATTGATTCCTTTCCACAGTTTCAACCCCTGCCTATTCTATGACTCATAGAGCCAGGCCTCTTAACTATAAACATTAAGTTAGATGATAAGGCCATACCCTCCAAGAGATAGGGTGTTCTGCCTTTTATAGATCAAACTTATGAGGAGCAGTCCATTTTGTCCAGGTCAGGAGGAGCATTCTTTAGTAAGCCACCTACAGTGGAAATGCAGTTCAAAAGCAGAGTAGATTTAAGAGTTGTCATGAACAAAAATCAGCATCCATTTAGTTCAAGGGCCAAGAATTTGGCAATTTTGTGCAGTGAAGATGGATTGTAATTAATATCCAAAGCAGACAATATACTTTTTTAAGATTCAGGATGAATGTCTTCTTCTCCCTTAATTGCGTTGAATAACCATTGCCCTAAAATGGAACGTGCACTATGCAAAATAGGACAAGAAATCAGGACCTGTCTACACCTCACATTTCCTTACCAGGCTTAGAAGTACACTTCTTCCTTCCACCCTTCCTTCCATCTTTCTGTTTAACACTCAAAACACATATTCATTGTTGCTGTGTCACCAAAGACAATCAGTCTAGGAATTACTATTAATTGCTGTCTCAGTCCTGGATGAACTTAATCTTATTCCATGCCTAGTTTTTGAAGGCCTGAGATGAAATTATTTTAGAAAAGCAGATGGGTTTTATCCCAAACACTTGGAGGGTTCTTCATATATATATATAGAGAGAGAGAGAGGCCCCATTGTGCCTCAGTTTCATGATCTTGAGGTCACTTTCCCATATGATTTTTTTTAAAGTAATCTATTTGTATATGTACTTTTGCTAAGAACAGATCCCGTCATGCCTTCCATACACACTGAGCTCATCAGCTCTTATCAGGAATCTGCAATTCCTATACACCACATGGCACAGTTGCATGGCTGCCCCTTGTGAAATAATCAGTTACAATGCAGCAGACCTTTAAAGGAAGTTGGTCCCAACTGCACCTGTGATTAACCATCTTACAATAAAGCCAGGATCAAATAATACCTTACAGGTCCCTTTCTCCTGGTAAATGTCATCAAGCACTCAGGTGGCAGAGTGGAGTGAGAGCTGTAAGGCTTAGGCCTTGTATACCACCACTGAGGAGTTCAAGTATGCCATACCCATACCCCATTCAGCATCACCAGCAGGCACACCCTAAATGTGGAGGTATCTCGGTGAGGCTGCTCCACATTCAGCCCTCTACACCAGCTCTTGAGCCAGCCTCTAGCAAAGCTGAAAATGGATACTCCGAGCAAGCCTGGAGCAGCTGATCTGCCGTATCTCAAGGTTTGAAGCACATTTGCTGGTGCAGGTAGGCAGAGGGTCTTGAGTCCCTGACTTCTGGGACACACTGCTGTTGCCCAAGGGATTCAGGGGAGCTTTCAAACTGAGTAGGAAGCCACATAAGAGAAGAAAGGAAGAAAAAATGCTGAGAAGGACACGGCCTAAGCTGCATCCCTCAAATGTAGATAGGTATCCATCTCTCTTTGACATTCTCAGCTCTCCTAACCAGGTCAACCCTTCTCATAAGGAAACAGAAATGAAGTCATCCCCAGCCAAATACCACTCACCTGGGGTGTAAGCCCAAGGCTGAGATTTGATGGCAGGTTTCCCATTAACCAACTGGGATGTTGGATATAATTGGGTACATACCAAGTTAACCTCAGAACATTTTATCCATATCCATTATGGGAGACCCAATTCACTAGCTGTGCTTTGAGAGCACTTGCCAGATCAAGGTGAAATAAACAGGAGAAAATTTAGTTTGAAAACCCTGCCAAGACTCGAGTATCAGCTATGGCTCTAAGTACTCAGTGATGTCAAGACTTAGGTTGCTTGCCATGTGCCCAGTGGCAGAAACCTAAGCTCCTTACAGAAAGTTGGGCACAAATAGGCTTTACATGCTGATGGCAGGAGGTGGCAGCTGAGCAGGGGCTTTGAAGACTGCAAAGGTGCCTAATGTTAGTGGATGTTAGCAGGGTTTAAATTATACTTTGACTCTTGTGGGGGGTCTGCAAAAAAATTGGCTGGGGACAGAACTGTGTGCATGGATCCCCACCAGTACCATGGGGCTGGGGCCAGTAGCGGTGGCAGCTTGTAGGAGCCGCCGTTGCCACCTGGACTGCTTAGAAAGGTGTGGGAGAACCTGGGGCTGCGCACAGTAGCACATGAGCTCCAGGCTATTGCGGTGGGGTAGGAAGGGGTACCAACCAGCCTGCGGACGGGTGCTCTCATCTTTTATGGGGTGGAGCTCAGCTTCTGCAAGCCCTCTCATAATTCAAACCCTGGAGGTTACTGCCTAACTGCAAATTTAGGCATCCAGGTCCTTTTGAGGTCTAGATCAAAGTTTCACATATTGCTCCATTTGCAGCTGAGCAACTAAAAGCCAAAGACTTTAAAGTTCAAAGAATCCAGGTCATCCCTTTCCTTTTTTTAAAAAAAGCTGCTCAGTCAGTTTTCCATGTTTGTGTATTTGTGCCATGATGTATCAATGAAGATTAAGGATAAATAATGCATTATACAGATCTGGCAATTAACAATCCAGTTCCCTCCAAAATACAGAAACAAATGGTGTTTCATCAATCTCAGTACTAATGGTTTCATTTCATTATAAATAAAGCAGTACTTATGTAAAACACATTTTTTTTGTCAAGCTTCCAGCAGGAAAAAGTCAGAAAGAAAATCAACTGTATTTTCACTTTGAAGACGCCAAATATTCCCATTATAGTCTCATTATAATATGTTGCAAGTGTGAATGTATTTGTAAAATACAAATAATATTCTTACTTTTTTATTATACTTGGTTACTCATTTCCCTTGAAGTAAATAGATTCCAGTAGTTTGTGGAGACCCACCATTACCCTGTGACTGTACTCTGCACTGGAGTTATACATAACACATAGCCCCTGTCCCAAAAGCTTAGAATTTGAATAAGGGTGAAAGGCAAAGGAGATAATATGACAATTATATAGAAAGAAAACAGAATCAAGACATGGCAGTAGAAGTCACACTAGAAATGCATGGCAGAATCAGGAATTGAATTGGGTTTTCCCAAATCCCATAATCTTAACCACAAGTCTATGCTTCTACCCACAAAAAAATGCATTGGGTTAAAACAAGGCAAAAACTTCTACTTACTTTTTTTGCTATCATTCCCAAAAAAACCCCAGCATTGAAGAGACCATCAAATGGAGCTATGCAATACATAGAAAGTACTCAATAAAATTATATCAGTATAATTCCTTATTTTTGAACATTTAAAGAGCTTTGATTATAGTGAACAAATGTTTCTGAAGGCTATGCTCAAACCTGTTATGCTCAAATTAATTCTCAATAATCAGAGTCATATATAATGACACCTTGGAAGATACAGCAGAACAGCCTAAATTCTAGCAGCTATGCTACAACACAGATTCAAGAAAGCTGAGTGGCTGCCAGACTGTTACAAGAACGAGAAGGTACAGCAGAAACAATGACTGCTATCAATGCCATTTCTGAAAAGAGGCAAAAGAAATGCCAGGGATTATGGCTAGCTTCCCTATTAATACCAAGGGACAGAAGGAGTTTTGGCAGTTCCTTCTTGGCTTGTTTCATGTTATGTTTGTTATTAGGGCCAGGAAGCTATTGATGACCTGCAGCATTGCAACAGTTGTAGCAGGCTATATGCTTCCAGGGGGAAGTAGCCCCGTGTAGCAGACTGCATAGCCCATGCTGGACAAGGCTGCTTGAGCCAGAGGCTACTGCTTAGCTGTAGGCAGCAAGCAGTAACTACAAGCCTGGTCTGGAGGAGTGGGCACAGCTGAAGAATATAACTGGCTGGCACAAAGAAAGGGAAAAGACCCAAGGAGGGGTGGGGAGAGACTGATGGTGAGAGACAGAGGACAAGAAAAGTACTAGGCTAGTGGCTAGGATACTTTCCTGGGGTCTGGGAGAAGACCAAGAGGCTGTGAGGCTGGAAGCAGCACCACCAAGGCAAGGAACTCACTCCAGAAAGGGAGAAGGAAGACTGAGGAACCAGCACAGAGCCACAGGCACATTCCCAGGGGCACGTTCCCTGGAAGATGAGTTAACCCCTTATACACTATGTTTATGTTTGTTTGCAGATTTCATGACATCTTTATGGTGTTTCCTGTGAGGCAAGAGTGCTCAGGAAAGTAAAGAACTGTGCTGAGCTAACCCTAACACACTGCAAATGTCTTTTGGGAATATTAATTTATTGCAGGTGAGTATTTTGTCTTTGTTTTGAACATTACAACTTTTGGGACTGAGCACTATGTAGGTGACTCTTTCTTTGGCAAATCTTTTACCTTTTACAGTGACTTGCCTTCTCTCAAGACAAATTGAACTCCTTCCACCAGAGCAAGATAACAATCGTATAGCAAGATAACAATATTACAGGAGATTTCTGCACTGCAATGAAGTACAGATATACCATGGAATTCTACAGGCTGATCACCTGAATATCTGCATTGCTCAAGCTAGCTCAGGCATACCTTCATGGAAGACCCACAACTCCTTTTCTTGTGACTATATATTTTGTAAATGGGCACATAAAGGCACAGTATAATCTAATCCAAAGGGATTTAGACTGAGGACTTGGGAGACTTGTGTTCAATTGCTGGTTTAATGATTAGTCTGCTGGGTAATTTTAGACAAACCACTTCCTTTTGTAAGCATCAGTGGCACCATCTGTAGAACAGGGATTATAAGACAAATTTGCTTCTATAGCAAAATGCTAGAATAAGATGATATGCTTCAATAATGAAATGCTAAAGAAGACTTAAAGTTTTAAAGGACTACAACAGAGTTAAATAATATTATTTATGTGTCTATTTATCAAAAAATGGTACGAGTCAAACAGTTTACTTTGGATATGTACCTGAACAGGCCATTTATGCCTGATTATTTAAGCCCTGGGGACAGAACCACTCTATTGGAGAAAAGAAGTTTTGCTGTGTAATTACGGGTGCAGACAGAAGTGCAGCGCTCCACTGTAACTGAGAACGCTTTGCAGGAAGTGTTCTGAGTTACAACCGTCCCTGGAATGAGCAGAAGATCGATGTTGGTTGCGGGGGGGGGAGAATCTCGCTGCTGGCTGCAGCCTTCAGCTGGTTTCCCCTAGCAATGGCACCTCCTCTCTCTCAGCCTGTCCCTATTTCAGAATGGGAGGGAGGAAAGCAAGCAGAGGGAGCTCCTTCTAGGGGGTCCCCAGCCGGCTCTGGAGAGTGGGGTAGGTGAATTGGAGTCCCCTGGGGTGGGGGGTCCCAAGCTGGGGGGTCTCCAGATCACACACCCCACCCTCCATTGGGTGCTGGAAACCCCACAGACTGAACTTCCTCTACTCCCTTTCCCCCCTCCCATTGTGAAAACAGCTTGAGGCTGCAAGCCCAGCAGCTTAGATGCAAGTTACAGAAGCACTATCAGGTCTTCAGCTGACTCCTCATGCAATGAGGGGTCAGATTTTCACCTGATCAGCCATTTTTGAAGCTGTCCGCAGCCATGCACTTCTGTTCGGTTATGGCTATAACCTGCTTTCTATGGCCAGATCAAATGAAAATTGTCACTTCTATCTGTGCCCTAAATGAGTTCACCCTCAGTGAATTGCTTCTTCATAAAGCATGAAAATTGTTTTTCTACTACTTTGGATACATTTTATTTGTTATGAATGATTTGTCCTGTCATTTCTGTTGAAGTCTGCATACAGGCAGTGTCCCTTTGGTACATTTCCTCTAAACACTTTAATACCATGTAGATTAAATTAATAAATTATATCATACTCCACTGCTATACCCCTTTCCTGTTTATTCCTAAGCACAGGAATTAGCCTGGTATTTTCTCTCCTTCTCCACTGAGACTATGTGCCTTCCTCCTTACTGCAAGGGCGCTACAAGTAAAAGATCACCAGCATAACCTAGAGTACAGAAATCCCTTTAATAAAGCATATTTACCTCTTCTTTGTTTGTTTCATAGAACACCAATACACTACAAAACAGTGAGGTAGCATGTATGTTGTCCATTATTATTTTCTGTCTTCCATTACCGATTTTAATTCTAGCTAGAATCATTTCCTTAGCCGATCCATTGTCTCTTATGTGAAACAATCCTGGAAGAGCACATGCAGTCTGATTCACCACTCTGTTACTGTAGTGCTACCCTGCTGAAATCAGTCAATGGTACTCCATGATAACTACATACAACAAAGTGATCCAGGAATAAATCAGGACTTTGATTTGTAAAGGCAGTGCAAGTGCCTTCCGTTCACATTTCCTCTGTATTGATAACTGCTATAGACAGAGATGCCTGTACAAAATTTGTGGACTTCCTAACTTACATAGCCACAATAATACTCCTCGATGCTGATTCTACAAAGGCTACCTTTTCCTATCATAGTGATGGCAAGCTATGATGAAGAAGGATACATGCTGTTTCTAAACCATCTCTACAAAGGGTTCAGCATAGATCAGATTCTGTCTTTCGGTTTGGGTTTTTTTTCAGTTTTATCACAATTTGCAGTTCTTAAGAAGTATCAGGGGGAGAGGGAATTACATATGTGCATGTACAATGGCCAAATGAAAATGCCAGAATTTTCAAACAGCTACTACACAGCATTAGCTAGGATGCTGCAATGTTCTCTGACTGTAACGACAGATTATGGAAGTAGTATGCCATTCCATACACTCACATAAAGCCTGAGTGTTTGATTTCTATGCAACTGAAATGCTCAGGACCTATGAGCAGAGCTAATATTTCTTCTATTCTACTTATCTGGTCCTTTGCACCTGTCAGGATCTAGATATTCCCAGTAATTTGCCCATGTTCCCATACCTTTTGTTTACATCTTGTAAAATTTATCACCATCATTGCTAATTCTCATCTGTCACTGAGTCTGGCAATACTCTAATCCTATCCATTTCTCCCTATATTTCCACTGTCTTTCTGCTGTAATTTCCTTTCAGGAACTATCTCTTGTAATAACCCCCTCCCATGCCTCATCTTCCCATCTAGTCTTGGGTTTTCCTCTTGGTCTCTTGTGCTCAGTACACATCCTCAGCCTTCCTTGTGCTATGCTGTCCTCATGCATTCTTTTCGTATGTCCAGACCACATCAGTCGTCAGTTTTCTCCTTGGATTAAATCTCCTGATTTAATTTGCTTCTTCTACAGTCACTCCTCATATGATTTTTTTTTTCGTTTCCCCAGGTTCCCAGGAAATGTCCTTAAAAACTGTTTCTGCAACTTACTAACCACAGTTGGAGCAGCAACCAAGCTAAAATGCCTCTAGCAGCCCCTGGTTACTGAGTGGGCCTGATTTGCCAGTGGCCTAATTCTTACCTTTACTGTTCTTCAGTCTGAATTCTCCTCTGTTCAGGCTTGACAAATTAAGACTTTGTGCTTCTTCCATATTTCTCTCTCATCTTCACACCTTCATGGCCTTTGCTTCTTTCTCTACCCTCTTCTTCATCATTCAAAGAAATCCTTCCAGAACTCCAAAAGTATGGAACTTAACACACTTCCGTGCTCTGAACCATGCTCCATCAAAAGCATTTCCTGTGCCTCCTCTCTGTGTATTTTTTTACTTTATACACTCCCTTAATACAATCTCACGTATAACCTTTTGATCTATTCTCATACCTTTTTCTCATAACATGCTATCATAAGCTTTCTCAATATCTAGGAAAGCAAGAATACCTTTTTATTATGCTCCCAGCTCTCCTCTGTCAGCTTTCATAACAAATATTAAATCTCTCATCAGGCTGTTCCTTCAGAGCCCAAACTGTTCTACACTTAACTGCTCTTCAGTCTTCTTTTCAAGCAGGACATGGACAGATCCATTGCTTGTAAATACTTCTACCCTGAAACTAGAATTGATACTTTTTCTGGCTATTGAAAATGCCTGGATGAAGTAAGATTGATGATATGTGGTAAATGTACTTTCCTTATAAAATCTTAGAGGAGGAATAATAATTACTGTTCTTTTTACTTCTCACTAAATCAGAACAAAAATTGTAATGAGGAATAAAAAGATGAGTGGTAACAGTTATGGATATTAGATATAAATGCTAAGGTCAGGTTTAGATCTTAACTCTGATCATTATTTGCAAAATTCCCCAGAAAAAATTCTATTAAGGGAATTTTATTTCATACATAAATGTTATTACCATTTATTTATATTAAAGGAGCTTTTGGAGATCAGGGCCCTTGCGAATGAATTAGGTTTACTACATTAGATATATTGTGGGTCTAGGCTTCTAACACAGAGAAGTGCTATTTCACTTAAAGCACTAACAGTAATAGGTACAGAAGTGCTAATATTTTAAGTAAGACTTTTTGGTTCAAGATAAAACTAGCCTAAATATCTGGAGAAAGGAAATGAGGACTATTCACAAGTTTCTTTGAAAGAAGGGATGATGAGGTTTGTGGCTAAAATATTTATTTGTTTTAACCCTAGAAAAATGCAGAAATAATAATCTCAGTAAAGACAAATAAGATGTGTGGATCATTTAGGTTTACTCTTGCATACCTTGAAAGTTTTGTAACATCAATCAGAGGTCAGTTACAGGAACAGTATATTGTAGATACTGCCTCTGCCAGGTTCAATGGGAAACTTTCCACCAAAAGAGATGTGTGTTTAAAATATGTTAATGTAACTGCCAGGCCTTGAATAACCACTCTCGAGCGGCCTTTGCTCTACTGGTGGATGCCAAGCACCTCCCGGGTTTGTGTCATTGCTGGAGTAGCTCTCTTCTTTCCACATTGCCAAGCCCATTCTCTCCTGCCATGACTTGCTGTTCCTCAGTAGGAGGGGTTGGCTAACGGGATACTCGGTGGCCCAGGGTTCACCTGGCGGTCACTCTTGGGTCCCCACCACCCCTACACCCCGGCCTCACGCCTCCTTCAGTGTGCTGCCCAGGGTCTTCTCCCCCCATCGTGCCTTCCTCCACACCTTACCATCCCAGCACTCCCACCTGTGTCCCACTCGGCTTCCAGGTGCTGCTTCAGCTTCGCCTCTGTCCAGCAAACCTGAAGTGCCCTTGGCATCCTTCGCGGGCTCCCATCAGGGTCCTCCACCACATGTGTCTGCTCCCGCTTGCCAGGCTCCCTGGGTCCAGCGAGTGGGGTATTCTCCACTGCTAGCATCAACCATGACTTCCTTCCCGGGCTATCCACCCCCTCCACAGTAGCAGCCGCCATTTTTATTTCTGCCGGCCAGCGCCCGATGCTGATGTCATTGGCTGGCCATAATTGAACAAAAAGGTGGCTAATGAGTTGCGTGGGCTCTTCCTTCCACCCCACGCTCGTCCTGTCCCAAGCTGCCAATAAGTGCTGCTCATTATTTTGACTCCTGGGACAGTTAGTGATTCAGATATGTAAATAAGAGCACTAGTTCTAGATTCAACCACTGACCCTACACAGCTGAGATGCAATAGTAGTGGATTTCCCTTTCCTCAATTTGGAGTATGATTCTCATGAACAATTTGGATGCTTTTGACTAACTAATTAAATTTACAAGAGTAAAAACTGTTTGGTCTCAAAGGGCTCCTATACATGTGTGCAAAGCCTGCTCCAATGTGCTGGAAATCCAGCATATCAGAGCAGACTTGATTAATCAAGTCTGCAGGAGCATGGAAGTTGACTCACCCCAGCAGCCTTCTGTGCCCCAGTATGTCTCCACACTGAAAAAATGGTGGTGGAGTACTTTGAAATAAAACATGTTCAATGAGCTTTAGCTCAAAGTTCCCTGCTGATATTTTTTTCAGTGTAGGGACACTAATATACATGATGCGCAGATACTTTTATTTAGCATGCTTCACTAATTAAAGTGTCCCACAGCACATGTAAAAATGCCCAAACCTAGTATATGCCAATACTGCCCTTGGAAATACACAGTCTGTTTTTCATTTGAGCTAAACAAAGTGTCCTTTGGCTGTCCTAGCTCTGTGATCAACTTAGAAGTTAAAATCTGCTATCTTTCCTCCCCTCCCATTTTTAAACCAGATAAACCAAGGCTTTAAGATACCAGGCACATCTACATGTCACCCTATGGAGACATAGTGATGCACTACATCACTGTATGGCACACTATGGCAATGTAGCAATCACATATGTCTACACGTGATGACCAGCTATGTTGCTGTAGCAGCACGTTCCCTAGGCATAGTGCACCGCTAGGGTGATGTAGTGGTGAAATCTACCCATGCGCCATGCACGCAGCAATGCTGCTGTACAGCGATGTCTAGACACGCCCACCTTGTACATGATTTGGTGCAATGCCTGGTGCTGGTGAGACACAAATTGCTCTCCCAGTCAGTACATGAATGGATAAAAGATGATGGTTAAAATCTGACACAGTTTGACATGGCACATGCATAATTTAAAAGCCAGATCCTGCCATCCTTATTCATATTCAGCTTAATTAGCAGCTCAGATCACCTTACTGCTATTGCCAACGTTTATGCAGTGGGACAGCGGCAGCTGGTACCCAGATTTGGGCACTAATCTCTGGAGAAAGGCAGGAAACTGCTCTGAAATTGTTTCCTAATGGCTACCATCAGTTAGCTTTCTGCTCATTATGTAGGATTTTTTGGCTCAACTTTCTAAGGCCAAAGCTCCTACCTCTGCCTTTGGATTGCACTCTGAGGTCATTTTACTGCCTGCCTTGTAAATACCTGAGACTTGCCCTGATGCTTTAACTCTAAGGGCTTCAAGTGTGGAGGCAGTGCTTAGCTCTAGTTTGTAGTGATTCATCTGAATTCACTTATAAATTAAAAAGTTAATAAAGCCAAACCCTAAGAGTAGCATGTGTTTTATGCAGCATTGGACCCCAACCCGTAGCTCATGGACAAAATATTGCCAAGATCTGACAGCATTTGTAGTCACTGTCCACATGCTTTCTACAGATGTGTTTCTTCAGGTTGACAGAATAAATTATGCTGTTCGTAGGCAATATTGTTATCCATGGGTCAGTGAAGTTCAGGGACCATGGAAACATCCTATGTGCTAAAAGTTCTAAAAATCATGTAGTATGGTAGTAACCACACCTTCTTATGGATAGCTTTGTCTGAGATTTGTCTCGATGCTTTAGTAGGAGATATCAGCCTGACACTCTCAGTTCTCCTGAACTGCAGGCTATCTTGCCCTTTTTCTAGTTTCTTCCGGACTAACTTTTCTTTTCCAGGTATTTTGCCACCGGAGGGTCCTGAGCACTCATTCAAAGACATAATGCCAATTTGGTACATATCAGAATAAAGCCCTAAGTACATATAACTAACACAATTGTTATCTGAATGGTTGACATGGCATCAGGACTAGAACCGTGGACTTCCCACCAACATAGGTTTAAAAATGTAAGTGCATGCTATCCTCTTTAGGGGTCCTTGGCTGAAGTTCCTCCCAGGAATGAATGAAAGAAGGAAAGGATAGATCTTAGACTCATCTCTTCAAATAGCCCTGGGAAGTATTCAGGTCCTTTGATTCTCATACCATCCTTATCACTAATCTAGAATAGAATGGAGTGCTGCTGCTCCCAGTGGTTTTATATCCTGTAGGGCTGGCGCTGGAGAGTGAAGCATACACATGCACGCACACACATCCTGGTCATCCCTGGAAACTGCTGCAATATTTTTGCATAAATAGGCATTACACAATTACATTTAAGTTGTGTGAAACTGTAATTAACAGAAAAATTTAGAACTGATCAGGTCTTGAGAGTAAACAGTGCACACTAAAATCTCAGATAATTTAATGCACATTTTAAATGTATTGTACTTTAAAAATAGTCTAGTTATAGGCATTTTTTAATTATGCACTTTTATAAACTGTAAGTAGGTAATAAGAATTTTAATTAGATTTTATTAAAAATGTCAAGACCTTAAAAAAGGCCATAATATTTTCCCTAATTGGTTTCCACTTATTCTGGTTCCTCAGTTAAATGATACAATATATTAAAAAATGCTTACTCGCAGAATTGCCCAAGAGATCTGAATGTCTCTATGGGAGCTGCCTAGTTCCTTGACTAAATAATAACATAATACTGGTAATAATAATCACATCTTAAGAGTTCACACCAGACTAAAAACCTAGTTTGGTGAGATGAGCACTGAAGGACCACTACCCCTACATTTAATCATTGAGCCCCTTGGCATCATCCCTCTCATAATCAAAGGGTACTGTTTCTTCTGACTGCTCCATTGGGAATGCATTGGTCATCTGATGGATAACATTTAAAATGACAGCTGGGAATTAAAATTCTGTTTTTAATGTCAATATTATGGCAGTATTCTTTTATGTGATTCTTTTACTTATTATTATAAATTATTTTCCTCAACTGAAAATTGGCCTGTTACCAGATATTCTGCCTAACTGGCTCCAAACCAAAACCCTGATCAGTAGCATAACTGAAGGGAGTGCCTGGGGCAGCAGCCCTGAGTACTTGCTGCCTTTTGTGGGGGAAAGCACAAAAATAGCTGTCATTTGGGCAGCATTTGGCCATACCACTGCCATTGGGACCATGCCATCTGACACTGCCCCATGTACCACAGCCACTCAGGGTACTGAGCTGACCTGCTACATCCCTGGACCAGATCCAGCATTAAGACTTCTGAGCCTTCATACACAGAAAGTCCATTGGAAATTAGAGTTTCAAGCTAGTGGATCCTAAAAGAGGAGTTGGGCCCAAGACATTTGTCAGCTGGTTGCAGATAAAGACAAGCAGCCTGATTGCCTTGTACCCTGACTGTGCAGTGCAGATCTTCTGAGGAGCTAAGGGGAAAAGCATACCTCTTGGTGCCACTGAGCTCTACAAATTGGCTCTACAAATTGGGTTTCATGCATGGCAGGAACTGTTCTGCAGGCAGCGACCCACAGAAAAGATGATTTACTCCAAAAGGATAGAACACAGTGAAGTAAAGTACAAGGCACAGCATTGACTCAGGGTCTGATCTTGTTCTGATTGAGTTTACTGGTGGCAGTAGACATGAGTCACATCCATCCCATTCTCATTCCTCCTGTAAAAAAGGTGTTCCCTTAACTAATCATAGCCAAAATCCTCCTCCCAGCTGCTCACATGGCATATTAAAGCCCAAGGAACCATGTGTCTGATATGGACAACTCCAAAGTACAGCCACAGATGACCAATCCAAAGCAAAGATAAAAATTCAAAGCAAGGATAAAAATCATACAGCTGCAAACCCAAGTAGGCCATGATTAGGGAAAGTACCATCCCATGTGCTTTAGTTTCACTGGAATAAATGGGATCTAAGGCAATTGAGCACATGGTTGAGTTAGATCCTTACCTGAATTGTGGCCTGAATAATGCTAATGGCAAAGCCATATCAAAACCAGGAATTAAAATTCAAGCTAACTCGCTAAAACAAATATCATTAGTCAGTTAGATTGCTGACTAACAAGGCTAAGCCAATACATGGCCTAATCCTGCAAACCCTTTCTTTCCTAAATTAATCCAACTAAAAAATATCCTGGCTATGACTTTATTTAGAGCATTATGGGATTGTTCAACTTAATAAAGTCCAACCATGTGATTTTTAGGAATTAATCATTTTCAGAAGCTGGCCCTGTACGAGCAGAAGCATCTAGATCGCAGCTTTGTTCCTTATCAATTCTGATCTTTGAACAAAATATCTGATTTCCTCTACTTCTTTACTATGATATAAATATCTCCTCAGAAATGCTGTGAGAACCTCTGGTAGCGAACCATGTGCTAGCTGGTACAGCCAGTAGTTGCAAGAAGGCTGAGACCCTTAAAATAAATCATTAAGCAAAAAAGTTTTGATTCTGTGTTAACCTACATTGACTTTAGTCAGTGACAAAGCCTGCTGATTTCAATGGTGCAGATCAAGCTTTTACACTGTATAATGCATACAAGAAAAGCACACAAGTATTTCACTCCTCTTTTGTCACAAGTCCCTATACTGTTAAGGACAGAATGGATGGATGGTCCAGAAATTAATTTAGAATTTGGGAGACAAGGTGCTTGTCTTCCATAGATTTCCTGTGTAATGCTTGGCCCTGTGTAATCATTTAGGCCTAGTCCAGAAAACCATTTAATAGGGCTGTGTGAAACGGCACTGTTCCATTTTGACTTGAGTTTCAAGGTTTCAAAGGAACAGCATTTTGTTTCGAATTTCATTTCCATTTGAAACAGCTGTTCCATTTTGTTTTGTCGAAACAGTGATGCCGTTTCGATGTTTCACCCATATGCTATAATGAGGAAGCTCGAAACAGCCTCTCCCATCCAGGAGGCAGATCAGGGTGCAATCCCAGGAGGGCTGCAGGGGATGTGCCAGTCCTCCCAAGGCTGTGAGCCCCCTATCTGCCTGCCAGATGAGGGAGGGAAGCCAGGTGCTGCTGCCTAGGACCAGGGAGCTGGGGAAGGGAACTGAGCCCAATCGCTCAGTTCCCCTCCCCAGCACTACAATCGGGCTGGGTAAAGAAACTCAGCCCAGCTGAGCTGAGTTCCCCTCCCCAGTGCTATGATCAGGCTGGGGAAAAGAACTCAGCCCAGCTGATCGGAGTCCCTCATTTTGTTTTGAAGCTGTTTCAAAGCCCTTCATTTTGATTCAATTTTGCTGTTTCAAGCTCGATAAGAGTCGAAACAATGTTGAATCGAAACAGCCAGTGAAATTTTGCACAGCCCTGCCATTTAGGCACCTAACTCCCAATTACGTCATTGGGGATCAAGTTCTTAAATCTGGTTCCTAGCTGTAAAATGGGGACAGTAGTACTCTTCTACCTGATATGCATGTTCAAAGGGAATATTAAGTGCTCAGGTACTGTAGCAGAGCCATACTCCATGACCTTAGAGTCTAACATGTATAGAAAGATTGTCCACACACCTTTTTGCTTCTCTTGTCAAGGCAGTTGCCCCTGAAAAGTTCACAGACTTTTTTTCTTGGCATTTTTAAAAGGAACACCAGCTTTATTTTTGGGCTGTAGCTAAAAAAAATACTTTAACAGCTGTGGTTACATTTGGTTTACTACTTACACATTTAAATAAGAGTTTGTTCAAGTAGGTAAATAATATCATACCCAGCTTCGGTGCTCCTAAATCAATTTATAATATTTTCAGAAATCTGAAATGCATGCCTACCACTAAGATCAAGGGCTAAGTCCTATTTCACTTTACACATCTAAATGGTATGCATGCCTCTGCATCACTGTGGCTTTTAGCACTTATGCACAGTTTGGGATTCTGTTCTGTCTTGTGACATAGATATGAATAGAATTGTCCTGTCCTCAAACCTACTGGAAATAACATAGAGGTAAGTCCTCCCGTGCCAATAATTCACTGGTCAAACTACTTGCTCAAGGGTGAATGAGATCAAGGTTCTAGACCCCTAACCAAAAGGGTGTTTTAGTTATTATCTCAGCAGTGTTATTATAACCAACAGGAAATGTACACATTTCCCAGATCCCTTTCCAGCCTTCCTCTTAAAGCTGACTCATTACATCTTACATTCACTATTCATTAGACCAGTGGTTTTCATCCTTCTTTGACTCAAGGTGCCATTCAGAAAATGCCACCTCTTAGTTTTCATAAATGCTTTGACCATGGAAAAAATAATACAGTAAATTTTCCATTGCAAAGAATTCAGACTACAGCAGAATGTTTTTAACTCTGTGGATTCCTATTTGACATGTCTGGGTTTATCTTGTGAATCATATTTCTTGGGCATTTCCTTAGGCACCCTGCAGCACCCTTGGAAGGATCTTAAGGCACCCCAGAGTGCATTGGCCTGGTTTAGAATCACTGCATTAGATAAATTGCACTAAGAAAGTTCCTGCCTCACTGAGAGCATCGGCCACAGCAACAACCCAGCCTTCCCCACATCACTAAGCCACACACCTTAGATTGCATTCTTCCTCCAGACCCCCATATCTCCCTCTCTTGGCTGGCCAGTGGGTCATTTCAAGGGGACGGGCTAGAAGAAAGCACTGGCTAATTCTTAACCTATGCTTAGAGCACTTTGCTGAGATGCCAGTTCAAACTTTCTCTGGCAAAGGTAGCCTATAGCCTGTTTCCTGATCACATACCTTCAGCATGGAGCTCAGACATGGGAGGGCATTCCACATCTGGCACCTAAAACTATAGGGGCACCAATACATTGCTCCATACTGAATCGGCACCAATAAAAAAATGAAAATTGACATTATTGGCAATCAGCTTCTTTGCTGGTGCAGCCAATAATGTCACCAATAAATGTGGTGGGCCCCTGGCATGGCTTTATGAGCATTCGTGGTGCTCTGGCTAGGTGCCGGATGACTGGAAGAGAGCCATTGTGGTCCCCATCTTCAAAACAGGGAGAAGGGAGGACCCAGGAAACTATAAGCCAGTTAGTCTTACTTTGATCCCAGGGAAGCTTTTTGAGAAAATTATCAAGGAGCACAACTGTGAAGGGCCAGCAGCAGGGATGATGGTCAGGGGCAACCAGCATGGTTTCATTAGGGGCAGGTCCTGTCAAACCAACCTGATTGCCTTCTACAATCAGGTCACAAAATCATTGTATGCAGGTGTTACAGTGGACGTAGTCTTTCTGGACTTCAGGAAGGCATTTGACACTGTCTCCCACCCCATCCTCTTTAAAAAGCTAGGCAACTGTGGCACTGATGCCTACACAGTCAGATGGATAGCAAATTGGCTGAGAGGCCATACTCAAAGAGTGGTGGTGGACGGGTCATATTCGACCTGGAGGGATGTGAGCAGTGGAGTCCCCCCGGGCTTGGTCCTTGAACCCTCACTGTTCAATTTCTTTATTAGTGACTTGGATGAGGGTGTGAAAAGCACCCTGTTTAAATTTGTGGATGACACCAAGATTTGGGGTGAGGTGGGCATGCTACAAGGGAGGGACAGGATATGGCTGGACCTGGATAGGTTACAGGAGTGGGCAAATGAGAATAGGATGGGATTCAATACTGACAAGTGCAGGGTGCTGCACTTGGGCAGTAAGAACCAACAGCATACCTATAGGCTGGGGAACTCTCTTCTCGAAAGCACAGTAGCAGAAGAGATCTTGGAGTCATTATTGATTCCAAGATGAACATGGGCCACCAATGTGAGGACACAGTCAGTAGGGCTAATCGTACCTTGTCATGCATCCACAGATGCATCACAAGCAGACCCAAGGAGGTGATCCTCCCCATCTATGTGACACTGGTCAGGCTGCAGCTGGAGTACTGCATTCAGTTCTGGCCACCGCAATTCAGGAGGGATGTGGACAGCATGGAGAGGGTCCAGAGGAGGGCCACTTGCATGATCCAGGGGCAGCAGGGCAGACCCTATGAAGAGAGGCTACGGGACCTTAGACTAGACATTAGAAGGCACTACTTCGCAGTCAGGGTGGCTAGGATCTGGAAGCAACTTCCAAGGGAAGTGATGCTGGCTCCTACCCTGGGGGTCTTTAAGAGGAGGCTTGATGATTACCTAGCTGGGGTCATTTGAGCCCAGTTTTCTCTGCTTCCCAGGGCAGGGAGTCAGACTGGAAGATCTGCAAGGTCCCTTTCAACCCTATATCTATGAATCTATGAAATGCCATGTGCATGTAGGCAGCTGCAAAATGCATATGGTCAGAAGTACAACCTGGCAGCTTGGAGAGAAGAGTCCAACAGGTAAGTCTGTAGTGGGGAAGAGGCATGAGGGAGGGAAGGGGCATGGGGGGCAGATCGAAGCCCCCTCTGTGAGGGTGGGAGTGGGGCTGGGGCATGGGCAGGGTCAGGGGCTGCCCAGCCCAGGCAGAGTGGGGCATGGGACATAGCTGCAGAAGGCTCATCTGGGGCAGCTTCTGACTGCTGTGCACAGCTCCAGGGGCATGTGCCCCCCAAATGTATTCACAGGGTGAGAACAAAAGCAAGCTGCCCACTGTGGGCTTGGGGCTGGGGGTTGTGCCTGCTTCTTCCCAGTGTGGGGCCTGGGCTGGGGCTGTGCTCAGGGTAGGCAGGGGTAGGGCAGGAGGTGGCGGTGCTGGGAGGGGCGGCTACAGGGTGGGCTATGGCCACCCAAAAATTCCCCATAGCCCCCACATAGCTCACCCTGACACCATACCCCTGCCCACCCCAAGCACAGACCTGACCCAACCCCTCTGCCAGGAAGAGGCCAGCACAGCCCTTGGCCCTGATCCTGGAGCAGGCAGCCTGCTCTAACCCTATATACAAATCCAGGGGGGCACATGCCCCCCATGGCTCCTACAGGGGTGTCCACAGTGGCTGGGAGATCCCCCCCACTTTCCCACACCCCCTGGATGAGCTTCCCCTGACTCCACCCCACCCCAGCCCCACTCCCTCGCTCACCATGGTGTCCCGGGGTGGGGAACCAAACCCCAGAGTCACGGTGGGCCGGGGTGGCGATTAGACACGGTAACAGGCCGGGTTCTATTGGCTATGGAGAACTGAGGC
>NW_017728918.1:19195849-19210709 GCF_001723895.1 Crocodylus porosus | reverse complement strand
GAAAGTGGGTCAGGGCTGATTAACAGCTCCTGAGGTCATAGAAGGGGTAACTCAGGCCCTGCATGGAATTTTCCACTCTCAATCAAACTGAGTTCATGCATTGGCAGCACTTATACTTAAAATTTTGCTCCAACACATGGGTGTCTCAATCTGCCTCCCAGTGCCCCTTCCCCCCACAGACTAACCAGCCAATTGCTGGTTTCCAAGCTGCCCGGCTGCATATCAGCAATTGGATTGGTATCAGCCGATGTGGCTGGTTAATAATTGGCCATCGGTATTGGCTAAAAAATTTTTTATCGGTGCACCCCTACCTGAAATTACTTGTCCCATGTTTTCTGCAACTGAAATTTCCACACTTATTTAGCCTTATGCATGTAGGCAGGTGATCCTATTTCACCTCATAGCTTCTCAGAGCATCCTTAGTGAGTGCATGAATACTTGCACACTCAGAGCTGAATTGCAAACAATTGAGCAAGTGACAAAAAATACAGTTATGAAGTTGTGTATGTGCTGTTTAGGCTTGTAAAGGGAAACAGGGTTTACCCCAAAGTTTATAACCACACACAGGACAATTATTGCATAGTACTTTGGCAAATGTAAAGACCTAAGGAAGTGTTAACTACTCTCTGGGTCAGAAGCACAAGTCCACCTAAATGCACATAAATGGATGCAGAGTCTAAAGTCATTAGTCCATGAAGGCAGTTTCCTGGATCAGCATGGTATTTTCTTGTCTGATGAGCTATGTTATTATGCCATCTTCCCATTATTTCTCACTCCTCTTTGTTCTGGTTCCATTTTATGTTCTTATACTATAAAGCATAGAGCAAACAGAATAATGAATATGACTGTATTTTACTTACACTTCATTGGGGGAAAATGCAGGCCATTATTATTTGATTACCTACTGTGATCATCCAATTGCTTTAAAACTAGGAACACACCTTATTACATCTACCTATGAAGTTTCTAATAAAGTTAGCAGGACATTAGCAACTATAATAGAGCTGTGTAAGAGTTAGTCGATTAAAATATAGGTGCGAGTTAGAAATGGTATACAATGAAATTAGAGTCCCATATGAAATCTTTCTCTTTAACCAGACCTCTTTCTAAAAGGCAAAGTAAGTACAGTACGGGAGTTTCAATGTAATGGAGATGATCTAGCATACTCATTCTTAATAAAACTTTTTTGTTTGTTTTTTTAACTTAACTCTTGAGTAATAAATGTAGTGGGACATATTGATGTGGCTGGTCCTGAAATCCAACAAACTCAATAAAAATCTTATTACTGATTTTAGTTGGCTCCAGGGTGAGCCCCTCTCTGAGCAACCCTACTGTTTTTGGCAGGACCGTTGGCAGTGTAAGGATATACAAAACAGGTTCTACTACTAACAAACAAATGGAAATAGGCTTATAAACAAACAGAAAAGTCATTCCCTGAAATGTGGCATATACCACAGTTTACCATCAGAATCTGGACTTCAGTCACCACTGCTGCACACCTAAACTTGTTGGAACTTTTGTTATCTTAACTAGAAATGCTTATGATTTTTTACTGGCTTGTTTTGAACAGATCCTATTAGGGGAAACTGTGGCAGTCACCAGCATCCATATCTACACATGAAAACCAATGGCATGTGGCCATTCGATGTATAAAACCAGAAGCTGACCATGAGACAGCAAGGAACGTTCACCACCCAACATGCATGGCAGGCACATGAGTACCAAACAGCACTTAATTTAGTTTCTCTTTCCTGATCCTCCCAGTGGGGGGAAGTTTGCTTAATCTCAACTGTTGCCAACTGTTCTTTATTTATCAAATGTATCTTATGCTTGTTTAATGAGTTTGGATGACTCTGGTCTCTCTGGCAGTTGCTGCTAATACCCTGTGCTGGGATCCAGGCAGTATTCTGTTTAGAAACGGGTGGCCTGATATGCCCAGCTGTGCTCCATGCACAACCCAATGGTCAGGAAGCCGTCAGTCAGAACCAGCACATGGCAGCACTCAGCACTAAGAGAAAGAGCAGTTTGTCCTCTTGCAATAGTTCGGCATGGGGAATCCTGTTTTTCGCTATGCACAGGCTGCATCTGCTTTTGCTTCTGCTTACGTTCATGATGTTTGACTGCCTAGCCAGACTTCTCCAAACTCACAGCTGTTTCACAGTTGTATCGGTGGCTGAGCTGTGGGAGCAAGACAAAAGTTGTTTTAATGATATTGGGCTAGATCCTAAATTAGTGTCAAAACAATGTAGTTTCACCAAAGAAAATGAATCTCCCAATAAGAAATATTGATTCCCAAAGTACCCTGAACCTCTGGATTTCTTTCACCATCCTCACCACTAGCACTGCTATGGTCCTCATACATGGTGTTAGCTCAAAGTAGAATTTAGCCTCAAGTGGTATCCATTTTGGGATGAGAAACTGCATTCTCACTGCATAACCCCTCTTTCAGAAAGAAAACTCAACACTTCCTTAAGCATTTGGGCAACCACCACAGCAATAAATAAATCGCAGAGATTGTTTTCTATTTGGTCATACAAAAAGATCTGTGCCGCAACAGGATAGCAGCATAATCACTAGAGCACAATAAAGCTGTTACTTCAAATTTATCACTCCACAGTCCTGGAATTAGTGCCTTTCTTCTTTGTCTTCTTATAGCAAACAGCACACAAAATCACCCCCAGTTATATGATCCTATTTACTTATGTACTAAATTATTGGTTTATAGTTTCCAGCAGGAAGTCTGAAACTGCCAAGAGCTATCCACAAAACAAATAATAAAAGCCTCAAGTGTGTCATAGGAGCATAGGAAAGTAGGGCTTGAAGCAACTTCATGAAGTCATGTAGTTCAGTCCCCTACTGAAGGCAGGATCACCCCTGATTAAACCATCCCAGCCAAGTATCTGACTAACTTGTTCTTGGATATTTCCAGGGATGGAGAGTCCACAATTTCTCTGTGTAGCCTGTTCCAAGTGTGATTTCCTCCCTCCCCCACATCAGAAAGTTCTTCCTGATCTCCAACCTAAATTTCCTCAGCTTGCTTCCATTAGCCCCTGTGGCCACATAGAAAAGTTTCTTTCCTCTTTGTATTCTCCTTTCAAGTATTGGAAGACTATTGTCAAATCCCCCTTCTGTCTTCTCTTATCCAAACTTTACTCTTTCGGCCTTTGCTCATAAATATTGCTTCCCAAGGCCCTAATCATTTTTGTCACAGGCCCCTAATCATTTTGGTGTCCCTGTGCTGGACTCTTTCCAAACTGTTCAAAACCTTCTTGAGGTGTGGGGCCCAAAACTGGACACAGTACTCCAGGTGAAACCTCACCACTGACAAATGAAGCAAAAGGATCACTTCCCTTAATTTGCAAGTAGCACTCTTGTTAATACAACCCAGTATGGTATTGGCTTTTATTTATTTTTTTTGCGATGAGCATACTGCTGACTCATATAAATCTTATGGTTTACTGAAAATCCTTCTCTGCAGTATTTCAGCCTAGCCATGTACATCTCACACTTAATGAAGAGTGGAGGTGCACCACATTGAAGGATGCAAGACACCTCCTGGTCATCGAAGAGACACATACATGTATTATTGTATCCCTTAACGGGGCCTATTTTCCTGTTGTCCATCCCTCCTGCACAGCTGGTCAACTCTGTTACAGAGCATATGTAGGTCCTGCAGATAATTGTAGTGCCCTGTACTCAGAGCATCAGAAATAGAGTGGTCTAGTATACAGCAAAGTATAGCCATGAATCCCCCTCCAGACCACTCTTCTTTGTCTCCTCTGAGACACCATGTCTGTGAAGCAGCATTTATGCTTTCTCAAATACAGGATCTGCAATTTCTTTGTTGCTCTTACATGAATTGTGCAAGGGATGGTAGGTGTGTCAGACTCTCCTTGAGTCAGCATACCTACGCAAGCAGATCCTGGCCCTAAATGAATCAACAAAAATCTTCCCCCGAGTTTTCTACATATGGCTCAGAACTGAATATTAGGAAGCTGCTAATTTCCATATAACATCATTATAATGAGGATTTTTTTCCCAAGAGACTTCAGTGAGGAAACATATTTATCAGTACTGGTATTAGGACATTTGAATTGACTTACATAAAATATCTTTAGTTGTTTGCAACAAAATCTAGCATATGCTTTAACTACATGTGTAGGCTCAGAGAGCCATGAACTCACAAATGAAGTAATTTATAACACTCCATATCTTGATTTATAAGAGGAAAGAAACTCTTCCTTGGCTTGCTGCAGAGAAAGTGGGGTTTTTAAGCTCCAATGTGTGCCCAACATCTTAAAATGAAAATCTTCCTTTATGCCTTTTTTCTTACTCTACAAGTTCAAACTCTTCCTGTATTATAGACAAGCAATTCCCCTAGCCATTCACGATAATTATGTATACATTGTAGTGATTACTGGGTTCAATAAACACAGACATATATGAACAAGAACTAAACAATGAACTTTACTGCAGAGCAGTAGACAACCTCTGCAGACCCTTTGTCCTTCTGTAACTTGCTAGCCTGAGGGACCATTTCCCAGTTCCTAAGCTCTACAGTCTTCTAATTTAGGGAGTATCTCTAAATTATAACTTCTATCACTATAGACATGGTGTTTATCGGAAGCTTTTAATTTCTGTAAGAATTTTCTGTCTTTTAAATAATGGAATCCTATTACAGTTCCCTTCAGGCAAAAAAAGTTAAAATGCAGCAGAAATTCTCAGTGTAGTCTGTTTAATCTTCTTTTATTCCTTTAGACCATTATAGATTAGTTAATGTTTGCACAGTACTTTGGGAAGAAAATTAAGTGCTAAGCATTATTAGCACTACAGTTAAAGAATATACCTAAAAGGTACTAAATATATTGCTGTCTAGGGTAGCTGTTTTGAATTAGAATCTAATAACATGACCTGAGGAAGGGCACTTGATGCCCAAAAGCTTTTCCAGCAGCTCTTCCAATTACACAGTACGTTCAGGAAAAGATATTTTAAAAAATCCTTTCATCTCTAACATAATAAAACAAGTTTTTGTTTTTTGTTTTTAATCGGGACCCTTGATATAAACACATACAAAATTATTATTTAGCAGTGCCATGTTGGCTGTAGACATTAGGTTAATCTTTAAAACATTTCTGCGAAGTATGATTATTCCTCACAGGATACTGGGGAATGGGGATGCTGGAATTCACACATAGGCCAAAGTTTTGAAATGTGAATACATGCAGTCAACTATCATGAAATTCAGGCTCAGGCACACAAATATGTGGCCTCAGTTTCAGAGACGGGGTCCATCCACAGCCTTCATTGATTTAATTGCCATTAATGCATCTACGTAAGGATTCAAGCGCCCAAATTTTGTAGTTTGTCAAAATAACTTGTGCAAGGCCATATATATAGTCAGTAGAAAAGATTCACAATTACAGTTAGAACGAGCAGTTCCTGGTTCATGGAACTGCAAAACAATACTGTAGTGCTTAATCCTGCTTTACAGCTTTGTCAGTTTGGTTTGATCCTCTTACCTACAATGAGTGCTAAGCACCTTGTCTCCCAAGTAATCCCATTGACTTCAATAGGAGCATGAGTATATTAGGGCTTTATTCAACATAACATAAGGGTATCATAATCGAACCTGCGATGTATCGAAAAAAGCTGTGCTGCCAATTTAATTTTAAGGGTTGCCTGTTTCTTGCTTACAGGTTAAATGGCTGATGGGTAAAAGTGTGATTCATATCTTGTTACTGTTGCAACTTAAGCTTCCTGCAAAGAAGCTAATTATAGGGTCCCCCTATTAGTTATTTTTTATTTGTTATTGATTTTATTCTGCATTCTGTATAACATAGCCCTTGCACTTTATCTCAGAATATTTACCAGATCATCCACTTACAGTATTTTATAAATTAAATTTCTTCCTCCTGCATTCCTGTCTTACCCAAAGAAAACCAAATATCCCTTAATGTAAATAGCCCAATGATATCCTCTTTGTCTTACCTACTTTAATCAGAGTCCTTTGCCACATACTACTTGTTTTTTTCTGTATCCCCCCCACCATCTTGAGATGAGTATAAATCCAGATGTAATTTTGTATTTATGTAGCTATTTATTAAAATTATTAGGAGAATCCTAATGAAAAGGTTTATGTTCCCCCCATCCTCTGATAAAGGAAGAGCACATCTATAAGATCATCTTAGGCTTACTTTAAGGGTGTTACGAGGCTATCCACATGAAAGACTAAGGTGCATAGATATTACTGTGATTGAAATATCCAAGGTAGATAAACAGCCCATTTTCATAAACAACTTTTTCTCATTTAGAAAGTCATCCCAACAAAGCAAATCACAAAAAACTAAGCAATGTCATTTGTAGTCAAACATTTGACAGGAGACCACTAGAAAAAGGTCAGCTTTGCAGGAAGAGATAAGATAGAGTTTGGGGGAGATCTTCACTGTGAGTCAGTATGAAGCCAGTGCCCCAGTAGGATGTTAGTAGGCATTGTGCTGTTGAAGCTGCCTTCTGGAGCTGTGTTACAGAATAAATCCTATTTCACATGCTGCTCCATGACCGCCTTTTTGGGTCAGCATAAAGCTGACGTTATTGCTTTTTCTGTGGCATCCCTGTTTTAAGCTCTCTATTTTAACTCTCAGGCCCACAGAGATATAAATTGCACTTTCATTGTAGTGCAGCTGTAACACAATTTAATTGGCATTTCTACCTACTACACTGCAATTTCTGCTCTGATCAACTGTTTATGGGATATTCAGCAATGTGTGCCCTGCAGCTTTAAATGGGTGATGTCAAATAGAACAGAAGCACAACAGGCTGATTATCACCTAGCCTAAGCATTTTCTAAGCACTTCTCTAGTGTCTGTTCTCATCCCTTCTAATCCATGCAGGAACTTCATCATATTTAAGAATGGAGAAAAAGTTGGATGGTTGTGATTCGCAGACTTGCAGTCCCCAGACTGAAAAATACCCCAGTGAAAAATGTTTGAATTTAAGACTTCTGTTCTCTGCTCTATTTGAATCATCTCTTCCATGATATACACGTTCGCTCATAAAAAATAAGCGTTTTATTTTCTCAAAACAAGCAAAGATTATTTCACTTCCACAACCTGGGCCCTGCCTCCCAGCACAGATAGCTTTTGCTGTTCTTCAGCTCCCCATCTTCTATTTGGTAAAAGTCTGCAAATAATTCCTTGGATATCAATGGAAGTGTTTGTGGAGTAAGGTACTGATTAAAATCAGGGTAGTTCTCATATACTGTTCTGCCCCCTTTCAAGGAACTTTAAAATTCACTATTGCTATTACTGTAAGAGCAGCCAGTAAATTCCTATGGTATTAGAATCAATCTTTTGTAACCCTGATTTATGTAATGTGACTTGCACTAAAACCCCCCGATGACCAGTCTTTTGTCAGCATTTCCGTACATCATACCTCTCATTAGCAATACCTCAATTCTAGAATGATCTTTACCACAACTCATTGATGGGTTTGAAGTTGACTTAAGAGCCCAATCCTTGAGCTCCAAATCCATCCACAGAAGTTGCAGGTTTTTCTATAGGGGA
Organism: Crocodylus porosus; assembly: GCF_001723895.1. Classification (NCBI taxonomy): domain Eukaryota; kingdom Metazoa; phylum Chordata; order Crocodylia; family Crocodylidae; genus Crocodylus; species Crocodylus porosus. The sequence goes on along the minus strand of NW_017728918.1, from coordinate 19,203,147 downwards.
GATTAGACTCCTTTTCCTTCCTCCACTCTTCTCTCTCTCCTCTGCTTTAAGAACAAGACACTTTACCATGACATGGGCTGCCGCTTGGTTGAGGTTGTGGTGCTGTTGGAGTCAGTTGGCAGCCAGCTCTTCCCAACACTTGATGTCAGCATCCATTTTCTTGAGGTACACCTTCAATGATGTATACTTGTAGTGCTTCCACAGGATCCCAGGCTGTCACTAAACTGTTACATGAGCTGTCAGTGTAATGCTGTAGCCAACAGGGCAAACAATACTCTGGCATGCATCAACCAGTGCATCTCAAGTAAAACCAAGGAAGTGATTCTTCCACTTTACTCAGCATTGGTGAGACTGCAGCTGAAGTACTGTATCCAATTCTGGGCACTGAGCTTCAACAAGGACATGGAAAAGCTTGAGAGAGTTCAGAGAAGAGCCACCCATATGATCAGAGACTTGCAAGACAAGCCATACAAGGAAAGACTGAGGGACTTGGGCCTTTTCAGCCTAAAAAAGAGAAGGCTGAGAGGGGGGCTTCATAGCAGCTTACTGTTACATCAGGGGAATACATGAAGGGCTCAGACAACAACTGTTCACCAAGACACCCTTGGGGAAAATGAGGAGTAATGGCCACAAACTCTTGGAAGATCATTTCAGGCTTAACACTAGGAAAAATTTTGTCACAGTTAGGGTGTTCAGACTGTGGAATAAACTCCCTTCAGAGGTGGTGCAATCTCCTACCCTGAAAATCTTCAAAAGGAGACTGAACAGTCACCTTGCTGGGGTCACCTGACCCCAGTTGTCTTCCTGCCTAGTGCAGGGGGACTGGACCCAATGATCTTGCAAGGTCCCTTCCATCCTAACAATCATGACTCTATCAGCTGGCAATAGAGCACTTGTTTGGGGTGTGGAGAGTTAGGCATCTTCACACAACTGGTGCTTTGAGGATCACCAACTCACTGCTGGTAACATAGGTTTCAGTAAGGATGCTACAATTTGTGTGGTGATCTTCCCATTTAATGTGGAGGATTTTCTGGAAGCATTGTTGTTGATACCTCTCCAAGCTGTTGAAATGAGGACAATAGGTCACCCATATTTCACGTCCATAGAGGAGAGTAGGGATGATGACTGCATTGTAGACCTGGATGTTGGTGTTTTTCCTGAGATCTTGATGAATAAAGGCACACCCAAGAAATTTTCCAAAGAAGGCACTTGCACATTGGATCATGTGCTGGATCCCCTCTTTAATGTTCACTGTCTGAGAGAGGTGGCTGCCAAGGTAGGGGAAGTGCTCAGCTACCTTCAGGGACTTTCCCTCACTGGTAATTTGGAGACAGAAGTCACATTCATGGCCTGGGACAAGCTGATAGATCTGAATCTTCTCAATGTTAGGAGAGAGACCCAAAGTTGCTAGGCTTCTCTGAAGAGCTCCAAGGTGGTCTGAAGATTTTCCTGAGTGTGTGCAATGATGGTGCAGTCATCAGAGTACTGAAAGTCAAGGATTGTTGTTGTGAGTACTTTGGTCACACATCCAGTACAGTAGTGGTATGTCAACACTGCTGTTTAGAGCTGCAGCCTCATATAGTAAAATCCCCTAAGCTCAACCCCCAGTGGTACTCCAGGCCATCTTTAGAAGTTCTGCTGTGTGTTGGGTCCCTAGGTCAATCCCCCTCCCAACCCAAACTTCTCTGCAGTCTTTCACTTCAAGGCACAGAAGGTTACAAGCAAAGAAGTCTGCCAGGATCAACCCCACAACTTCTTTGTTCCTGCCCCCTCTCCTCCCAATCCTTCAGTAGAGCCTAAAGTTAGAACAAAGCACAGAAGGAGAGACAAGTAGTAGGCAGACACATTCCTAGGAGTGTCCTCAAGAAACAGGAAGTACAATGTAACACAGATAGGTAGAGGAAGCTTACATGGCTTGGGGCTACTTGATAGCAAACATCAGCGTAAACTTTAAATAGCAAACAAGCTGTATCTTAGGAGGTAAAAAATTCAGAGTTCTAATTAGGCATCCATTCTAAGTAGCTCTTTTCTTAGTTTTAACTTACAAATCAGTGGCTGTGCTCACTCAAGGAAATAAATGAAATTTGCTTCAGGAAAAAAATCCCTTTATATTGCATAATGAATGGCAGTGAATTCTGGGAGTTGTGGCTATAGAAACAGATCCTTTTTCTGCATACATGATTTCCAGATAGAAGACTTCCTTTAAAAAATGTACTTGAAATAAGAGCAGTAAATAAAAGAAATTAAAAGAAAAAGATTGTACATGGCCAGCTCAGTGACATACTTGTAATGAGCCCAGACAGACTGCTGGAAAACATTCCCAAAAGTTAACTACAAATTTGGTAATATAAGAGAAACATGAAAAGCACTTTATCCAGGTTTCTATTTAAGGCACAGCTGTTAAGTATTGCTAGACATGAAAGTAGTCTCTGCAGAAATGTTCATTCAGAATTTTTAAAATGCAAGAAGAATTGGTGAATAATTGTTTGTATAGCGTGAGATTTCAAAAATCTACCTAAAATACCATTTCACTGGAAATCCTTTCAAAGTTATCACTGGAGTTTCATGTGAATGTAGCCTTTTCTTCAGCTACATTAGTACAAGGGGATGAAAACTGTCTGGAACTCCCCAGCTTAGAATTGGTACAGTATGGATACCTTAGCTGGCAATGGAACAGTGAGTTTATCTGCTAAGATGAAATCCTGCTATTCTCAGATGGTAGGCAATCCTTTGGAGGAATATTAATCACTTGCATAGATTATCATACAGTTAAAGAAGTGCAAGGAGTGCGGTAAGCTATGCCTGGGTCAAGAAAAATTGTTGAACCATCATGAGACTGTGGATGCAGCAGGTAATCTTTGTTAAAAATACAACTCTAGAAGTCCAAGGTTTTACTTTTTCTCCCATCCCACAGTGTTGGCTATTTGTATCAGAAGTCCAAAAGATAAGAATTAATCAGTGCAGCACAGGACGGTAACAGGAATCTTTCTTTTTATTTCTGGAGTGATATTTAGGAGCCCAGAGGCAAACTAGGAAAATAACAGCTGTTTCATTCAAAAGTTGAATCCTTGCCTTTGTGAGCTGAAAAGACCACCTCTGACAGGCTCTCCTACCCATACAATGATCTAGCCCAGTAAGTTGAAAGCATTATTGTATTCTGGCAGCTGTCATTGGCTGATTGACAAGACTTAGGTCATGGCATCTTCTCAGAAGTGGCTTTTAAAATTTAATTCTTTCCTGGTGTTACACACAACACATGTCAGACTGACTAAAAGTAAAAGGGAAGAATGAATGTTTTCTCAAGTCTCTTGGTAACTGTAACAGGGACCCCAGAGAGCTCTTGTTACCTGAAGGGAGAAGTAGTAGCTGGGAGGTCCCCAGGTTGGGGGAAGGCTGGTCACAAAGGACTGGCTGCAGGGGAATAGTGAGCCAGGGACTCATAGGCTGTGATCGCCTATTGCTGGGCTAGGTACCCAGCATAGAACGAAAGTGCAGAGCCCTGTTGAACCCAGAAGAAACTGCTATGGCAGCCAGGGTAGCAACAGTAAGCTGTCCATTAGAATAAAAGAATTGTCTGCTCCAGGGCCAGCATGACACCTGACCAGGAAGGGACAAGGATTGAGAGGTATATAAGCCCAGGGCCTGAGCCCGAGCAGTCAGTGTTGCTCTGCAGACAGCAGAGTCAGGAGCTTCTGAGCAGGATGGTTACAAGGAAGGGACTGCCTGGCACTTGAGCTGCCCTAGGGACTGCAAGTAAAAGACTTATAGGTTGCAGGGAGTAGGACTTAATGTGGGGGCATTTTAATTATAGCCAGCGGGCTTATGTTTTTGCTTAAGTTTTATACCAGCAGACTAGAAATGGCTATCAGGGGTGATGAAGAGGCCACAGAGGGGCACCTGAGGGTGCACTGAGGTTTAGCCCACAGTAAGATACCTAAGGGGTGCACAGTGGTTTATGCCACAGTGGGGTGCCTCAGTGATGCACATCAGTCCTGTGGAGCATGTACAGTTTTGAAGCCCTGCTAGGGGCCGGATCTCAAGAAAAGGCAGGAAGAAAGCTGAGAAAGGAAAAGCCTACAGGACCAGGGGCACACAGCCCAAGAGGGGTGATACCAGGGCTGGAGCTGGGAAGCCAGGTCTGGCACAATGGACCTAAGCTGAGGGGGGCCAGCCAGATAAAAAGGACCAAAGTTGGGAAGACAGAAGCCTCAACAAAGTTGTGGGGGTCTGAGGAGGCCTGAAGTGATAACTGGCAGTGCCTGCAAGGTATGGGCATGAGTGTAGGGGAAGAAGGAGGCCACAAGTAATCCTTAAGGCAACAGGTGCCCTGGGGGACATGGATGGGCCAGGAGGGCCCGCCTTGTGCTTGAGGGGCAGGACTGGGATCGGCAGGGTCCAGGAGCAGCCTGCTGGCTAACAGACATATAAGGGCTCATTCTGGGACTCTCACTGGTTTTTTTCAAATTAACTAATTGCATCAAGGTGTGACAAGAAAAAGAAAGGAAAGGTACCCACAGAGCCAGAGTGAGACAGGAGCCACGTGGCCACCAGATGGTGTCACGGCCACCCCTGGGGCCTGACCCTGCTATGGTAATATCCAAATGAGTGAGATAAATTTGTGTTTCTTTGTGTTGTGTGCATATTTTTCCTAATCGTTTTATTAATAGTCATAAAACATGCCTTATAAATAGCTAGTCTATGTATGTAGCAAAAACATGCGTCCAAGGTTAGGAAAGGAAGCTGTCTGCTGCAGCGTACAGATGATACATGCATTCTGGATTCACATATTTTAAATGATTAAAGGGCTTCATGGAAAGTCAAGATCATAATAAGCATTAAATGTTTAAAAGGATGATAGTGCAAATGGTGAGGTCATTCTTTTTCTGTGGCACTTTTGTTAGCTTGTTGACATTTATTCATAATTAAGTACTGTTTAGGCAAAAATGTAACTGCAAATTATATTTATATACAAGTCCACCTAGACACCTGAGTTGACTCAGACACAAATGGATTAACTATTACATGAAGAAAGTGTAGCAGAAACAATAGTTAAATTGTGTACCACTTCCCTCACTTGGTCATGGTTTATATATGGACTTTTCTTGCATAAAAGGCAGCAGTTTTTCAGCTCCCTGCTTTCTGCCTTGGGGTCCGTTTCTGAGCTGCTGGTGTTCTCCAGCACCTCTGCGTCAGACCACGGCAGCTGGAAGCCCTGATCATCAACAGATTCCCTTCTTGCAACGCTAGCAACAGGGATTTTTGAGAACTTGGTGCTTTTATTTTATAACTACTTTTCATATTAGTTTATGCTTATATTGGATAGGGTTTGTAGTAGCCTAGGATCTATTCTATATATAGGAATTTAGTTTTTATATATTTTTTTAATATACATCATTCATTCTTTCCACCACACCAGTGCTTCTCAATATGTTATCTACACACACAAACACATTTACATAACATCCAGAAATCTAACCCGTGGCGCACAGCACACTTAGAGGCTCCAGTTTACATACGAAGGGATACATTATGAAGCGGGGTGGAAAGGCAGGTGGCCACACTGGCCAGCCTGCACGAAGGGGAGCAAGGTGGGGTGCAAGCGGGAGAGCTGCAGTTTCTCCCCCCACTAAACTCAGGTGCAGCCTCTTTCCCCCTGCTACAAGGGATGAGACTGCTACAAGCAGTAAAGAGAGGGGAGCAGCAGTGCCACCAGAGCCACTGCCTGTGCCTGACACTCTCTCATGTCCAGACACAGCAGCCACAACATCTCCCACCATAACTGCAACCAGCACAGCAGCGCACTCCACCCGTGTCACTGCCTATGCTGAGCCTTCCTGTGCCAGAAGAAGAGCTGGCGCTGGACCTGGATCTCGGTGCCCTGGCAAGGGAAGCTCTGGGGAAGGAGGGGGAATCAGTCGAGTTTGTGCTCAACACCCCTCAGGCTTTTTCCTTTCAAGCCACGAGGTCTTTCCCAGAAGACACTTCAGAAGGTGCCTCTGCACAGGTGAAGGCAAGCGGCTCAGCTGAGTCCGCTCTTTCTCTCGCTGGGCCTCTGACTGCTGAAGAGGGGGAGAGTTCAGCAGCATCCACAGATGCACCCGCACGCCAGAGGGAAATGCCTAGTACTAGCATGGTCTGGGATCATTATGAGCTGGCAGATGATCCCGCGTTTCCTATCTCCGTGCACTGCCGAACCAAAATCAGCCGGGGCAAGGGAACAAAGCTCATGACCACCTCGGGGATGCTGAATCATCTCCGCAGGTACCACCCTTTTGCGACAGGAACGATCCCCACTCACTTCACAGCCCCCACCCCGCCACAGCAGAGGCAGGGCACCCTGGTACACTGGGGGCAAAAGGGCCCAGTTGCAAATGCGAGCAAGGTCACCCAGACCACCGGGGAGACGCTTGCTCTGGATGGCCAGCCCTTCACCTTTGTTGAGTGGCCAGGGTTCAGGTGGCTCCTGGCACTGCTGGCTCCATCCTACCAGGTGCCCGCATGCACCACCCTCACCAGGACGGTGGTGCCCTCCCTATACGAAGCATGCAGGGAGCACTTGAGGGAGGAGCTGCACAAGGCAGGTCCGCAGGTGACCGTACACTTCACCTCAGACATCTGGAGCAGCCGGGGTGGAGATCGTGCATACCTCTCCCTCACAGGGCACTGGTGTGGCCAGTCAGGCCATCGTTGGGCTCTCCTTCACGCCAAGGTGATGGACGAGTCCCACACAGCAGCAGAGATAAGGGGGGCCATGAACCGCATGGTGTGGGGGTAGCTGGGCATTGGACAGGCTGAGCTCATCCACGGCTTCATGCTCACTGACAATGGGGCCAATATGGTCAAGGCAGTCCGTGATGCCAACTTTGCTGGTATTCGCTGTGTGGCACACAATTTACATCTGATTGTGAGGGATGCCTTGGAGGGGAACAGAGCTGCAAGTGATGGCGCCAGCAGCACCAGTAGGCTCGTTTCCAGATGCAGGAAGGTGCCAGGCTACTTCCACCACAGCATCAAGGGGGACAAGAAGCTGCGGGACAAACAAGCAGAGCTAGATGTCCCTCAGCACAGTAGCATGCAGGATGTGGAGACTCGGTGGGACTCCACATACCTGATGCTTGAGAGGCCGGTGGAGTAACAGAAGGCCATCCATGAGCTGGCCTTGCTTGGGGAGATTGGGATCAGCGGCCCCCTGACCAAAGCTGAGTGGGATGCCATCTCCCAGATCTTGCTGGTCCTCAAGCCCTTCCTCGAGGACACTGAGACCCTCAGTGCTGCTGATGCCTTCCTCAGCCAGGTGG
>NW_017728918.1:19190124-19195838 GCF_001723895.1 Crocodylus porosus | reverse complement strand
ACTCTCCTCCCTTTCTTGAGGAGGTGAACCTCCCACTGCCGGGGCCCCCAAGCACTGGGTGCAGACGGAGCAAACGCCGCCCTCCTCACTCTGTCTGGAGCACGAGTTTTGTCTGTCAGCAGCCTAAGTCGCAGTTTCCCCCAAAACCCTGCACCTATCACTGTGAAAGCTGGCAGGCTTTGTGGGCTCCTCAGGGGTGAGCAAGCCTGCAGGTTTGAGCTCCCTGTGGCTTTCCACACAGAAGTCACAGGAGGTTTTCTCTCAAGAATTTGGGGTGCTGTTTCTCTGAACCCCCAAACCTATATTGTTGAGAGTTGGCAGGCTTTGTGGGCTCCTCAGGAGCTACCACTCCTGCAAGTTTCATCAAGATCAGACAAGAAATGCCAAAGTTATAGCCTGTTTTGACCTTCCCCATTATAGCCTATGGGGAAGTCAAAGCAGCTCGAATATTCGACTGAGCTTCGACCTCGAGTCAAAGAGGTCCCGCTTCGACTTGCAGCAGATGGCAAATCGAAGTGGGACCCGGTTTAATATTTGAAATGGCTGTCGAATCGAATATTACCTGCTCTGCATAGCCCTAGTGTAACCCCTATAGGTTTGACATTACCCAGACCCTTCTTCAGATCTCCTCTCAAAGCTGACCAAAATGCTCCGAGGTCACTGTACTAAAATTTGGGCCTTCCTCCTCCATACCTAGATAATCCCATTTCATGGTGCAGCTGCCTGGACAGGATGCAGCCCTACTGAGCATCCTTAGGAGCTAGTGCACACTTATGTATCCAGATCTAAATCCCATACTGTTCATAAGAGTTCTGCTGCAGTGTGCATGCCACCTAGGCTTTAGCCCAGTGTCCTTTATATAGGAGCTCAGTATTGTTCAATAGAATTCGCTCTCTCTCGGGCATTTTAGTTACCTACGTGCAGTATTTAGGCACCAGTGAGATTCTCCAACTTGCTCAGTGTATGCTTGTCTACAGAGATGCCTACATTTCTGGTCATGAGCATGTTACCCAGAGGCATAGCTAGCAATTTCAATACCTTGGGATGAGCTGGGGGAGTTGCAGGGAGAGGTACTGTGCTGAGCACCAAATTGCAGAGAAGGGGAGCTTATGCACCACCGCATGGGCTCACCACACCCTGGTGGCAGCAGCTGATGCTCTGCTGTGGCCTGTGCTTGGGCTGTTGCAGCTGTGGGATGGGCTCCCTAGATACTGGCTGCAGCACTCTATAGTGACATGAGCTCCCATTATAACACCCCAGCAAACTAAAATCCCTGGTGCCCCCTTCGGCTGCTATTACCACTATGGCTTATGCCCCACTGGGATTCTTGAGCTTGGCATTCCCCTGTTATCTGTGAGGCCTAGTCCACTAGATGTGCTCACAGCCCATCTATCAGATTGAGTCTGGGGAGGGGGAAAAGAAGGAGGCTTTTCAGACTTGGTCCCACTTTATTAAGTAGCCAACACTCACCTGGAAGGTAGGAGACTTATTTTCAAATATCTATCTTAACTAATTTGTGGCAGAAATTTGAAGACTGCTTTCTACATTTCAGGTCAGTTTCTTAATGACCAACAGCCTGTGTGTTCTGTGGAAAGTCTTTCAACCTTTCCTGTTCAGCCTCTTCCACTTTGCATAAATAATTATTCATTGAGAAAGAGAGAGACTGAATCTCTAATCAAGTGCTTAAGACATTGAGGTAGGATAGTCAAGTTCAAGTCATTGATTGATTGATTGATTTATTTACACAACAAAGAGCTCCAGCAAAAGAAGCTTAGAGAGATTTGACCCAAAATATTAAATCTTTAAAGCTGTCAAGGGATGTTTTGTTTGTTTTTTGCTTCAGGCTTCAAATAGCATTAGGAAGAGCCTCCTAGAATGAGAATATGGCAGTCCCTATAAGGCTAGTTTTATTCTGTGAATTTGCTATTCTAGTAGAGACAGCAGCACCCTTAAATACTTCAAGGTAAGATTTATCATCTCAAAAAATAAAATACATTTTCCTGTAACTTCCATGGTGAGATTTAACAGATGGGATTGCATAGCAATTTCTGCTGGCTTTGTACAAAACTCATTTCTTCTGCTTCTGATGAGGGCAGTGTCCATTTTATTCTGCCAGACAACTTTGCTGATGTAGCTTTCAGGTGGAAGAAAAGAAATGCTCTTTCCTCAGAAGAAATCCCAGCTGCAGTCACATCAGAACAAAACATTCATTAATAAGCACGTTCAAAACTCTCTAGGCAGAGAGCTGGAAACTTTCCAACAGACAAATCTAAAATGCTGAGGGGTTTTTTTTCCCTCAACTTTTTTTCTGAACAAAACTGCAATAATTTTTAATCTTCAGATTTCTTTGGACCAACTGAATAATCTCCCTGGCAACACTTAAGTGTTAAGAAAAAAGCAGATCAAGTATCTTTAAAGTATTTTGTTTTATAATATTATAAAAGGCAAAAATCAAGATTGGCTCCATAAGAACCTCAGATTTTGGCTTTAACATGCTTAAAAATTAGAAGTCTGACCCCAGGAGGGAGATTCAAAGAAATGGGGTTATGCACCCAAGATCTTTATAAAGTCAATGGAAAGACATAGGCACTATCAAGGATGATGAGAACCTGGGCACTAAGTAGGCTGTGATGTACTACTAGCCAGTAGGAAACCCAAGGTAGTGTCTGAAGTCCAACTCTTCTCTCAAGGTAGTGAACAACTTGTCATCCAGTGTCAAGTCCTTTTCTTAGGGTAGGCATCTAACTGAACAGGAAAACAGCACAGCCCCCCTAGTGTTTAACGGTACAGTCAGAGTACTCACCCCCCTCCCAACTCAGAGCTCCAACGACCATGTTGAGGCACCTAGGCATATTGGGGTTAGGAGGCCCTGTCATAGGCCAGAAGCCCATTGGTCTGGACACTGCACAAACACAGGACAAAGGACCTCATCTTAGAACATGGGGTGCATGATTTTACACCGCTTGTATTGACTTCAGATTTTTATTTACTTGAAGTCCAAATAAAATCACAATCTATTTCAATTTCAGTCTGTTTATAATGTTGTTATTGGGTGGCAGTAGTGCCATAATGCATTAACTGCCTCCAGACACATACGTTGCTCTGAGAGAGTCCAGTTTAATTTATTCCTTCCAGGAAGCTATTTCTCCTCCTTATGCCATTCATGCCTGCAACATACTGTCATCAGCGCAAGGAGACTGCAGGGTAGACAGAATGTATTGACGAAAGTGGGCTGCTGCTTCAAAGGACACTGTCCTTAGATGATCTGAAGCCTGGGGAAGAGACAGTAGGTCTTAGGGAGTTGCTTACAGATCCCCACATCCCTGCTAGAAGGCAACCATTAGGATGACCATGACCCCCACAAATATCTGCCAGATCGCATGTGAAGTTGGACCAAGAAAACTCCATGTACTAGAAACTTAATAAGCACTACTAAAGTTGGGCAGAGCAGAAAAAAATCTGGTTTTTAAGGATTTAGAAATCACTTTTCAATACACGTCAAAATAAAAACTGAATTTTTAAAATTCTCTGAGGGTAAATCCTAAATCTTTTTGTTGCTTTTTTTTTTCAGTTTGATAGAAACCCCACATTTCAACTTTCGTTATTTTATTTTATGTTGTGGTGCAACATGTAACACACTTTTTTAAGTGCATTTAAAGTGAAGTCTTTTCAATGTCAAACTTAAAGGCTTCTTTGAAATTTTCAAAATGAGGCATTACAGTATTTCTAGAACTTTATAAAAGTGGTTCACTTTTAAAAATGAAAATCAGGCAAAACAAATTTCACAAAGTATTCAATTTTGACAGAGTAGTGCCTTCTGATAGACTGTCATTTCATAGAATCATACAACACCTCAAAAGTCATCTGGTCCACCCCTCTGCATTGACACAGGGCAGCTGTTCCTAAACCATCTCTGACCAATTCTCGACCAGCCTCCTTGTAAAAACATCCAATGAAAAGGATTTTACACTTTCCCTGGGCAGGCATGCCACTGCCTCACTGCTCTAAAAAAAAGAAAGCTTTTCCTGAGATCTAAGTCTTAATAATCTGCTTTTCTACAATTTAAAACCATGGCTTCATGTCCTGCCCTCTGTGATAAGGGAAAACAGCTGTTCTCCCACTTCATGGCACCATTTCAAATACTTGAACACTGCTGTCACATCCCTACTTAATCATCTTTTCTGCAAGCTGAACATGTCCAGCTCTCATGACCTTTCCTCATGTAGTTTGCCTCCAAATCCTTTATTATGCATGTTCTTTGCCTCTAGACCCACTCTAGCTTTTCAGCATCCTTCTGAAAATGTGGACTCCAAAAACATTCACGATATCCTAGATGAGGCCTACCCAGCAGTGAATAGAGTGGTACGATCATCTTTCATATCTTACTCATAATACTGCTGTTGATACAGCCCCAAATTATATCACATCACATTGTTGAGTCATGTCAAACCTATGATCCACCAAAAATCCCAGATTCTTCACAGCAATGCCCAGCTAGTTATCCTTATCTAAATATTTTCTGATAATATCTATTTTCTTCTAGTCTTTTGGCTCACGGGCTAAGTCTTCTTAGCGGTTCTTTGTGGACAAAGATATTAGAAAGGTGATTGCCCATGCCAGTTGCAGGCCCACTGCTGACTAAGCAGTCTGACTGCAGAGAGACAAATCCTGCTGCAATGGTTACACATGTATGACAGACTGCTGTTGGTGGGAGTATATCTTTCCTCCTCTTCCTCTCCTCCTCAATGTTGGCTCTGTGCAGACATTCAAAGAGGGCTTTTGCCTTTTTGATTTGGAGCTGCCAGGCATCAAGATCTGCAGACTGTGTTTCCCACAGTTTGTGGTCAATACCACAAGAAGAAGAGGACTGCTTCAGGGTATCTTTGAAGCTCTTGCATGGGGCCTCTCTGTCATGTTTCCTAGTTGTCAGCACCCCACAGAGCACAGCTTTTGGTATGTGGTTGTCATCCATCCAGGCCACACAGCCTGCCTACCACAGCTGAGTCTGCAAGAGAATCGCTTTGATGCTGATGGAATTGGCTCTTTGTTGCATCTCCACATTGGTGACCTAATCCTGCCAGTGGATCTTGAAAATAGTGCAAGGATGTGCACGTGGTGGTGATATAAAACTCATCGTTCATCTCCACCATAGTGTATGGTGCTAACAACAGCTCTGTACACCTTAACTTTGGTCTGTGCCTGTATGCTGTGACTCTTCCAGACCCTCCTGTGGCTGTTCCAGACATGCTAGTCTTGTAACTCATGGGCTAAATAGATACAGTCAAAAAGCCTGAGGCTGAATTGATTTCAATATTCACAGCTCAGTCTAAGCGGCACAGATTGAACTGATAAGCAAGTGAACAGACATTCACTTTTGATTCTGAAAAAGCAGCCACTTGCCTACAGTGGCCCAGGCCAGAAGCTGGGGCGGGGGTGGGGGGGGGACCGCTAGAGTACACCTCCCTGCTCTGCAGAAGCAGACAGCTTGGGTCAAGGCTAGCCTGTCCCCTCTGAAATGGGGAGTTTGCAAGGGAGATACAAAGTATCCTGGGATGAGCTAACTTGAATCTGGAGGGGTTCCGGGATAGAAGCTTAATAAGCTGATTTAACCTAAATCATAGATTTCACAGATTTCATAGACATTAGGGCTGGAAGGGACCTCGGGAGATCATCGAGTCCAGCCCCCTGCCCAAAGGGCAGGAAGTCAGCTGGGG
>NW_017728918.1:19181443-19190113 GCF_001723895.1 Crocodylus porosus | reverse complement strand
TTCTTTGCACTGAGCAGGAGGACGAGCTCGTCCTGCTTGTTGCCCAGGCTCCTGGCATTAGTGTACAGGCAGGCAAGTGTGCCCTTGTTCAGTTAAATCTGGTACTACATCCATCCAAATTTATCTTAAATGGTTTGGGCCATTTTGAAAGGGGTTTATGTGCACTAAACTTCTGTTGTGTTACAGATTTGAACCAGTTTCTGATTATTTATACCAGTTTGTGTGTAATTTCTGACCCTAGCCTTAAAGAACTTTCCTCGGCTACTGCAGCTTTCAAGATATCCCTAAACGGATGGGAGAGTGGGCATGTATTGAAGGCTTACCTCCACTTCAACTATGTTTATTCAACATTGGCGTTTACTCATATCACCCTTACACAGAATTCTCTTTCTGCCAGCAGTAACTCCTCCGCGGGAGGGGAAACAGAGTTAAATCCTCTACCCTCCCTCTAACTCTTCCCTCTTCTCAGAGCAGTGATTTTTTATGCCACTTCCTAAAGAAAGAACATAACACATGATACATACTTTAACCTATTGCACACTTTAAGGATTATGAGTCATAATCTACACTTGTCGTCCTGGAACAAAGTGGTTTTTTGAAAGTAAAATAGAGGTTTAAAACTAAGTATATGATTCTTCTCTCAGTCACTTGAGGCTGTATAATTTGGGGTGATGTAAGTCAGGAGGAGCTCTGCTGAAACCAGTGGAGTTGCACTGCTGTAAAAGTTGCGTGAGGTTAGAATCAGACCCCAAGTGATTATATTGATGTTTAATATAGCTGGAAGGCAAGGTACATTCAGTTCAGGTTATTATAACAGATAAGCTTGTAATGAAAGTAGATTGTGTATAATATAGCAGCTAAGAAAAACCTGTGTCAAATGCTTTTAAAATGTCATTTCTTTTTTCAGCATCCATTTTTGCACAAACTATTTCTCCTATTACAGAAGTGTCATTCTATGAGATATTTTGTAATCAAATAGATTTTGTAATCAAATAAATATTAGTATGTGCTGAACACAATGGATACAAACATCACATTTTGAGTTCTAGGTGACTTTGAAAAAAATGTGAAATGTGAAGGTATTGCTCAGCAGTAAAAGCCAGTACAATGTACTGAATATGAAGTTCTTTGGAACAAATGCATAGACACACCCAAATTTAAAAAAAACAAGTGTTGTCATAAAGTCTTACCTGTTAATTACTGTATTCTATATACCGCATATTAGTAACTTGCTTGCATTTACATGTACAAAAATAGGTGTGTCCAGACTCCATTTAACGTGCACAAGAAACAGAATCCTAAAGGCCTTCGAGAGTCCTTGCCTGTTCATGACAGTCTGTTCATCTTCACCTGGGACAGTACAACAGAGGATGGTTAGCTCACCAGTCTTTTCCAGTCTGCAGAATTTCCATTGCCATGGGCATTACACAAACCAGAAAGAAAAAGATCTGACTCTCAGACCCCAAATTAAATTTGCATTACTGGCACCTAAAAGGCTGGTCTTTTATTCTTGCCAGCTGACTACCTATGAGAGAGACTACATATGAATGTAGTGAAACCACTCACGTAGGCCTGAGATCTTACTTATGTTACTGCCATCTTGCACTGCTCCGATGCACATATTTTATAGCGTGAGGAAGATATAAAAATGACAGGAGTATAAATGTGAATCAGGACCTTAAATTTGATCAGAAAACATTGTTCTCCACAACATAAGACTGCCTTAGTACCAGTTCCTAACCCAACTGATTGGTGCCTCCACTGATGTTTCGGTGCTTCATCCCAGGAGGTGATCCAAATGGGCATAGTTAGACAGAGTTAGACCTAGATGCCTCACAAGGCTGGTCCAGATGACATCATCAAACATGTGCCAAAGTAACACTAGGCCCATGGCCGTATTTGAATTTCCACTCTTCCTCAGAGCTTAAATATCTGACTCGGGTTCCCCCAAAGTGATTTGGTTCCTAACATGTCTCCTTGACAGTTCTATCTGACCAAAATATCCTAACTGATAGCTTTACTAAAGACAGTATGAAATACTGTATGCTCTTCCCTAACCCTCAGGTTCTGAGCTAGCTGGGTGGGCTCCCCTCCTCTCCCACCCCAAACCCATCTTCTTCTTCTTCTTTAACCTGCTAGCTGCCTTCAACACAGTCAACAATGGCCATCATCTTCAGATCTTGCCCTCCCTTGGTATCTGTGACTCATCTCCCTTCTGATTTTCCTTTTTGCCTCTCTCCCTTCAGTGCATCCTCTTCACCTCCCCTTCCTTTTCCTGTGGGGGTCCCACCAGGGTCTCTCCTGACACCCTTTCCCCCCTCTGTACTGTATTGGTAGGTAATCTCACCTGGAAACTTAAATTCAACTATAATCTCTCGGGTAATTATTTGAAGATAGCTATCTTTCCTCTAAACTAGTCTCACGCTGTCCACTTTAAAATATTAAACCATCTTTGATGTTTCCTCATGGATGCTGTCTTGTACTCCACCCGATTGTAGGGCCGTAAGCACAAAGTCTCTCACCCAGTCACCCCCCCTTACTAGAAAGGGGCGCGAAAAAACAACACACCATCTGACGTCAACAGTGACGGGGGGAGAGAAAGGGTGAAAACTTTAAAAACCGCACCCAGCCCGAACGACAGCAGAAGCCATTTTAGTACTCAATCAATCAGTCCTGTCTGCCGTGGTCCAGCCAACCGTGACTGCTTCTCCGCCACCGAATTTCCCGGCGTAACCCCTCCCCTGCGCATCGAGCCAATTTACAATCCGTCAAGGAAGAGAGAATTAGCAGTCTGCTTTGTAACTCACATAGTTGAAACAGAAAGTGTTTAATCAAGCTGCTGTGCCTACGCGTCTCAATCATCGGCGTGTAAGTAAACAAAAATAAAAGCTTCTTTACTGCAACTCATAAATCTTGTACCCTAGTCTGTGGTCAACAAACTCCGTGACCCGTAGCTAGAGAAAATCTTACTCCCTCCCTTAAAGGCAAAACGAACCTCCTCACAGTGCCTCAAGCTCTAACCCTGCAGCGCACGACAGATGCAAGACTTTACATCAAGCTCCACATAGCTAAACAGAGTTCTTTAAACTTTCTTCATAAATTCTCCCCGATTCTTCTAAGAACTATCAAAGATGTGACCATGTTGTTGAGGACCAGAAATCAGCTATCATGTTTGACTTGGTCCTTCCACTAGTTCTGCCGCAGCTGGGACCCGTGTGGCCAAACCTGGGGGCCAATTAGGAAAATCAGAATTTCCAAGTTGGATGGTTGTAGCAACAGAACCAGGTATCACAGAGCCGTGGAGCTAAAGTGACAGTTGAAGCTAGTGAGCAGAGACAGAAAGAGGCCCAGGTCCAGGATCCAGAGGGTCACAAATCAAGCACTGTTGGAGGAGAGCAGTCAAGGATTGGGAAGAAACCTGTCATGTTGACACTTCCCATTCTTCTCCCTGATCTTAAAAAAAGATAACAGGTCAGGTGTTGTGGATGGGCCAGCTGAGTCCCAGGTTGAGGATATAACCTTAGATGTTGATAGAGATTTTGGATTGGCTTCATATAGCCCCCGGCAGTTGATGGTGAGTCAGGGTAAACTGTTGTATTACTGCAACATCCTTTTCTCTGGCCCTGCAAAATGCAATCTTTTCCTCCTGAGAACAATTCAGAGTGCTATTGAAAAGATCATTTTCCTAGTATATCATTTTAAACTGTGCCACCTTTTCTATGCATGCCTCCACTGGCTTCCCTGTTTCTGTGGCATCAAACATAAGCTGCTTGTCTTTCTGTTCAAAGCTTTCACCGTCTATCCCCATGCTACCTATTATCTCTCATTCTGTAGGGAAAGGTCAACTAGTGCTTCCCATCTAATGAGACATGATGGCAGGTCTCATTAGTTAAATTTCTATGTTTAGATAAAAAAAAAATTGGTCTAAGTTCTTCCAAGTTTAGGTTACTTAAAAATTAGGGGAATACCTGATAAATAGGCACCTAACTATATTGGTGCAGTGTTTGTAGAGCAGAATAGAGTTTTGATTCAAGAATAAGACTTACAAGGACTGCAGGAATACAACAATGACTAATAATGCCACTAAAGAAGAAGGATGTTTACATATTCCTTTTCTTTCTCATTCGATGTCATTCAGAATTAAAAAGATCCAGTGGAAAACCATGTAGAGATCTAATTCTTCCTGGATGACATTCCACAGAAACTACACCAGACCATGTTCCAACTACTAGGACCTCTAATGACTCCTTTTAGGGTTGAGGGTCAGTCCTTAACATCCATATCCAGACCAGATTTCTCTCAGTCTCACCTGGGATGTTGATGTTAATCCTTGATGTTAATTCTGCAAGTAGGTCACTGGAAGAGAGTGCCTTGCTGGCAGAGGGTCAGGACCTCCTCAGTCAAGCCCCCTCTGGGTCTCCTTTCATTTAGCCTCTCAATGTCCTTTGGGTTACTATCAGCCCTCCCTGGATTTGTTCCACTCTATTGCACCCACTTAGTCCCTGTTGTATCCCTCTCAGTGCCTGTCTTTTTTCTTTTTCTTTTTTTTTGTTTTGGGGGGGGGCTTCTAAATAGCTTTCACTAGA
This sequence comes from Crocodylus porosus, assembly GCF_001723895.1. Classification (NCBI taxonomy): domain Eukaryota; kingdom Metazoa; phylum Chordata; order Crocodylia; family Crocodylidae; genus Crocodylus; species Crocodylus porosus. Next base: position 19,185,527 of record NW_017728918.1, on the reverse strand, counting down.
TCAGCCTTTTTTTGGATCTATTTGATCTTAGCCTGGTTTCCCTCTGCTCACACCTTTGCCCCAAGCCTACAATTTGATCCTCAATCCTCCTATACCATTCCTCCCTGCTGCTGCCCTGGATTATTGGGACTCTTTCCTTATAGCCATGTGAGTGTAGGCCCTTCCTGTGTGGTCCCTCTTAAAGGGTCCTTCCCCTTTCCCCCCTCCTTCTTTGGAATGGTGACCAAAGGAGACCCTGTTACATACATCCTTTTTTCCTGTTTAGAGGAAGGAATTATATCTATTTTTCCTATTGTCCACCTCTATATTCTTCCTTGAAAAAATCTGCTTCATGTTCAGTTTCCCAAGCTGGTGTTTTACGGAAAGTACTACAGCTATTGGCTTAGGTACCAAAGTGTGAGTTTTCATTTGTTGTAAACATTTCAGAGGAATGCAGGCTGTAATTATTGTAAAATGATCTCCATAGCATTTCAATAGCTTATTTAATGGCCAAGCACTCCCTCTCATCTGTGGAATATGCTTGTCATTATCATTTAATTTCCTGCTTATGAAGACCCTGGGATATTTGTGGGTTCCATCTTCTGTAATAAGACTACTCTTGTCATTAGGGTGGCGACATCTGTCTACAATACGAAAGATTTTTTGAAATGTTGTTCTACTGAAATATTTTTCACTCCTTTTTGTTCTATCTGTTTTAATTTGGGGGCCTTCCTGGCACTATCAGTTGGTAGTCTAGGTGCAATTCATAGAAATCTCCAAAGTCTTAATATATCCCTGGCCAGTGAAATCAAACCGGGAGGAGTTCCCTGGTTTTATCCCAGCCAAAGTGTCCTCCTACTTGCACTCACATTGAGACATGTAATTATTTGTTAGAGTAGATGGAAGCTGGAAGGAAGGGGAGGAAGTTGAGCAGTTTCATAGATTTCATAGACATTTGGGCTGGAAGGGACCCCAGAGGATCGATTCCAGCCCCCTGCCCCAGGGACAGGAAGTCAGCTGGGGTCACAGGATCCCAGCAAGATAAGCATCTAAATGTGTCTTGAAGGCATTCAAAGTGGGTGTTTGAATCACCTCCGGCGGCAGTCTAGGCTTCCGAAAGAGGTGTGCTCTCACCTTCCCTGGAAATGAACATCTTGCTGGGGTTAGATGAACATCTTGCTGGGTTTGTTTGACCCCAGTATTCTTTCCTGCCATGGCAGGGGGTCGGACTAGATGATCTGCTCAGGTCCCTTCCGACTCATTGATTCTATGATTAAAATCCTCAATTAACATGACAGCTTGTTTAGTGTGTTTAGGGGTTGGGGGGCAGGGGAAGGGTTGTGCCATCACCCCCACCTTCTGGCACCATGGTCCTGGTCCCATATGAAGTGCTCTGCCACAACCTGTTGTATTATCTCTTTTGTAGTTCTGGTCTCTGATTATAGCTGTCTGTTCTGCACCTCTCAGCATCTGTGCCAAGTGTCTTGGTCAATATGATATATTTGTTTTCCTCCTGTAGAACTTCTGACAATGAATCTTGATGTGACTTAAATTTGTTTGTTTCACTAGATCTTAGTCTGGGGTGACTTTTATAGGCAATGCGTGAAAGGTGACCTGGGCCTCCTCCGTCAGGGTACCTGGCCCCGGGCCCATGGTTGGTAATTCAATTGGGCCACTATTGTTCTCCTCTCAAATACCTCAAGGAAATTTTCCAGATCATCAACTTGGGTCATTATTTTCTGGAGCAAATCCCAGGAACTCCCACCCTTCCCAACAACTTCCTTATCTCCCACCCTTATTTCTTGGTGTGTTTGTGACATCCCTTGCTACTGCTGTCTTATTGGGCTGCTTCTTGTCTGCACAGTCTGCCTGTTTGCTTTTCCATCTTGCCTAGGAGATCTTGACTACCTACATAGGACAGTCCTGGGGTGTTTTTAGCTTGTTCTTGGTCCACCTTCTACTGCTCCACAGCATCTGTTTGCTGCTGATCCAGGACGTGCAACCGTTGTCCCATAGTTTAGGGTGCCCTAGTCTCTCTCACCTACCATGGCTTCATAGCCATAGGTTCAAATGTGACTGCTCACTGTACATACTTGCGGACTGCACAATGTGGCCATCTCTTTTTTCAGGGAAGATGTAGTCCTTATGGTTCCCACACAGACCAGGTGCTCTCTTGCTCTCAGCTTCCCCACCTGACTTTCCTGCAATGCTTGATGCTAATTCAGCAAGTAGGTTACTGGGAGAGAGATCCTTGCTTGCAGGGGCACAGCACCACTCATGACTGAGTCCCTTCTAGATCTCCTTGTGTATGGCCTTCTCTGGGTTCTTAACAGCAATTCTCCGTGTTCAATATCCTTGAGGTTTTCTATCATATCTCTCAGGACTCTTCCTACTGTGTTCTTCCCACCCCCTGGCTTTACCAGGCCATTTCATAATCCTTCTAATATGTTTTCAGTAGTCCCTGGCCTTCCTGCCTTCCCCAGCCTACATGGTCTCTCTCTCATTTATTTTCCATTCTGTCCTGTCCCTAAGATTATTTGCAACATCTGCCTCCTGGATCCGGTTTTCTCATGTAAAAGCTCCACTTCTACCTTGCTGCTGGGGCCCTTCTTGCTTTACTGCTGGGGCCTTCTTTTTTATCCCTGGAGGTGAGGGGCCTCCAAGTCTGAGTTGTCCCACTAAAAGGCCCCTTCCACCTGGTAGGTAGGTGTGAAGCATGGGCAACTGGTGTCTCCCAAGTCTAGGGGAGCACCAGATCATGGACAGGAGTCAGGGGGTCCCCCGCTGCCAATTGCCGAGTCTGGAACCACCAGCAGGGAAACTGGCAAAACTGAAAGTGCACTTCTGCTGGCACCTGGTTTCATGGCTGGCACTTCCAGGGGGAGCACATGCACCCACATGTGCCCCCTATGCGTTGCCAATGTTGTGCAGCTTTAAAATCTGAACTTCCTAAACCTATTTGATATGAAATGTTATTATTTTAAAAAAAGAAAAAGAGAAGAGAGAATTTAGAGCCAGATAAATAATAAATTCCCTAATGCTACAGTTATTACTTGCAAGGTTAATTGTGACCTCAAGTTTAGAGTTATAAGAAAGGTCCAGGAACATGAGCCAGAGTAGGGAAAGAACACATTAAAGTCTATTTAGATAGGTTAGGTTTATTAAAGTTGTCAGGGTTTGATAACATCTGCCCGAGTACCTCAGGACTTAATCTAAGCTTTTTCCAAACTACTGGTGATTATCTTCAAGAACTCAAGGAGGACAGGGGAAATCCTAGAGGACTGGTGAAGGTCAAAAGCTTTTTCTTTAGAAAGGAAAAAAAGCAGGGGGGATACTCATAGAACCATAGACCAGTCACCCATCTTTGATAAACCAAAAAGACCCTGGGACAAATTATTAAACAATCAATTTGTAATCACCTGGAGAATAATGAGGTAAGAAAAAAAAGCCTACATACATTGGCAAAGACAAATTATGGCAAAAAAATCTAATTTCCTTATTTGATCAAGTAGTTTGCCTAGTGGAAATGGGGAAGAAGTAGTTGTGATATATCTTGGCTTCAGTAAGGCTTTTGACACAGTCGTACCTGAAATTCATAAGCAAACTAAAATGACTCTTTATATCCTTAAGCCAAAGAACCTTGTATCTGCAGGGTGAGTAAGCAGAAATATGGTCACATGAAATTAGTATAAGGTGGCTGCACAGCCGATTGCAGAACAGAACTCAGAGATGAGTTGTCAATAGTTCACTAACAAACAGAGACATTGGACAAACGTTAACTTTGTGATGCTGCACACACTTTTGTGATGCTACAAAAGTTAAAGATACAGACAACACAAGAAGGGTGCACTACAAGAAGGGTGCAAGTGCCACAAATTTTGTTACCAGATTTGCCCACTACTTTGGGGTGTACTCATTTATTAGGGCTAGGGTCCTGGTAATTCTATCAATGTACTGCTTGTGTTACTTGTGTTTCTATATGGAGCTGTATCTCTCCCTTCTCCAAGCCCTCACCGCCAGTGGAGCTATCTTGCAGGACTCGGTTCAGTGGGGCTGGGTTCCTCCAGTCCCCAAATCAGTCATACACACAAACACACACAGATTA
>NW_017728918.1:19173995-19180678 GCF_001723895.1 Crocodylus porosus | reverse complement strand
TGGAACATCTCAGGAACTTGATTGATACTCAGGAAACACCTACTTGGAGCCAGCTTGACATTCCTATGGATAGCAGATATACTTGATGGGATATCTCCTGGTGTCTTCAGAAACAATAGATTGGAGCATCAGGGTTTTTGGATTTTTACTTGCTGTGAACAAGCCTCAGCTGAGCATGACTTTTCCAGATCTTACTATAGTCTTTTAACAGACTTAAGGCAATTATTGGAGTGTTCATAACCTGTTGTGGAGAGGACTTCCACCAGTCGTCTCAGGAAAAGTATGACAACACTTGTGGTCAGGGCTCCAGCAGGCTGGACGCTGTGATGAACCCTGTACCATTGTTCAAATGTTGCCCATACCCCCTTGGACTCAGTCTATTGCCTCAGCATTCCCTAACCCGGCAACCGAGTTTTAGCCAATTAAGTTTACATAGGCCTCCCATAGCGGGACCAGGGAATGCACGGCCTGAGATGCCCAATAAACTTACTTTTGCTTAGAGGTGTGTGTGGGGGGGAAAGTAGGGGGAAGGAAAAGTCTCTTGTAAATCCAGATTAGAACTGGTCTGATAAATGCTGAGCTGGGTGTGGGGGTTGATCAGCATTTGGAACACAGCTTCCCATCATGCAGTGCTCCCCTGCTTCGCTGATCCCAGAATTCACTGCAGTCTCTGCTTCAGGTTTTCTGTTCTCCATCTCTCATGTAAATGAATGGTCATCTGTTCCCATCTCAGATGCAAATGAGACCTAGGGCAGTTGTTTCACTTTTGTCACCCTTATCTGGAGGGTTTTAGGTGCGTCTCACACTGCATCTTAATCACTTTCTGTTTAGGTGGGGGGGGCGATTCTTTGTGAGTCAGACAGCCTGTGTCCTGTGTCAGGGTTCCCCAAAACCATGGAGCTGACAGGTAACAATGTTCCTGGGCAAAATAGGAACTTTTCTGCAGTGCTACATTTTGTATGGCTACATGCCACATGCAGTGCTTGGACAGGGCACTGTAACACTCCAGGATCTTGCAGTATTCAACAATATTTCCTCTTTCCAAAGGGGGAAAATGAGGTGCGGAGTTAGTGAGCATTGCCTAGGTACTCATCTGTCATTGGAACTGGGGCTTGGGGGACAGAGCATGATGCTCAGTGAAAGCCAGCAGCCCCACACAGGGTTGCAGAGGGAGGAGTTAGCAGAGCTGCAGCCCACTACTGTCTAGACTATGCTTACCACCCAAGCTCCACAGGGGTTCTTGGGCTCTGACTTAGCATGCCGATCACAGAATCATAGAAAATTAGGGTTGAAAGGGAGCTCAGGACATCATCTCCAACCCCCTCTCAAAGCAGGAGCATCCTCACCTACAAGCCAAGGCTTTGTCTACCTGGGTCTTAGAAACCTCCAAGGATGGAGATTTGACCACCTGTCTAAGGTAACTTAAACAAGTGCTACCCTACTGGTGAGAGAGTTTTTCCTAATATCTAACCTACACTTCCCTTGCTGCAACTTGAGACCATTGCTCCTTGTTCTGTCATCTGACACCACTGAGAACCCTCCAGCTCCTTCCTCTTTGGAACCACTCTTTATCAAGTAGTTAAAGGCTGCTACTAAATCCCCTCTCAGTCTTCTCTGGTCCTGACTAAATAAGTCCAGTTCCCTCAGTCTCTCCTTGTAAGTCATGTGCCCCAGTCCCCTAACCATTTTTGTTGCTCTCTGCTGGATTATCTCCAATTTGTCCACATCCTTTCTATTGTGGGGGGCCCAAAACTGTACAGAGTACTCTAGATGTGGCCTTGCCAGTGCTGAATAGAGAGGAATAATCACTTCCCTCAATCTGCTGGCAACGCTCCTACTAATGCAGCCCAGTATGCCGTTAGCCTTCTTGGCGACAAGGATACAATGTTGGCTCATATTCAGCTTCTTGTCCACTGTAATCTCCAGGTCCTTTTCTGCAGAGCTGCTTAGCCAGTTGGTCCCAAGCCTGTAGCGGTGCATGGGATTGTTCTAAGTGCAGGCCTTGTCACTTGTCCTTGTTGAACTTCATGAGATTTCTTTTGGTCCAATCCTCCAATTTGTTAAGGTCTCTCTGAATCCTAGCCCTACCCTCCAGCATAGCTACAACTCCCCACACCTTGGTGTCATCTGCAAACTTGCTAAGGGTGCACTCCATCCCATCTTCCAGGTCATTGATGACGATAATGAACAAAACTGGCCCCAAGACAGACTCCTGGGGCATTCCAATTATGACCAGCTACCAATTAGACAAATTACTTGCCAGTCCACCAACCTCTGAAGAAGTCCACCAGGCACTAAGACAGATGAAGATCAAAGCATCTGGCCCTAATGACATACCTGCTGAGGCCTTCAATTTTGGTAGGAAAACCATGACCAATAAGCTGCACACACTGTTTCTCAAAATCTGGAACACTGAGCAAATTTCTGCTGACCTAAGGAATGCTTATATTGTCATCATTTTTAAAAAGGGAGAAAAGTCTGACAGCGGAAACTATCAAGATATTACCCATCTCTCCATTGCTGGGAAGATTCTTGCTTGAATTCTGCTGAATTGACTGCTCCCTCTTGCCAAGTAAATTATTCCTGAGTCTCATTGCAGCTTCACACCATCAAAAGGTACCATGGACATGATTTTTGTAGTCCAGCAAATATAGGAAAAATGCCACCACTAGTCACTGCATATGGCCTTTATTAATTTGACCTAAGCCTTCAACTCTGTTAACCATGGGTGTCTATGGAAGACTTATCAACGTTTAACTACCCAGGGAAATGTACCACCATCCTAAGACTCCAGTTCTGTTTACCATCTTTCTTGTAGTCATCAAGCTTTCTCATTATGACCATCTGCCATATGACATCAACATAGAGTACAGGATGGATGGGAGTCGTTTCCATCTATTCTGCCTCCGTACCGAAACCAAAGGTATTTCAGCCTCAGTTGTGGAATTTCAGTACACCGATGACTGATTGTGCTGTTGTTGCACATATTGAGGAGAACTCAAACAAAGCACCTACTATGTATGGCTGTGGTAATCCCAAGTCTTCTCTATGGCTGTAAAGCTTGGGTGATCTACAGGGACCACCTAAAAAGCCTGGAACACCACCACCAGCACTACTTCCAAAAGACATTTGGCATAAAGAAAGTGGGAAGCCCATCACACAACTATCAGTGTACTGACAGTAACACTACTAGTATGTAAGCGTTAATTATTCATCATCGGCTGTGGTGGACTGGGCATTGTGAACCATCACTACACAATGCACTCACATTCAGTGTTTCATTGTCCCAGTTCACTGACAGGTTCCCCTCCACAGGATCAAGCAACCCCCCTATTTCCCTGCTGGCTGCAGAAGTGCCCCCTGACTCTGAGTGCCTTTGTAGCACTGTGTCTATGGGCTATGCATACCTATCCATGCCTTGTAGCACTGAATTTCTGTAGTACTTCAAAGTGCTGAAGCACTTGCAATGCTATTAATGAATGTCTGTCCACAGTCTGAGAGAGCATACTAAGTGGGCACCTGCAGGGAATGCTCCTGGGTCCAGGCCAATGCTGTTTTCATTAATGATTTGAATACTGGCATACAAAGCACACTTCCAAAATATGTGGAAGATACTGAGCTAAGATGACTTAAAGGGATGTAGGACAAACTCCTTTGAAGGAAAGGGATTGGGATTCAGAATGATTTTGATAAATTGGAAAAATCAGTAAGATGAAATTCAGTATAAACAAGTGTACAGTTCTACAGTTACGAAGGAAAATAAAAAAATTGAAGGTACAAATTCAGGAAGGGAAATAAGAGGCGAAGCACTGTTACTGCAGGGAGGTATCTACGGGTTGTAGTGGACCAGAAACTGAATGTGAGTCAACAACCATGATGCCATTGCAAAATAAATCCTATTCTTGGTTGTGTTAACAAATGTGTCACATATTATACATGGGAAAATATCCTTCCTCTCTACTTAGCCCTGGTGAAGCCTCAGCTGGTATATTATGTCCAGTTTGGCACCACACTTCAACAAATATGTACGCTAATTGGAGAGAACCCAGGGGAGAGTAACAAGAATTAAAACAGCTTTAGAAAACATGATTTATGAGGACAGGTTGAAGGAGTTGGACTTGTTTAATCTAGAAAATAGAATACTAAGGTAGAGGGGACATAATAACAGTCTTTAAATATGCGAACACAATTATAATGAAGGCATTCATAATTGCTCTCCATGTGCATTGGGGACATGATAATAAGTCATTGTTTTTAATTTGCAGTAAGAGGTATTTCGATTAGATGATGAAAAAGTCTTTGAGCAGAAGCCATTTCATTTTATGTGCCCAAATGGCAGTTACTCAGCTGGATATGCTGTTGGCATTTATGTACAGGTTGCAATCTTATCCTTCATGCAATGTGGACAGTAGGCTGTGCTCTAGCCAGGTAGGGACCCAGCTCCATACATATGTACCTGGATAAGCATAAGTCCAGAAATTGTAGCAGGGTGAAAGTGCACAACTAGCAGGAGGGCCCAAAGGTTTAGTCCAATAAGTTAGGGTAAAACCAGACATCAGATTTCTTGCAGGACAAAGTCTTTTATCCTGACATCCTACAGATGTATGGATTGTCTCACTGTGAGTACCTCAGAAGCATTGGAGGTAACAGTTTTTCCTGGTACAATCGTGGCTAATTCTGAGTCACCTCCCATTCATTCAAGGGACAATCTACGTGCAAAGAGGGCTACACCACTGTAACATTGACGGTTCTGTGCTGATGTAACCTGGTCCTGGCCCAGGCTGCCTCACCCCCGCTTCCAGGCCCTCTGGGTCCTTCCCCCTCATAGCTCTCTCACCTTCATGACTTGATGTTATAGATTCATAGGAAGGCTGCCCAAGGAGGCAGATGCAGGGCTTGGGGCAGGTCCTTGTCTGAACTCAGGCCCTTCTGGGTCTTGGCCACTCTGCCCTATTACCTTACTGCTGAGCTTCTTGTTCTGCACTGGGTGCCTGCAGCTTTTCAATTCTCCACTGACTGGCCTCTCCTGGCTGCTGGTAAGCAGTTCCCTGCATCTGGGGCTCCCTGCAGCTGTTTGCTACTCTTAAAGTAAAAGGGAATCCCCAGCTCCCTCTTACAGATAGTTACATAATTTCTACTTAGTGTGACTGTGGGAGTCCATCATTGGAAGCTTCAAGGAACAAGTTGGACAACCATCTGTCAGGGATGTCAAGGTATGCTTGAGCCTGCCTCCAATTAGGGAGATGGACTAAAGAATCTCTTGAGATATCTTCTAACCCTGCATTTCTATGATTAGTTTATTATAATATGGGGGAGGGGAAAGGATTCTCAAGTTACAATCTGAGGACCCAGCTCTGAGTTTTGCCTTAGCAAGTGCTATTCATCTAATTAAAGATATAGATTTGTACTTAAGCTAAGACAAAAAAAATAGGAAAGGACAACAACATAGGCAGGGATGGAAGACAGGAAAGGCAGATTTAAAAGAAAGAAAGAGAGTAGGTAGTCAGCCATATTAGTCTGAAGTCAGGCAGAAGGCAAGACAAATCTGCACCTTACGGACTAACTAAATCAGAGATTTATAGCATAACCTTTCATAAGCTTACTTCAGGGGACTTACTACATCAGCACACAGAACATAGGAGCAAGAAAGGAAGTGTTAAAACAGAGTATAGTTGTTTTGGGAGAAGAGAAGTAATACACATCTAGAGAAAGAGAAAACTAAAAAAAGAGAAAAGGAGAGAAAAATCAGATGGTCAACAGGCAGAGAAGATGAACAGATGCCAAGGGGAATCACTGCAGTACGTTGGACTTTAGCAATTCTGGTGACTGTTAACATATCTTTTAGACCTAAAAGTTTCTGAATGAAAAGGTTAGGAAGAGACTGTCATTGGAAGCTATAACAGTTAGAGTTGAAAGAAGACTGAATCTAACTGTGAAATGGGGTTGCATGTCTTGTGAACCAGGACCAACTATTGTATTTCGGGCCCAGATAATCTGAGATCTCTGAATACATCTTTCTCGCTGTCAGAAAGAGGACATAGGAAGCCAACAGACAGTCTGTGTGAAGAGACACTCTTAGAACCAACCTTGTGTAGTTCTATCTCAGTTGCCCCAAAAGACACAGACCAAAAAGCAGATCGGTTTTCTTTAGGCCCTGGAACTCAACCAGCTGAATGCTCTTTCCCTAGTGAGGGACTCAGTAAAAATCCCTCAACCTTCCTTAGCTTGAAAACGGTTAAATGACCCAGTGTTTGCTTCCTCATCCTACAAGTAATCAGGCTCTTTCCAACACACGTCCTTGCATGCTAGTATGTAAGAAATGCTGGTGTGAACATGTTGGGTGATTTAATTGTTCTTCCTGCACTCACCTGCCACGACTTGGATTTAATAAGAAAAGGAAGGATAGGCTCTGGAGTGGTGAGAGACGCGCGGGTGAAGCCCGCTGCGCCCCCACTCCCCTGAAGCCCCCAAGACACCCCCTCAGCAGCCGCCGAGCCCCCTGGCGACCCCCAGCACAGCTGGAGGTGAGTGGACTCGTGGTGGGAAGAGGTTAACTCCTTACTCCCTGGGAGGAGGCCGCTGCCTGGTGCCGGGCCAGGTCAAGCCCCCGCCCAGGACCCTACTTGGCCCAGGCCCCCAGGGAGCCCTGCGAACAGGCTGCGTAAACAGGCGCTCGAGTTAGC
>NW_017728918.1:19161052-19173984 GCF_001723895.1 Crocodylus porosus | reverse complement strand
CTTCTGGGATCCTATGACCCCAGCTGACTTCCTGCCCTTTGGGCAGGGGGCTGGACTCGATCTCCCAAGGTCCCTTCCAGCCCTAATGTCTATGAGTTTTTTTTTTTTTTTTTTTTTTTTTTTTTTTGAAGTAGAGGGTCCGGTAACAGTAGCCTTGCCATATATTCCACTGGCGAAGGCAGTTGATTTGTAATGGAAACGAAAGGCTCAAGATGAAACTTTTACTAGAACTTTGTTTAAACTAATCCAAACCACTAATTGCTTTTTTAGCAGTATGCGATCCCCACATCTTTCAGTCTTCACCCACAGTTTATGTCAGGAGCGGCTCCCTGCAGCTCCCACCCAATTCTTCTGTCTATTTTTTAAACAGTCATTGTCCCCGTGGGGTCCGGGCTTACCTAGGCACTATTTCCCCATGCTATGTCCCAAAGTTCTCCTCTTTGTTCTGGCTCCTCTGCCGAGCCTGTTCCCGCTGCCCCCATATACCTCTGGACTCACCCTAGTAGTGCTCGTTGTCTTCTCACCATTCGTGAGGAGTCAGACCTGTTGAATCTTCAGGTAATCCAGTGTTTCTGAAGTTCTTTCCAGCCACAGGTAAGACTTTTCTTGTTTGCCTCCCTCTCTAGAGTCTCAGTTAGTTAGCCCCTGGTTTCTCTTCTGGTTCCCAAACCACTTGCTGAAATAGTTTCAACAAATATGGCTAGAAAGAACTTCAGGAACACTGGATTACCTGAAGCCACTAGCTGAAGTAATTGCCTGAAGGCACCTTGTAAATGTCCCACTGCTGTTTTTATCTTGGGATTTTGTGGGCTAATCTTCCAACTAGTCTTCAGGTGAGTAATCATCTCCATCTGGCCAGGTGCAATTGGAGGTCACTCCTCCCAGTGCTAGCCCAAGTAACAGGGTTCCTGCTAGAGTCCCTGTTACAACTGGGATTCAACCACCCACTTTCTATCACCATTTTCAATGGGCTTAGCCTCAAAATGTTCATAGGATCACAGGATCCTAGGAAAGTAGGGCTGGAAGGGACTTCATAAGGTCATCTAGTTCAGCCTCCTGCTCAAGGTAGGATCATCCCTGACTAAACTATCCCAGGCAAGTGTCTGTTCAAGCTGCTTTTGAAAATTTCTAAGAATGAAGATTCCACAATTTCTTTAGGTAGCCCGTTCCAATGCTTGACCACCCTCATGGTTAGAAAGTTCCTCCTAATTTCCAGCATAAATTTCCCTTGCTGAAGTTTGAGGTCATTGTTCTTAGTCCTGACCCCTGTGGCCACAAAGAAAAGCCCAGCTCCATCCCCTCTATAATTGCCTTTCAGGTATCTGAAGACTGTTACTTATGAGCTGATGTTGCTCATTGGGATTTAATATTTGGTCTTTATTTGGAGAATTTTCTGGCAGATGTCAGCTTTCTGAAGAGTTTATTCATTTAAAAAAAGCCTTCTTGTGTTGTGGATTTCTCTCTCTCCTCCTCTCATTTTCTGTTCCCTGTTAGCAGTATTCAGAAGATGCCTTTTTATCTGTGTGGGCAGAGAAAAGAGGCATATATTTATTTTTAATTGTCAAAGCTTCCAATACTTTACTAATGGGATGCCTCATAAAATGAGATGCATAAGACCTGTAGATACATAGCAAGGTCTCCACATTTATGTGATGGAGCCACAGTGAATTATGCAGCAAACAGAGGATGCTGAAGCAATGTTAACTGATTGTTCTACTGCCTTCCACTTGCTGAAATGATTTCAAAAGTATAGAATGGAATGAAAGCCAATCATGAATTAATATTATGGTCAAGTCAAAAAAGAAAAAGAACATATATGATTTGGCACTTGGGAGGAAATTTCATAATTATGCTTGGGGTGTACATAGTTGTACATGCAAGCCAAATATCTAGGAGCAGAGCACAAGTACCTGGGTGCTCCAGTGTGAATTAGAAGCTCTGTCTAAAAGTCATATGACTTCTCTGGGCAGGGGCAGATCCAGAAAGGCTGCAGCAACATGGTAGTAACCCACTTTGGTTGTGCTGAAAGTCAGTTCTCAGTGTGGGGTCTACCCAGAGCTTCTTTCCTGTATGGAGCTCTGGAGCCTAGAGGGTGAATGCTGCCACTGCCACTCATACCTCACATCATTCCTCTACTGTTGAATTTAGAAAAAGGAGGAGGGAGGGGAAGGGCAAACACCAACAGCTTTCACTACTGGGGCTCCAGAGCCATGCAAAAGCAAGGGCCAGACCTTGCCTCAATCATTTGATGAGCTCAGAGCTCACTACTTACACAGACCTCTGGTGCAGGCCTGCACTAACCAGACAGTGAGATCTGAGCTTACTATGCACGCACAATATAGTCAAAGTAGGGGGCCAACCCCCCGCCCCATTCTTGGATCCACTACTCACTCCAAGCTAAAAGGTGCTCAGTGGCAGATGCAACAGGAGCGATGCCTTAAGGGAGCAATGTAGTAGTGTTACTAAGGCAGGGCAAGCAGGGCACCAGCCCTAGAGGTCATCTATTGTGAGGGTGCTGGAGTTGCGCTCTGACCCTTAAAATCCTTCCAATGGCACACACAGCCCTTCAGTGCCCCTGCCCTGCCGTAGGGGGTGGGCAAAGCAGCACTGCACCTGGGACAGAAATGCTGCTCCTCCGCACAACCCTGTGCTCAGTAACATATGAGGTGGGGACAGAGAAGAAGCAAAAAAGGCACCAGGGAAAGCTTTCGGGGAACCTAGCCACTGGGCTGCTGTCCCCCAAGGCAATGCTGCTATAGGTATAACAATATCAGCAGCCTTTACTGTGCAGAGAGCAACCGAAGGTAAGGCTTCGCTCCCCCTCCCATCCCCTCTCCTGCACCTCCACTCTCCAGTGGTTGGCATACCCTGCCCACACTCCACCCCAGGTGCTGAAGGAATTCATTCCACCTCTGGAACAAAGAAAGGCTTACTGTAACTATAAACAGAGGAGCCATAGATGGTATCTGCTTCTATGCTTTCCTCCCTCCCTTCCTAGGATGTCACCATAGGTCACTTTTGGCTGTCCTATTGTACTAAATAGTAAAGGACCTCCTGCATGCTGCTTCCCACTGTGCTCTTTCAAAGGCAGTAGTTCTGGAAGATATCCTCCAGACTCCAAACTCATCTGGAGGGGAAAATCCAGTGGAAGAAAATCGGAGACACGGGGAAAGAAAGCAAAATCAGATGTGTGCCCAAGCTGAGCAGCAGATATACCAGGAGAGAAGAGTTGAGTGTGGGTGTGGGTGTGTTTCTGTGCACAGATGTGTGTGGCTTTTTACAACAAAAACAGATTTCTGTGAAATCTTTTCAGAAAGTGAAATGAAGTAGCCATTTTGGTGGCAGCATAATCTCATTATGCAGGGTACCCTGGCATTGCACAATGTCATGCTTTACTAACAGGGGTAGACATAATGTTCTCATTCTAAAGCTAACTCCTTGACTTGGTATTGAACTAATACATGCAAATTGAATTCAGATGTTAGGCAATATAAATAAAATCTCCCAATATAAATCTCTCAGAACTGAACAGGATTGTTGCCCTTCTCATCCAGCTTTTGGGCAGAACCATTAGTTTGCTGATATTGTGGGAGCCATGCCCCCAGGCCCTGTGATAATAGGGAGTATTACTTCTGAAATGAGGGGCCTCACGTTTTCATTGCGGAGAAATCATTGTTGTTTTCATAGGATTAAACAGTTTAAAGTACCAACTGAAACATTTGGTTTGCATTTGTCCCTAAGCCATTTAAACTGCACAATGCAACAGGAAAAGGCAGAAGTGTAAACAATAAATTAACCGTTAGCCTTTCCATTACAGATAATCCTGAACGTTTTTGTTATCCATCACCTCCATAAATCACAAGAATGTAGCCCCTTTAGGATTACACAGTTTTGTACACTAAAATCCATGTGATAAAATGCAGACAGCCACACTTATGATTTAGATTATTCTTATGCTTTTAATGTAAATGCAACATTTTCATAATTCTAACAGCTACACATTTTTGTGCCAAAATCAAAGTCTCTGTAGTTCTATTTTGTACCTCAAATGCTTGTTTTCTCACCCTCAGAAATATAAACAGGACTTTTCTATGGATAACAAATCAGCTCTCCCTCTGATATCATTTGCAGTAGTGGGTCAGTTGTTTGAACAACACAGAAATGGGCACACTTAAGCTAGGAACAGACATTATACATAAGCCAGGTTAAGTGATCAGAAACTGGTTTAAACCTGTAACAGAACAGATGTTCAGTGCACATAAACCAGTTTGAGAATGGTTGAAACTTGTTTGAGATAAACCTGGCTGAACATGGGCGACTGGTGCCTCCTGAGTTGGGGGGCGAGGGGCACTTACTGATGTAGTATCAGACTTAACTGCCTTGGCTCAAAGCGGTTTATGCAATGTCTACCCCAGACCCCATGCTGGTTTAAGATAAACCAGACTCCCCCAGCATGCTGTCTGTGCTGGGTGGGGCTCTCTGCTCCACAGCACGGCTGGCCCCTCCCCTCTGCTCAGTGGCTACAGCTTTGGCAGTCTCTTCAGGCATATGCCTGGCTTCTGCTTCTCCCCACATCCCCCCTGCACTCTCTGCTACGCAAGCATTTTCCCATCCACTACAGACACCTCTCAGTATTACCTAGCAGACCACATGCTGGCTACCTCCCAGCTATGGCACACAGGACAAATGCAGAACCAACAGATAGATGGTAATGTCCCTCTGTTTTCTTAATGGGGTGATAAACATTGAATTAGAGGTGATAAACATTCCCTGCTGGGCTGTTTCGGGGGCGGGACCCTAACCAGAACCTCCTGCCAGGGTCTGGCCATGCCCCCTTCAGCTCAGCTTTGTGCAAGGGAAGGGAGAGCTGCTTGCAGCCTGAGCCCCTGCTGTAGCAAAACCACCAGTTTTTCCTTTTTTATTTTAAAATGCATTCCCTCCCCTTCCCCAACCATTTCTGACTTTTTCTCTCCCTCTCTATTCCCTATAGATAAGTATAAGTAAGCTAAGATGTAGGATAAGCTTTAACATTTTATTTTAGGTAGTAAGTTTTTTTTTCTCTCCCCTCTTTGCAAATAAGTTCCCTGCTATTTTGATATCGATACCCAATGTTTTATAAGTGATAATTATTATGTTTGTACTGCTTTTATATTGTGTGATTACTGTTTTAGGCCTATATATGTAAGTTAGCATAAGTCATGTCAAGTTTCCATTTTGTATGTCAAGCCTCCATCTTGTGTCCTCTGCCCGAGCATCCCCTGTCGCAACTGTATGAGTCACATACCCCTCCCATGTAAACTGGTTCCCGGATGAACGAGAGTGATTGGGAATGATTGAAATACAATGGTAGCAGGCCTCTACCGAATGGCCTGTAACGACCAGACCATCACCTCACATTGACTCATCCAGGAACCACAGACCTCACCCACGAACAGAGACACGAACCCAGCATTTGAAAGACAAAAGACCCTGCAGAACCAGCAACTCTACCATTGTACCCCACCATTATAGACATCCGAAACTGCACATCCCTGCATGAAGTACACATGCTCAGTATGCCAGAGGCTGACCCTTGCCTGGGCATGCCTCCTGCCACTAGGGTCACACAAGGTCTGCCCCTATAAAAAGGGGCAGTGAAGATAGACCCAGTAGGATGCCCTCTCTATCTGGACTAGCACCATGCCACACCACCTATTCACCCAGAGGCCCTGCCAGTGACCCCACTCTGGACAACACCTACTGGACAAGGACCCCTTTCCAGCCTGGATAGGTAGCTATAGCCCCCCACCCCCTCTTCAACCAAGAACTTGGACACTGCTTCTCTTCCCTACCTGGACTCCAACCCTTCCACTGAGTCTCTTTCTCCTGCTACCATTGTGTGTGTGTGTGTGTGTGTGTGTGTGTGTGAACCAATAACTTCATGGGGCTGTGTAGTGTGTTGTCTATGTAATAAAACTGTTATTTTGACCTCTAAGTTGGGTTTTTCTTTACTATGGTTTGGCCCTGCTCCAATCCCCTCTACCTTCTGTCTCATTTCTCCCTCTCCCACTTCTGGCTCACTGCCACCTCCAACACCTGTCCTGAGCTCCTCTCTGCCTCCAGACCCCCTGTTTCTTTGCCACTGTCTTATCCACACTGCCTTTTCCTTTTCCCCTGAGCAACCAGGTTTCCGCCTCAGTTTCTTTCCTGGCTGTTTCCTCCTTGCTACCACTTATCTGCTCCCCCCCACAATATCTCAGCTGTCTGCCTCAGTTTCCAGTCCCAGTCTACCTTAAGTAAACCCAAGCCTCAGTTCCTCAACCAGCCTCTCTGTAGTCCACTGGTTCTAATCTTGATTCTGGCAATTTTCACTCCCTACACTTCAACTCTCCCTCTCTCACCTGAATCTTCCCCCAGATACCCCAAGCACACACATACACACTGTACCATCCAATTTAAGAACTTACCCTTGTGTATGTGTAGGTGGGTTGTATGTGTGTGAACTGATGAGTGTGTGCGTGTATATATATGTTATTGTATGTGTGTTATGCAAATTAGTGATCTGTGTCTAATTTTTGGGGTGTATAGTGTATGTGCTTGAATTGGTGATAGGTGTGCATGTGCCTAGGCTGCTTTGTATGTGCCTGAATTGGTAGTGTGTGTGTGTGTATGTACCTAATTGATTTGTATGTTTGTATATGTGCAATTGTGTCACACCCTCCTGTCTAACAGCACAATATTGAGATCCTGGGAGTTGGTCTGACCCCACAGGACAACACTGCAGGCATGTGCCTGCATTTCTGGGATGCCTGTCTGATAACAAAACTGATTTAGCCTAGCCAGGTTAAATTAACCTGAAAGATTGAATCAATTCAGGCTCAGGTTTTTTGAATGTCTGTCCCTAGCCTTAGAGGCTCCTGGGACTCTTCAACTTGTATATTGGCTACAGCTGAGCTGAATGTGTCGCTGCAAAGGAGGTGAGAAGGAAGGGACCTTATACTGCTATGGGGCCTTGGCAAGGGAAAGAACTGGCTACTTACCTTCCTCATCTCAGAGGCTGCTTCTAGGAGGAGGAAGGAAGTGGTTCCTCCCTAGCATCTACAGTTAAAGATCATAAGGATGAAGGCAAAATTTGGAATACCAGACTGTGATTTTACACTCTACTGTAACTTACTGGTGTTGTGTCAATGTGTCTTGTGTGTCAACTACAGGGCCCAATCCACAGATAACGTGAAGCTGTTACAATCTTTAACCAGAGTCTTAAACTGTAAAGGTGCCTGGGGTGTTTAGTTCTGGTGATCCCTGGTGTCAGTCTAGATGGTAGTTGTCACACTGCCAGCCACAAAGGTGGGTATAGAAAGAATCGTTTTTAAGCATCATGAAAGGACTCAAGGAGGAAATGCAGTACATGGTCCTGACAATGGAATATACTGAAAGTATGTCACGTTTAGTATAGCAGTGTTACCTAATCCTAACACTACATCATAAGTTTTGAGGTACTTGGTGTTTTCCTCACCATTCCAGCACCTGCATTGGCTTGAGAATATTTGCTTTCATTTTCTTTTAAAGTACAACTTTAGCCTTTATAATTGGGGGAAGGAATCTTGAAAACATAATTCTAATGCACCCTAAAATGCTGAAGGTATACAAACAGACTCCAAAATGCATTGCTTTCTTCTTCCATTTTTCTTTCAGTATCATGATTTTTTAAGACTGCTTCATGATTTTTGTGAGGCCTAAATTCTGATTCTTGAATACCTGGGGATGGCCATACAACTACAGTTTTGCTAACCTTGAGTGGTACAGGGCATAAGATAAGCTGCAGTTTCAGGGGCTGAGAACCAACGACTAATTTCAAGGTGGTAGTTACACTTGTAGACTAATATTTTGGTATCCATTTATGTCCTTGAGATCCTGAGCCCAAGTTTGCTTATTGAAAGAAATGTGCTCCAGGATCAATTTTATAAACAATTTTACAAAACCAGAAACAAATCAAGCAAAAAGAAAAGAACCAAAGTTGAGCTATTATTTTTATTAAATTAAATAGGAAATTCTGACTGTACATTTTTCATCCAAAAACACTGGTTAGTTACAAACAAAGTTATTGTGAACCTGAAAAATCCAATTTGTTCTTGTAAACAAAGTATCTGATCACAGTAGAATATGTAATGAAAGAGTCTTCATCACATTGTCACCTAATGGTTAGGGCCTAAGTCCAACTTTTTGCACATTACAGGTGAGTGTCCTCACCATTATAGAGCCAGTTTCTCCTTGGCCAATGAATATTTACAAATTTATACTAAAGGTATGCTGTGCTGTAGATGGAAGTGTGACTGTAGCAGGGGTGGCATACTCATTCTAGCTTTAACCTAGGTAACTCAAACAACATAGAAGTAGAGGTAGCAGCATGATCAAGCCAACCATCTTTGTATCTAGAGTATCTGATGGGTTTGTACAGGTTGTGCTGAAATCTAGGTTTCTGTGTCTGCAGTGCTCTCCAAACTCTGCAATCATGTTCTCCAGTAGCAATACATATATATCCTGGAACAACTCCAGCAGGAAAAATCTAAAAAAGATACTCGCCAGAGCAGCAAGTGACAGAGCAGGAGGGCTGGATATGGGAGATGAGGGTTAAAGTGCCTGTTCCAGTTCAGGTAGAGCTGGGATGAACTGAAACAGGTCTCCACATCCCAGGTGAGTGTCCTAATTACTGACCTATCAGTTACATTGGAAGGAGTGTGGGGGGAATTATTTTAATTTTTTTCATTGCAAAATGGCTCTGGTCTGCCCCAACATGGAATGGAAAATACTTCTAAAACCTTGAAAATACTTACAAGACAGCAAAACTATTTCCTGTCCCTTTCTAATTCTGACTGTCAAATCAAGATCAAATTAAAGAAATTAGTCTTAATAGTAGATTGAATTAAATCACCAAATTAGTTAAATCATGAAATTAATGCTAATTATAAAACTGCCTTCTTAGAATTCTGTTCTTGTAAGGTAGCTATCCCTGTCTGCAGAAGCTTGACCCTTCTTATCCACCAGAAGTTAGAGACTGCTATCTCAAGTCTCTCTGGACTTTTAAACGTAGAACACAGGTCTTGCTGTAATGGAAAATGTTGTGTGACCATATTTAGAGTTATCTGAGCCTGAGGAATTTTTGGTTCATATATGTGAGCATCCAATCGCAACCAAAACATCACACCTTGAAATTAAAGAACATATAAAAGGCTGGGGCATCTCTCAGAAATAGAAAATAGATACCTAAGATAACAGGAATTTGCAAACCATTCTCATTGAACATGCTTCCATTAGCAAAGTTAAGGTTTAGTTTCATTACTTTAAGTTCCTTTTTCAGAACAAGAGTTTGGGGACAATCCTTTAATCTATTTTATTTTCTTGAATCTTTATGTCAACAGAGAAAAGGAACCTTGAAGCCTATTAAAATGAAGCCCAGTTAAAAAATAAAATGTTACCCAGTGGGCACATCAACACATGCCCCCCGCAGTGGCACAGTTGTTACCGTGCTGTTGTTTAGTACGTACTTTAGGAAGTGCTGAATGAGGGCACAGTAATAGACGTTACTGCACCGTCCCAGTGGTGCAAGGTTATTTTACCATAGCAATGTGCTATACCAAGGTAGCTCATTTCTACGGCAATGTAATGTCATATGTAGATGTGCCCAGTATGTAGGCTACTCACATATAAAAAATTATTTTTACAAGGAGAAAAGCACTTAAGTTGCTGTTGGAAAGTTGTTCTTCATTATTTACTCTTTTAAAAAAGAATATGAAATATGTTAACTGGGCAGTTGAAAGTAACCCTAGAACACAGCAGTAGTACCTCAGTGCAGCATGCAATCTACATTATGCCTTAATAAATACAGTACTATTGCATATTAATGCTATGAATATGAGAAAACAGACATCAGAGATACTGTTCCCAATGAAAAAATGCTCAAGACTATAATGTTATGGTTGGGGTACTGCTAGGGGGCTATAGCCACACCAAAATTCACCTCAGCCCCCCCATAGCCACCCCTCCCAGCGCCACCCCTATCCAAGCCCCCTGCCTGCCCCTGCCAGCTGTCACCACCTGCCCTGGACAGCTGAGCCCGCCCCACTCCTGCTCTGCTCCTGCTCCCACCTGTAGCCCACAGACACACAGTGCCTTAAATGGCTCTTGTTAAGAAAATGAGTAAGTATGTTTGGCCAGAAGATGTATACCACAGTCCACCCCTACCCCCACCATTTTCTGTTTAGCCCACCTCAGTGGGCACTAGGAAGAGGCTGGCACCACCCATGATTGTAGTCTTTGGATGAAGGTTTCCTCCAAAAACCTGAGAAGACTACTGTTATTTCATAATACCTTGTACATGCTGAACATCCCATGATTGATCTCACGTTAAGGTTACTTATTGTACTTGTTATACCTACTTTACTTTTGCAACCTTTGCCTAAATAAAGTAAAATACCCATTGATATGGTTAGAATTATTCTTCATCCCTATTATTATTATTCATTATTAGTATTATTGTTTTAAAGAGCTCAGTCATAAATGCTAACCAGAGGAAACTTGCTTTCATATTGTCATAGGTAATGCGTAGGGGGTGCACAGGGATGCCCATGCACCCCTGAGAGTGCTGGTGCCCCCCCCCCAAGAGCAAGCACTCTTGGTTTAGACGACGGGCAGGGGGGAGCAGGCAGAGCGCTGGTGCACCCCCACCCCCACCCCCACCTGAGAAGTGCCACTGGCGTGCCGCTGGCACTTCCAGACTCAGCGTCCGTCTTTGGAGGGTCCCCCCCCAATCAGCCATGGGGGACCACCCCCCACCACCAACACCACCGTGGTGGCCTGAGGATGGTCCCCGCTCAGCCTGCCCTCGCCGCCAATTCCTGCATTGACGCCTGTGGCCGGGCACTGTGCTCCCCTAGTCTCAGGAGGCATGCGTCACCTATGCATATTGTGATCATATTATTGTAATGTGTATTGATGAGTCATAGCTGAATTCACTGAAAAAGGCCCTGCACTTTATAACATCTTGTGATACTAATAGTTATGCTTTTTCTTATGTTTCTGGAACATTTATAAGCCTTGAAGTATAAATATTTTTTGCATAATTTGCTTGACAAGTTAAGTTTGTGTGTCGTGGATGCCTCATCATAAAGTAATATAAAAGACTAGGAAGTTCATTTTACAGGGATTGTTTTGATCTCTTAATCATAGAAATGAAATGCTGAGGGAAAAATTTAAGTAGACAGTCTCTATTTTTTAACTCCTGCTACTAATCAAAACTTTGATATAGTAAAACTAGATAAAAAAGTGCACTGATACCATACTTAAATCTGAAATAATAACGACATTGTGAGTATGAGAGAAATCAAAGTTCATTAATCAGTGACACACATTACAAAAGATCTCAAATATCGTATGTATGATGGTGTAAGAGTGATGTTATAGCTGTGATGGTCCAGAAATTATGTGAGGGGCAAGGATTTCTTAGGATGATATATTTTACTGGAATATTTTACTGTGTATTTGGGATAGAGTTAGACAAGTGTTTGAATGCAAGACGTTCTTCATCAGGTCTGACCAGAACAAGGCAGGCACAGCATCGTAAAGAACAGTTGTGGGAGGAAGTGAGAGAAATGTCTGGGGACATTAGATACACAATTAGCAAAAGAAGCTGATTACTGTGAGATCAAGACTTATCAAAAAGGAAGAGGATCATTCTCACCTTTCATGTGTGGAAAGAATTCAGGAATCAGGTAAAATACAATAAGCCATAAAACCAATATCATTGGTTAGTGCTTGATTCTTAGTGTCCAGCCAGCTTACGACTTTTTGTTCCCAAGTTTGTCTTTTAAAGGTATTAAGTAGATTTCCCTTGAGCACAAGAATAGTGAGGTCAGAGAGGGAGTGGCTGTTCCACCAGAAATGTGCTCCTAATGGTCTCCGTCCTTTATAGTTTTTCTGTAGAAGTTCATTCTAGTCCATAGTTGCTGTTTACTCATGCATATAGTTACCATGGGGGCACTTGGTGCATTGGATCAGGTATATCATATTATGGGAAAGGCATGTGTAGGAACCATGGATTCTGCTGGTTTTGTTATGGGGAGTGTTGATAGTAGTAGCAGTAGGAATGTGCTGACAGGTTAAGCATCTCTTGCTAATGCAAGGCTGTGTCCCACTTGATATCTGTTGGACAGGAGCAAACAGCCTAAATAGAGCAGGTTAAGGGTTACTTAGGGTATAGAGAGAACTGACTTTTTTTTGTCCAATCTGGTGACAGAAAGCAGTTTATAGCCATGACCAAACAGAAGTGCATGGCTGCAGACAGCTTCAAAAATAGCTGTTAAGTTGAAAATCTAATGTTTTCAAAAACAGAGTATCTCCTGTCACTTCTGTCCGTGCTGCCTGCCAGCCTATCACTGTTTTCAGAATGGGAGGGGGAGAAAGGGAGTGGTAGGAGTTCAGTCTAAGGTTTTTTTAGCCCCTGCTGAAGGGTGGGGAAGGTGTATTAGAGCCCCCAAACTGAGGTGGCAGGGTCCAATTCACCCACCCCACACTCCAAAGCCAGCTGGGGACCCCCTAGAATGAGCTCCCTCTGCTCCCTTCTCCCCTTCCATTCTGATACAGGGACAGGCTGGGAGAGAGGAGGGGCCATTGCTAGAGGAAACCAGCTGTAGGCTGCAGCCAGTAGCAAGATTCCCCTTCACCCTGCAACCAACAGTGACCTTCTGTTTGTTTGAGGGACGGTTGTAACTCAGAACACTTCCTGCAAAGTGTTCTCAGTTACAGCGGGGCACTGCACTTCTGTCTGCACCTTTAGAGAAGCTAGATGTTTTTAAGAAACGCCACATTCTTCACACTCCAAACAGATCAAGAGATCCGAGAGGACCCATAAGAGGAGGAGACGCGTGCTCGTCATAGGCGATTCCATCCTGAGAGGT
>NW_017728918.1:19123387-19161041 GCF_001723895.1 Crocodylus porosus | reverse complement strand
GGGGTAATGTAGGCCCAGCACTCTTTCCTGCTTATGCAGGGGGTCGGACTCGATGATCTATTGAGGTCCCTTCTGACCCTAGCATCTATGAATCTATGAATCTAAGAGTCTGCGGGGCCAGATGGCATGCACCTGAGGGTACTGAAGGAATTGTCTGAGCTAATTTCAGAGCCACGGCCTATCCTTTTTGAGAACTCATAGAGATTGGGTGAGGTCCTGGATGTCTGGAAGAGGGCAAATATATTGCCTCTCTTTAAGAAGGTGAAAAAGGAGGATCCAGGGAACTAGAGTCTGACCAGCCTAATCTTTTTACCTGGAAAAATCATGGAACAGGTCCTCAAGGAATCTGATGTGAAGCACCTAGAGGAGAACAAGGTGATCAGGAACAGGCAGCATGGATTCACCAAGTTATGCCTTACCAACTTGTTTTCCTTCTATGATAAACTGATAGACTCTGTGGATGTGGGGAGAGCAGTGGATGTGATACACCTTGACTTTAACAAGGCTTTTGACACTGTCTTTCACAACATTCTCATTAACAAGCTAAGGAAATACAGACTAGTTGAAAGTCCTGTAAGATGGATACATAACTGGTTGACTTATTGTACTCAGAGTTGTCCTCAATGGTTCGATGTCTAGTTGGGAGGGGGTATCAAGTAGGGTTCCCCAGAGGTGTATCCTGGGTCTGATATTGTTCAACATCTTCATTAGTGATTTAGATGATGGGCTTGAGCGCGCGCTTAGCAAATTTGTGGATAACAGCAAGTTGGTTGGAACTGCAGTCCCTCCAGAGGGCAGGGCTTGGATCCAGAATGACCAGAATAGACTGGAGAAATGGTTCACAACTGATGAGATGAGAGTCAACAAGGACAAGAGCAAGGTCCTGCACCTGAGACAGAATAACCACATGCACAAAAACAGGTTGGAGAATGATTAGCTAGGTTGCAGTACTGCAGAGAAGGACTCTGGGGTTTCAGGAGGCCATAAGCTATATATGAGTCAACAGTAAGTTGTTGTTGCAAAGAAAACCCCAAAATAAAACACACAACAGCATCCTGGCGTGTATTAACAGGAGCATCACTTGAAAATCAAGGGAAGTTATTCTTTGGCTCTGTTCAGCACTGGTGAGATCTTACCTATAGTACTGTGTCCAGTTTTGGGTTCTTCACTTCAAGGAGGGTATTTGGAAAGAGTCCAGTGCAGGGCAGTAAAAATGATCAGGAGTCTGGGAGAAAATATTTATGAGGCAAAGCTGAAAGAACTAAAGTTATTTAGCCTGGAGGAGAGAAGGCTGGGGTACCTGTCTTCAAATATCTGAAGGGTGATTATAGAAAGAATGGATATGGGCTTTTCTCTGTGGCTATAGGGACAATGGCCTAAAGCTGCAGCAAGGGAAATGTAGGCTGGAGATTAGGAGGAACGCTCTACGAGAGTGGTAGGCATGAGTACAGGCCACCTAGAGAAGTTATGGAATCTTCATCCTTGGTAACTTTCAAAAGCAGATTAGTCAGATGCTCGGCTGTAATGGTTTAGTCAGGGATCATCCTGCCTTGAGTAGGGGGTTAGACTAAATGACCTTATGGGGTCTCTTCCAACCTTACTTTCTTATGATCCTGCAATCCTCTGATTCTTCTTTCAGTTTCAGTGTGCAATGGCAGGTGACCACCAGGGGTGTGTGGCCATAGCAGGGATTTTTTTGTATCATATAAATCTATTCTACCCTGTTCAGGTCTCTGAAAAAACATTAACATATGAACTTTTGTTTCATAGCATTATCTTTGCTTTAAGACTAAATCATAGAAAGTAGTAAGCAGGAGGAGGACCCACACATTTTTGCATTTTAATAGATTTGAGCAGTGTGGAATAGAATCATACTTTGACACTTACATCTACTTACCTGCTTAATGGTTGGAATAAGGTCTGCCCCCAGGTGTACACTTCTTGTTCCTACACGTATAAGAGTGGGATATACAAGTGCAAAGGTGCCATGTGTCCAAATCTCAGAGCCTGGAATATCTGCTTTCATATCTCAGACTCAGGTAATACCCCAGTTCTTCTCTAATGTCACATCTGTCAGAAATATTTTTATGCCTTGATTGTTCAGTTCATTTCTTCATTCACAAGATCAATGCTAATTTTCTTTCTCAGATACAAAGATGAATACTATTTTGGAGTGTGCTCTCTGATTGTTGTCAGTTATGCTCATCCTTACATAAATGTTATGTAATATGCCTTTTTATCCAACAGTAATTTAGTAGACATAATACTGATAAGGATTTTCCCTTTTAAAATGTATGCTGCTAATAACATTTCAGAACAGGAATGTCCAACAGGACACAGACTTGGGGCTGCACACTGCAGGGGTCATCCTCAAAGACCTTCGCCATACACAGCCTATCTAATCCCTGCCAGGTACACAGGTCAACCCACCCAACTCAGTCCACCCCACCCAGCATAGCTCAGCTCCCCTTTGCTGTGCACAAAGCCCCTCTCCTACCCCTGTCCTAGCCATATGCGCCATACAGGCAGCCCAGGCTGCAGCACAGGGAGTCTGATCAGCGATGACCAGTGTTGCACCTCCAACAACAAAAATAGTTGGTGCTGCATCACCACTGCCAGGGACACAAAGCTGCCCTGTTACACCTCTGCAAGGCCCTGAGCACGCCCTTACAATTCCACTTCCAGGTTCATACCTAGGGCTGCTCTGAACTGCTTGCCTACCAGTCTTTGGTGTGTCCAGCTGGAGTGAGCAGGCAGGGCTTATATTGTTGGCAGTGGAACCTGGGTAGAGTGGCTCTCCATTTAGGGCATGGGTCTGTGGAATCCTATTTGACATAATCATTCCCTGCAGGTGCTGGCAGTCACGGATTCCTGCTACTTTTTTAATGAACTTTGTTTTTGTCTTAAATTTAAGTTATTAAATAAACCATGAGGTTTCTAGTTCTGCTGCCATTCAAACTTTTCATGTTTCATCACAAGGCCCCTGTCAAGTCACCAGCTTTTGTGTATACTTGCTTAAATTTTACTACCTATTTCACTGAGAAGCATGTAAGTGCTCCTTCTACATCAAAATGTAACCCCATAAGAAACATTTTTGCCACTTACACAGGTTTTGGATCCTATTTCTACCTGCACAGTTCAACTTGTCCTTCTGACCATGGCCACAAGAGATCTGCAGCCACATGGGACCTGTGGTGATCCCGTTCCCACCACCTTTTATGGGGCATGATTGAGTTAAAGTCCCTGAAAAGACTCATAGAGAATAACTAGGCAGGCCAACTGTTTGTCATTAAGTGAGCGGGCAGAGGACCTTCCTACCTTTCAGTCCAGTAGCTTAGAGGTTGGCAGCACTTGCTCAAGGCCTGGACTGTGAGAGTCTAAGTTCTAAGACCACCTTCTCCCAAAGGAGTTTGAAGCTATATCTCAGACAAAATCATCAGGCCATGAACTGGGCATTGTCCAGAATGCCTTCGTGTTGAAGCTGACCCACTTAGCTTGGTGGGTCTCACTGATTCACAACAAGATGTGAATCCAGACAACAAACAAGCCAGAGGCTCTGTAGCCCAAGCCACTACACTGGAAGGTAGGGTGCTTGCCTGACTCCTCCTGCCAGTAGTGTTTCTGCATTTTGCGTTTCATAGTCATTGGAGAAAATGGGCAGACATCATTGGGAGGCAGGAGTAGTTTTATTTCTAGCTTTGCCACTGAATTTCTTTGGGTATGGACAAATGAATGAATTACACTATATTAAAAGTGGGGAGAGGATTTACCATGCATTAGGCGAACTACAAGAATTGTATTCTGGCCACTCTGTCTTGCAGTATCAGACAGCTGAACTGCAGTAATCTAGCAGATACTTTTATTCAGTGAGAAACTGCCTCATTTTATCTTTCCCTTACTGCAGGATAGAGAAGACACATGACACTGTCATCTGACTAATGACAAGTCTCCATTCCCCCTTCTCCTTTAACTTGGTATAATTTGTTGGCCTGTCCATATAGACCTCTGGCAACACACTGCATAGGAGGCTCTGACCAACTCTGGCCTACATCACAGAGGATGTCAGTCTACTATTAAGCAAGATGCATTCTTCTGGTCCTGGAGGCTCACCCCAAGATGATAAATGTCACAAAGGTATGGCATTAGGGCTTAACAAAACAAAAAACTTAGCAACAGCTATTCACAATCAATATTTTGATTAATCCCATTTTGCTGAACAGATAGTAAAAGATACCCAGAAAATGAAACATTACCAGGCTTCTCATGCCTCTTTTATGTACATGATTTTCAAAAGAACTCATTATTGGTGTAAGTCTGCTCTGAAATCAATGGGAAAAAAAACCTCTGAGGGAGTTCAGCTGAAGCAGATCAAGCCAGAATGGAGTGCTTTTGAAAATCCCTTCTTACCCTACATTATGTTAAGTATACAAATTCAGCAAAAAAAAGGCCCTGTGATGTGCCTGTTTTTCATTCTTACACCCCAGATCCTATTTAAAATGCTGGGATTATAACATACAGAGAATATTTTCTGTGGCTAGGGATGGAAAGTTTAGGGAACTATGGTCTAGAAAAATGCCATTTTTGATGTTTCTCCACAATGCAAAGAGGCAGCAGAACTGAAAATAATGTTTTCTCCAAAATAAATGTGAATGTCAGTTTTCCAAAACGGAATGCTTTGATGGCTTGAACTGATTAACAGCTGAAAATGATAAATGAATGTTTGAGTCCCTCTTCTATATGCAAAACTTGTTTTTCTTTGTTGTATTCATATAATTCTGATCAAGGTCTGCCATCTATAAAAACAAATTATATATTTCTGAGACAAAAACAGAGACAACGGGACTATAACTGGGTAATACTTTGTTAGGATCAAGGATTTACAAGAAATGGTGGGGGAATTTCTTGTGTGTACCCTTGACATATTACATTTAAAATATGGCATATTTCTACTTAGCAACACAAAATTAAATATCTGCTCTGTAAAATGTAAGCCCAAAAGCTAGTGCACAGGATTCCTATTTCAGTTAAGGAGAGCCTTGTGCATACTGCCCGTGGTAGGAATTAGGCCTTGTGACAATGAGAGAGAAGCTTCCCCTGTATATACAGCAAATACCTTAGCCCACTACCCAAACCAAATACCATACTCTCTGTGTCTCTGCTTGGAAACATCTCCTTCTGCTCCTAACATAAAAAGTGAAAGAACAACATAAAGCTGGGTTTATGACAGCCTTGAACTGCTGGAGCAATACAAGCAATGGCAGAGGGCAGAGAAGCAGTTAATCTGGCCCAAAATGAATTGTTTGGTGGCTGTGCTACAATAATAACCTGCATTAGTACTTAGTTTTGTAATTTCTCAGATATATCTATGCTGGGATGCTGTATAGATCAGGCAATTGATAATGATACCAGGACATTTTCCAGGGTAGATTTGACTTAATCACCATGTAACTAAAAACATCACAACAGTCATTATTTAGCATTTTCATCAGCAGTCTAAGCAAAAAGGTCCAAGCTTTAAAAAGTATGGCTGGTCTTCCAGGGCCAAACCTGTGCACTTTGGCAGGCAGTGCATGATGAATAGGTCTGAGCTGGCAGTGGGCATATTCTGTACCCATTGGATTTCATTCTCAGTGGGCGTGTCCACACATAGCTATTTAATGCAGATTAGCTCAAATTAAGCCACATTAGGGGCACGTGTCTATACATGCACGCTCTTAACGTGGCTTTAAAATGGCAATCAGAGGCTGAGGATGTATTTCCAAGATGGCTGCCAAATGCTGGCAATTGGCTCTGGCTTCAGCATGGTTGCCATGTGTCCAGAGGCTGGACCTCCAACAAGTGGCCACGGGGACACATGACAGGGCTGAAGCGACCTGGGTCTAAAGTTAACCTCAAGTCCCACCACGTGTAGATACCTGCCAAAACCCTCTTAATCAACATTAGTTTAATGCAAATTACATTTAAGCCCACTTAAAGTCATGTGTAGACCTATCCAGTGGGTATGTGTACACTAGATGTTTACTGCTGAGTTGCCTAATTAATTCCACAATAAACATCTCAGGGTCTCCATGTCCAGAGCTTCTAGGCTGAAGTAAACTAATAAACTCTGCCAGAGGTTAATACTTGTCAATACAAGTACTATCCTACTGCAGAGTTTTTTTACTCTACAGCAACACACATGTAGACTGATGGGGTTGACTGGGACATGAGGGTGCTTCAGTGCAGCGACTGCCTGCTGGCTAGACCCCACACAGAAGCACCTCGTGCCTCAACCAGCACTTCCGCAACACTTTGAGCTTGGGGGAGCAGCTCCAGGCTGGCAAGCTGATCCCCAGGTTCCCTGCCCAGCCCAGGCTGCTCTGACCTGGCTCAGTGTACTGTGGTCCCAGGCATATGTTCTAATGCAGCACCCAGGACCAGTAAACTCCAGCATGATCTGCACCTGAATTATTCCTTTTAATTAATTGCACATGTAGATGAACCGAGTGCTATCAGTCATGTGCCTTTCACTAACATTAAATTTGATTTTAAAAATAAAAACACCAGACCAGGATGTCCCCAGTCTCAAGAAAGAGTTGTCAAGCTGTAGAGACATGTCCTACCATCTTCAGTAGACAGGAGTCACCCCAGTCTGGGAAAAGCACAGGGTAAGCTGCTGGTCCAAGTCACAGAGGAGTCAAGCAGAAGCATAAAGGCATTAATTCTTGCAAGAGAAACTCTCTCTCAGGGGAGATCTTCAAGGTCTCAACCCAGAAGATCTTTCTCTGGGAGGGGGTGTATTTCCTCTGGGAGAAAGTGAACGAATGCCTGAGCACTTGCACTTTGTACTGAGAAAGTGTCCTCGATCTCTGTACCTGGCCACTTGTACATGGCCTTGAGCTCTGAAACTGAGGACACTAGAACTGAACACCTTTGAATTTAGGCTGAATATATTCAAACACTATTGATAAATAAATTAGCAGTTTTAAAGACAAAAAAATTGAGATGCCACAGTACCTCTTTTTACAATATTTCCTAATGCCAATGGATAAAATTTCTTAAGAAAATTAGTTGGCAATGAATATATGCAAAACTAACACAGGCAATACAGCTAATTTCCAAACAGCAGTGCACTAGAAGTGCAGCTGAAAAGTTAGCTCTGGTTCACTATTGCTATGTGAAAATACTGAAAATATGGGATGGGATATTGCAAAAAAGCATTCAATAGCTTTTAGCTCCATCAGGTTGTCCTTAATTACATGTCGTCTCTAACTCTATACAAGATCATAAAGTCTTCCAGGCAGGAACTGTCTTAATATTCTGTGTTTGCACAGCACTTATTATTTGGGGTCTTAAGACTCTATTACAAGAACAATAACAGCAATTACCATAATAAAATATTAGGTTCTTTAGCCAGTTGCACAAATGAGGGTTTGCAAAGTGGTCAAGGTACAGACAGTACAGCTGAGGTGCTCCGGCTGTTTGTTGTATTTCAAAAGGCACCATTTCTCCAATAAGCACTTCAGAACTTCTGCTGTGCCTCACCTGACTGAAGAAGCAGCACCATTTGAAACAAATGCTGTAACAGTAGTCAAAGTGGTTTGTCCTTAATTTGGCCACCTGCTGCAAATTAAGCAGGTTGCAAATCTTGCCACCATGAAAGATGGTTATCATATAACCATTTTCACATCTGTTTCCACTTTATTCTTTCTCCTCCTAACAGTACCTCAAGATCATCTTATTTCCACATATGAAGAACAATTAGACTTGAATCATTTATTAATTTTATATTGATACAAGTCTACTGACTTCCATAAAAGTACTTCTGATTTACACTGGAGATCAAGGGCATTCAGACACCCTTTCTTTCTATAAAAAAGCAGAATGAATCATGTCTCGTATGCTGCAACATTTAGTTCTATGCAAATGAATATTAACACAACTCTATATGGTATACAGTATATTTGTTTAGAAATTAAAAACTGAAAAAAAAGAATCCCCCTGATCTAACTTTATTGATTTCAATTGTTTTTTCACCAAAGATAAATGTAGTCTAAGGGGCATACTATGCAGAGTTATACTAGCTTGCACCAGTGAAAGATCCAGCTCAAGGTACATAGACACAAGGTGTGTCTACATGTGTGCTTTACTGCAGAGAAGATTAATTTGCTTCACAAATGTAAATCATCACAGTCTACACGTGCACTGCTATTGAGTTGGAATAGGCTAATGTACTCAGCCGTAGTTTGCTCCCATCAGCCACAAGTACTATTTAATGGCGGAGTAAATTAGTGCAATTAAACACATGTGCAGATGATGATGCAGCTGCAAATTATGC
The DNA here is from genome assembly GCF_001723895.1 of Crocodylus porosus. Taxonomy (NCBI): domain Eukaryota; kingdom Metazoa; phylum Chordata; order Crocodylia; family Crocodylidae; genus Crocodylus; species Crocodylus porosus. The sequence goes on along the minus strand of NW_017728918.1, from coordinate 19,152,724 downwards.
CCAGTCAACCAAGCCAGCAGGGGGACAGATTCCTGCCTGCTGCCAAGCCACGTCTCAGTAGCTGCAGAAGCAAACTTCTCCACTGCCCAACACAGCCATCCACTGCCCAGGCCTGACCCCGACCCCCTGCCAGTCCGCAGCTGCCCCCCGGAGTGCAGGTCACACAGCTGCCACCAGCCAGAGCCTAGAACTGACACCCATGCCAGCCTAAGGTACCCGGACAGCTGTGGCTGGATCCTGGTGCTCCCCTTGGCTGTAGCAGCAGGCCAGAGCAGTCCAGAAGCATCCCTGACCTAAACTGCTCCATCCAGATTCAGTTTGTTTCTGTCAATGGGCATACATGGCTGCACTTGGATAAGTTTACTCCAGCACAATTTGTGCCTGAGTTTATTCAGTCACATTAGCATGTGTAGACACACCCACAGTATGTAAAATGAGACTGTTTTTTAAATGCAATAAAGAATACAGCTGGTGGGGAACTTTTCAACCAAATAAGTTATCATCAGAAAACATTGTTTTGTTAAAATTGAAACTTTTTGCAAGGATATAACAGTTGTAGGAAACTTTTTCTTGGGAAAGATTTTTAGGATTCAGTTAATAACTCAGTCATGGAGCCCTGGGAGCCTAATGTCTCTGTCTCTGATTTTCCTAGAAAAAAATAGAATGATCTTTCTTTGTCCCAGTACATGGGGGGAAATTTTTTTTAAATCTCTAAGTGTTTTGTAAGAATATTTCCCACCAAGTCCTAATAAAAGGTTGTAAAAAATGGTGTGAAAAAGGATGTCAAGTGACAGTCTGAACAAAAAAGTCCTAGTGTCAGGTATGTTCCTACTTCATAATACAGCTCTTCATAAAATGATTTTTTCACATGAAGGATAGATTGAAAAAGTCAATAAAAACATATTTGTTGATGGCCTCACTTCTTCTGCTTTTTTTTTTTTTTTTTTTTGGTGTGTGGTTGAAGACTTGAAATTTGACTGGGTACAACAACAGACTTGTAAACAGGGTTATTGGAATCTATCCTGTATTTGTAATTGAAATTCAATGGAAAATGTATCTGTTTTCAACATGAGAGAGACAAAAACATAATATCCAATTCCTACACTCCTTTAGCAGGCAGATTTCTCATGGAAGACAGCATTTTGTTGGTATTAGAACTGCAAAATCAGTCATAGTCACTTCCATTTTATAGACACATTCATAAAAAGTCCTTAACTTTAGTAGGTTAACACATTAATTATTGGATAGACCTTTTATTCTGTTTTATGGCACAGGGAAAATACACTCAATGCAATGGAATAATATTATGTTAAACGTAGCTATTTTTATAATAGTTTTCATACTGTCGATGTAACATGCACCTGACCAGAATTTTAGATGTAGTTGCTGAATTGGGAGAGAGTTGCCATGTGTTAGTTATCTCATTAAGCCTACAGTAGCAACAGTAGAGCCACTGCTGGGGATATTAGTATTTAATTAAACTACTAAGTAATTGGCAGTTCCCTATGTCATTTTTTCTTTTTAATATCAGAGGTCAACATCACATTAATGAGGTTACAATTTGATAAATGACCGCACAATGATAAATTGTCTGTGTGTGTTCTGCAGCCAACTAAGAATAGCTATGATGAAAGGATGGCAAACATTACTGCTTCTCCAAAGCCTTTTTTTCAAATAAAATGAAATAAAGCAAATTACCTAAGCAAGAGGGCTGACTCGCTAGCCAGGAAAAGAAAAATTCTTAACTACAAGTCACTTCACAGACCTGTCTGAGTTGTTTTAATTAAACTGAAATTAAAAGAAAACTCTCAAGATCAGCTCTCAGACAGAAAACACCTCATAACGGAAACTGTTCTTCCTGTAGTCACATCTCTGTGTATTATAGTAGTCACATGATGCAGATCATCTACCTCAGCCTGTTGGTAAAAGGAACAAAAACCTTGCAGAAAATAAGAGGCTGAGTGAAAATTGCATTTTTCCCCTTTGTTCTGAGCTTTCAGCAGCATCTCCATTTAGGTTCTGTATGGACTTGCATACACAAGATGGGAGTGTGTAGGATGGGGCTATATTTATATCACCTCTCTAACCCCACTAACCATGCACTTTTTTCTTAATGTTGTTAGCAGTTTTTCCCTGTCTTGTCACACAATTCCATTTTACCCCTGAAAAATGGATAAAGTAGAAAGAAAAGCAATTCAGAGGGAAAGACCTAAATGTCCCTGATCTTCTGAAGGGTGTTTAGATGCAATGGCTGTAAGCCCATAAAATAACGAGTAATGGTAGCCATCTAGTTTTCAGGGGGCTGCAGGTTAAGGAGGTAAACAGTAAAGGATGCAAGCACAGGCCCCTAAGACATGATTTCAGAAAATCTCTGTACAGGGCAGAAGCAAGGATTTTTGTGGCTGAGGGATATCTTTTATTGCACCAGTTGCATGTTTGGGATAAACTTAGACAAGACTTCAAATGCAATGCATTTGAAATTTTGAAATCCATCCCAGCCATTCAGTTGATCCAATAAAATATATCACCCACCAAAATCCTTCCCTCTTGCATTTTTCTTGGACTATCATGTCTTCACTATCACTCCATCGCTAAAAAAAGCTCTGTACAGGGAGCTTCCAGTCTATATATTGTAGAGTACATGTGAAGAGGGAAGAGAAATGGCATGAGAAAGCCCAGAAGATAGCCCTCTATGGTCACCCCTGTCACTTGCCTTAGTGCGGGCAGCAAGGGCAGGTAGTGACCTGGCTCTGGCACATCACTGGCATGTCATTTCTGGAGCAGCATGGGCCTGTGGGTCAGCACAGTGAAAGGGCAGAGAGGCATCCAGTTTGGGACTCTGAAAGTGGGGCAGAGTCCAGCCAGAGAGATGGGCTGTGGAGAGACTCTGAAGCTAAGACTAGCAGGGAGTTGGGACGCGGCCACTGATGCGGAAATGCAGAGCAACAGAGGTAGAAGTGGTACACCTGAAGAGGATCAAGGAGAGTTGTGGACTCCCCATCCGTGGAGGTTTGTAAGACCTGGCCAGACAAAACCTTGGCTGAGATGATATAGGTGGGGATGATCCTGCTTTGAGCAGGGGGTTGGACTAGATGACCTCCTGAGATCCCTTCTAACCCTAATTGTCTATGATTCTATGATAATGGGTTGGCTCATCCTGCTCAACGAGTAGCCATTGTCTAGTCAATGGCTAGTTGTGAGAAGGTATCAAGTGGGGTTCCTCATATGTCTGTCCCGAGTCTGTTATTGTTAAACATCTTCATTAATGATTTGGATTGTGTGACTGAGCGCACGCTTAGCAAATTTGTGGATGACCAAGTTGGGTGGAGTTGCAGACACTCTGGATAGTAGAGCTATGATCCAGAATGACCTGGATAGACTGCAGAAATGGTCCACAGTCAATCTGATAACATTTAACAAGGACAAGTGTAAAGTTCCACACTAGGGACAGAATACATGTGTTCATCAATACAGGCCGGAACATGACTAGCTACACCGCAGTAGTGAAGATAAGGACCTGGGAGTTACAGTAGACCATAAGCTGAATATGAGGCGACAATGTATCCATGTTGCAACAGCACACTGGGTTGTATTATCAGGGGTGTCACTTGCAAATCAAAGGAAGTGATTCGTCAGCTCTATTTAGCAATGGTGAGGCCTTGCCTGGAGTACTGTCCAGTTTTGGGCTCCACCCTTCAAGAAGGATGTGGACAGTTTGCAAAGAGTACAGTGTGGAAGAATAAAAATAATTAAGGGACTAGGAAACAAAATTTATGAAGAAAGACCAAAAGAACTAGTTATTTAGTCTGAAGAAGAGAGAGTGAGGTGGAGATTTGTTAACAGTCTTCAAATACCTGAAAGGCATGTAGAGGATGGAGGTGAGCTTTTTTCTGTGGCTGTAGGGGACAGGGCTAAGAGCAATGACTTCAAACTGCCATAGAGGAAATTTATGTTGGAGATTAGGAAGAACTTTCTGACTATGAGGGTCATCAAGCATTGGAACAACCTACCTATAGAACTGTAGAATCTCCATCCGTGAGGTTTTCAACAGCGAGTTAGGCAGACACTTGGCTGGGATGGTTTAGTCATGGATAATCCTGCCTTGAGCAGAGGGTTGGGGCAGATAACCTTGTGAGCTACTCTCCAGCATTACTCTCCTATGTTCCTTTTACCTTACATTAGAATCCTTTACTCCACTACTGTTTAAGAAAATCAAGGAAAGGTACAAAAAGAAGAAGAATTATACTTTGTAATGTGAGTGAAAATTCCCCGTTATGGATTCCAGAAGGCATTGGGACGGAAGGGGAAAATTCCCATTTCATAAATGAAAGACCACAGTATTGTCTACCGTTGCTAGTACATGTTGTAGGGCTTGCGTCCCCTCTTCGCCAACACCCTAGTCGCCGGCAACAACAGGGTGGGTCCTCGTGACTGTCACCCAAGTGTTCTGGTAGCTGTTCCTTCTCACCTGCCATGACTTGATCTTATTTTATTGGGAGACAGTTCCCCACAGATGACGCTCTGGGTCCCACACCCTGGCTATAATCTCCCCTGGGAGTGCACATAGTGGCAAGGAGCCAGCCCCCTTGCCCAAGGCTGCAGCAGACAGCAGGTGGGGGGAGTTGGGCTCTGCTCTACTGCAGCAGCTGCCACCTCCTGCTGGGGGCAGGGGGCTATGGACCCAGATCCTGCCCCTCCAGCAGGACTGGAGAGAATAGGGGGCTATGGGTGGGAGGTGAGGGGCACCAACAGGGCTGGATGGAGGTTTGAGGGGGGAGTGAGTGGCACAAGCAGGCCCAAGGGACAGTCGGGGGTGGGGGTGAAGGGCCTTCCATTTTAATCATGGATTTGGGGGCTTTTATCAGAGAATTTGCAATTTTTTGTCAGGGAAAACCAGGATCCCTTCTAATCACCTTCTTCTCCTTCAAGTGCTTAGAAATGGATTCCTTAAGAAGGACCTGCTCCATGATTTTTCAGGGGACCTAAGCTGAGGCTGACCTGCCTGTAGTTCCCTGGATGTTCCTTCTTCCCTTTCTTAAAGATGGGCACTACATTTGCCCTTTTCAAATATAATAGCCAGCAGCTCTGCAACCACATCAGCCAACACCCTCAGCACCCTCAAGCACATCATGGCCAGCCCCATGGAATTGTATACATCCAGCTTTTCTAAATAGTTCCTAAACTGTCTTCTCCACTTCTGACTGCTCCCCAAACTGCTGCCAGGTGCAGTAGTCTGGGAATTGATCTTGCCTCCTCCCAGACTACTTCAGCCTTTCCACATCATGTCACTAGGTTGCCTCCCCCATTCAGTAAGGGACCTACCCTCCCCTGATCTTGCTTTTGCTGCTAAATACTTGTAGAACCCTTCTTGTTACCCTTCACACCCCTTGCTAGCTCCAACTCTAGTTCCACTTTGGCCTTCCTGATTTCATCCTGGCATGCCCTAGCAATACTCTTATACTCCTCCCTAGTCATATGTCCAAGTTTCCACTTCTAGTAAGCTCCCTTTTTGTGTTTTAGCTCACTAATAGTTCCCTTCCAAGCCAAGCTGGTCTTCTGCCATACTTGCTAGTCTTTCTGAGCATCATGATGGTTTGTTCCTGTGCCCTCAGTAAGGTTTCTGTAAAATATAGCCAGCTCTCCTGGACTCCTTTGCCCCTCAGACTCGCCTCCCTGGAGTCCTGCCCATCAGTTCCCTGAGTGAGTCAAAGTCTCATTTTCTGAAGTTCAGGGTACTTACTCAGCCGCTCTCCTTCCTTCCTCCCTTTCCTCAGGATCCTGAACTCAGTCATCTCATGCTTGCTGCTGCCCAAGTTGCCATCCGCTAGTACATTCCACAGCAATTCTTCCCTGTTTGTGAGCAGCAGGTCACGGCCCCTATTTGGGCATGGTCCCTTGTTGGCCTCTACAACACATGCACCAGGAAATTGTCTACAACACTGTCCAAAAGCTTCCCGGATTGCCTGTGCACTGCTGTATTGACCTCCCAGCAGATGTCAGGGTGATTGAAGTCCCCCATGAGAACCAGGGCCTGTGATCAGGAAACTTCCATTAGATGTTTGAAGAAAGCCTCATCCACCTCATCCTCCTGGTTTTGTGGTCTATAACAGACATCCACCATGACATCACCCTTGTTGATCTCCTCTCTGACCCTAACCCAGAGACTCTCAACAGGCCTGTCTCTAGTTTCATACTGGAGCTCTGAGCAATCATATGGCTCTTTTACATAAAGTGCAACTCCTCCTCCTCCTCCTCTTCTCCCCTGCCCATCCTTTCTGAACAGTTTGTACCCATCCATGACAGTGCTCCTGTCATGTGAGCTCCTACCAAATCTCTCTTATTTCAATCACATCATAGTTCTGGGACTATGCAAGAACTTCCAATTCCTCTTGCTGGTTTTCAGGGCTCCGTGCATTTGTGTATAGACACCTAAGGTAACTAGTTGATTGCCCTACTTTGTCAGAAAAAATGAGAAGGCCTTCCCTGTTGCCCTCTTCTGCTTGTGCTTCCTCCAGGTCACCCACTTCCCTGCTTACTTAAGGGCTTTGGTTTCTATACTTATGCATCCATCTTATAGTACTTTCATCTAGTTCATATTTCCTTGGCTTGCTAATAACACTGTTGTGGAAGACAGTGTTAAAAGCCTTGATAAAGTCAAGGTATATCACATCCACTGCTCTCTCCTCATCTGCAGAGCTGCTCACCTTTTCAGAGAAGTAAATCAGGGTGGTCAGCCATGCTGGCTATTCCTGATCACCCTTTTCTTCTCTAGGTGCTTCCCTTGAGAACCTTTGCCATGATCTTTCCAGGTATTGAGGTCAGGGTGACCAATCTGTAGTTCCCTAGATCCTCCTTCTTCCCCTGCTTAAAGATGGTCACCATATTTGCCTTTTCCAATCATCTGAGAACTTCACCCAACCCCCACAAGTTCTCAAACAGGATAGCTTAATGGCTCTGAATTTACTTCAGCCAATTCTTTCAGTACCCTAGGATATCCTAGATACCCTAGGATATCAGACCCAACATCTGGCCCTGCTGACTTGAAAGCATCTAGCTTCTCTAAGTAATCCCTGTTTTTCTACTGTTCTGGGCTGTTTGTCTCATTCCCTCTCTTTGCTGACAACTGTGTTCACCATCTGGAAGCTGTCCCTATTTGTAAGTATGAAGTGAAAAAGGCATACTTCAACCTTCTATGCATCATCCATAACCAGATTGCTTTCGCCATTTTCTAATGGATCTAAGTTTTCTTTGGTCTTCCTCTTACTTTTGACACCCTTGCAGAATCCCTTTTTATTGCCTCTTATGTCTCCAGTCAGCTGCATCTCAAATCATGTCTTGGCCTTCCTAAGTTTCTCCCTGAAAGTGCATGCAATACTCTTATACTTTTCTAGGCAGTATGACCAAATTTAAACTTCATATGGGATTTCTTTTGAGTTCTAGCTCCATGAAGAGATTGTCATCTATGTCAGGCTGGTCTCCTGCTCCACTTCCCATTCTTAAATTGCATCAGAATAGCTTGTTCCTAAGCCCATAAAAGGGCCTCCTTAAAGTACAGGCATCTCTCCTGAACCCATATTAGACTTGACTCACAAGGGATCCTGCCCACCAGAGCTCTTAACATTCTTGGGTAAATGGAAACACAGCAATAAATTGTTACAAATGGATATCACAGTCTGTTAGCAAAATCTGCCAGCTACATTCATCTTTCATCTCTTAAAAATTGCATTCTGGGAGACGTAGGAAATGTAATTTGTCAACTTTCTATAAACTGAAGTAGGTTTAAAAGACTAAACTGGGGTTTCCCATTGAAATGGCTACTGATAATGGTCCATATCAAATGCCATTTCTATTTCAGAAGTGGTGTAACAGGAGCACAGAGTAAGAACAGGAAAACAGAACAGAAGGAAAATCCTGTATGGTTCTGACCCTACCATGTAATTTCTGCCAACAGAATTAATTTCTGGGCCTCCTAATATATCTTGTTTTATCTGTGGCCATATCTCAGGACCTATTCAAAGCTCACCTATAAGTTTATTGCTCTGAATTTTAGTGTGATATGCAGCATTATTCCAACCAGCTCTTCCAACAGTTCTTTTATTTAATAAGAAAAACATATATATTTCTCCATTGAAATTCAAAAGAAAAAACCCTCGGTATCATTACATGGTGTTTACAATCCTAGCTGTATTTCTACAAGTTACCTAACAGAAAACATGGAGTGCTGTATGCCTTCCACTTCTCTGCCAGGAATTTTAGTCAAGGAGCCCATACAACGACGTTTGTTTGTCTTGTAATTTGTAATTGCCTTGTAATTTTTTCTCAGTGAAATGCATTGCACCAAATCAAGATAATACAAGAAAATGAAGGACAGCATCATGAATCGCTAAAAAGAGGCTGTTGTGCATATATATATATATTGCACAAGAGGGTGGAACTCTGCTCTTCCTACTGTCACGAAAAATGATATATAACATCACTTTTGGTATTTAAAGTGTTTGGGATTTATTCACCACATGAGACCAGGAAGATCAGAGTTGCACCCTCTTGTGCAATTTACCTCTGCAATAGCTCAGGTAATGCTACTGCTTCCCAGTTCTGGAGTCCCACTGAGGGAGTACAGCTTTAAATCCTAGCTGGCCAGCAGAGATTCTCTGAAATCCCTAATCCCATGTCCTTCCTTGATGTCTGAGGCACTATTTGTCACACTGCCCCTTCCATAGAAGGATTGTTCCCTGTGGTGTACTGCCTTTGGTGTTTTCCTACCTGCTGTTATACTATAATAATGAAAAGTTATTTCAGGGAAATAAACAAGAACCGTGGGACTGTGCAGCATGTGCAATGAAATCTCAGCATTCAGGACTAAGCAAATTGCAAAGCTTTCCCAAACTGGAATGATTAATGAACCTGCTTTTGAAGAAAATCCTTTTGTGTCTGTGAGATGTTGTTAGGGAATTCAAGATAAAACATTTTGTCTCTCATTAAAGGGGTAGTGCAAAACCATAGAGCTTAATTGCTGCAGTTTAGTGTAAAGAAACAAGTTTCATGACTAGAAAACATGCTCTACCATTTCCCATCTTAAAAAATAATCCTTTGACCCTGTTTGCCACAATCCTCTGCCCTGACACTTTCAAGCTCTTTTCGCATCCCATTTGCATCCACACCAGTGACTTAAATGCCTATTCATGATTTCTAGATACTTTTCTGATACCCAGAGGCATAGCAAAGCAGCTAGGTACCCAGGACAGCAGGGGATGCATGGGAGTAGCAGTTACTTCTAGCTGCTCTGTGACACTGGTGTGATTATATGGCTGCAATAACACATGCAATTTTTCCATCCCCTACCCCAAAGGTCTGTGCTCAGGACAGCTGGCCCAGGGCCACTAGTGCTGGTCCCCACCTTCCAATAATCTCCTGTAATATCCTCCTGGCTAAGTCTAAGGGTCCTTCTCTACCTTTAGTATCAGCCTCCATTCCCTCCTCCTCCTGGGGTCCTTCCCTCTTAGTTTCCATTACCCTGAATAGTGTCCTCCTAATTCTTCAACTGCTCTTTCCATTTCCACTTGAGTGGTTTTCCCCTACCCCTTTATATCTGCAATATTTTTCAGGACTGTTCTCCACTTCTTTCCTTACAGCATAATCATGTCCCTTCCTAATACTCAGGCCACATCACTAATTTAATCAAGTCTCACCAGGTAGCTTCTTTTTGCCATCCAAATCACTGTTAAGACTCTTCGTTCTCCCTTCAAGGCATTGCACAGCATCTCTGCTCCTTCTTTTATCACACTCTTTCTGTTCTGAGATTATGATGCCAGCCTCCTTACTCCCTTGTTTCCTTGTTCCCCGTTTTTTCTTTGCCTCTTTCTATATTGCTCCCTGATCCTGAAATTAAGTCTGAGGACAGTGCCAAGTTGCCACCTCTTTCCTTCAAAACTTGTTTGCAAGCTCTTTTTTGCAAAGATCACAAATACAACTTCATGTCCATAGAACCCCATTGCTTTGCCTGTTTATCAAAAACATATGATTTTTACCATTATCGTATTTTATTATCTTTCAAAGAAATATCAGAGGTTTCCAACTTAAATGAGCTCATTTAAGTTGGAAATCTCTGATATTAACAGAAAATGCAAAGGAGGCAGAGCTGCTCAACAATTACTTTGCCTCAGTCCTCCCAAAAAATTAAGCTGCAATCAGACACCTAAGAAGGATTATTTGAATAAGGAAGGGGACAAGCTGAGGGCTGAGATAAGAAAACAGACAATCAAAGGTTTTGACTAGTCTAAATGATTTCAAGTCAGCAGAGCCAGATGAACTTCATCCCAGGGTACTGAAGGAACTGGCAGGGGAGATCTCAGAGCCCTTGGCAATATTTATGAAGGCAGGCAATGGGCACAGAGAACTGGAAAAGGGCCAACTTAGTGCCTCTTTAAAAAAGGGCAAAAAGGAGGATCCATGGAATGACAGACTGGCTAGTCTCACCTTGATACTCAGGAAGTTATATAAGGAAATCCATCTGCAAGCATCTGGAGGAGGAAAGGCTAATCGCAAGCAGCCAGCAAGGATTTACCAAGAACAAATTGTGCAAAACAAATTTGATCTCCTTTTTCGACAAAATAACTGACTCAGTGGATGAAGGGAATGCAGTGGACTTCAGGAAGGCTTTGACAAAGTCCCACATGACTGTCTCAAATAAATTGGAGAAATATGGGTTAGCTAAAATGACTATAAAGTGGATAAACAACTAGCTCAACAGCTGTAAGCAAAGGGCAGTTATAAATGGATACATGTCAGAATGGCAGGAGGCTTTGCGTGGAGTTCCCCAGGGGTTTGTCCTGGGCCTGGTGCTTTTCAACATGTTTATTAATGATTTAGATGCTGAAATAGAGAGATTTTTTAACAAATTTTCAGACAACATGAAACTGGGAAGGATTGCAAACATGCTAGAGGACAGGAGTACAATTCAGAAGGATCTGACAAATTGGAAAGCTAGCCTAGAGCTAACCGGATGAGCTTCAATGCAGACAAATGCAAGGTGCTACATGTTGGGAATAATAATCAAAAATACAAATCCAAGATGGGTGACAACTAGCTGTCGGGCAGCACCATGGAGAAGGATCTAGGAATCTTGATGGATCACAGACTCCACATGATTTGCAGAGTGAAACAGATACGCAAAATGCACGGACAGTTTTGGGAGAAGATCAAAAGAAGCATTAACTGCAAGACACGGGGCATATCTACACCAGACACTTAATGGCCATTGGACTAATTCTACTGCACATTAGCGTAGCTGGCAAAAACCATGCTAATGTGCAGTAGATTAGTCCAATAGGCATTGTCACACAGCAAGCATGCATCTGTGCTAATGTGCAGTATATTTAATCCAATGGGCATTAAACATCACTTAAAAAGTGTTCATCCACACTAATGTGCAGTAGCACCAGTTAAGTCACATTAAGTTAGCACCTGCTATGACAGGTACTAAACTTAATGTACTATAATTACGGCTTAGGTAAACATGCCCAGAAGGTGATAGCATTAAGTAGGCCTCATATGTGCAGTTTTGGGCTCCACATTTTAGAAAGGAGATGGAATAGTTAGAGAGGGTCCAGAAACAGGCACCAAAAATGGAAGTGGCTTAGAATACAAGCTATAGGAGGAGAGAAATTGAAAGAAATTGGCACTTTCAGTTTGCAGAAAAGGCAATTAAGAGGGGAGATGATAGCATATATCTGAATATGTACATTTCGAATATCAAAAAAGCTGCCATAAAGAAGAGGGAGCACACCTTTGTTTCTAATGCTGCAAAAAGAGGACACAGACCAATGGTTTGAAATTGCAGCAAAGCAGGTTTAGATTGGATATGAGGAAAAACTTCACCGTTACAGTAGTGAGGCAATGGAATAGACTGTCTAAAGAATATTATGAACTCTGTCACTGCAGGTTTTCAAGAAGAGTTTGGATAAGCATTGGTGAGGGATGATATAGGTGTAGCTATGCCCAGACTGCTCTGTAAAAAGCAACAGTTAAAAGCCCAGGACACCCCACGTGCATATTGCTGAGAGATCATGAGAAGAGTTTTGTAACCTATGTTTAGTATTTCCTGGGCTTTGCTGGCTGCCCCATGGGGCTGGGAAATAATTTTTTTTCTCTCCTTTTGCTACAGGCATTAGATGTGTTTTTTACTTTCTGCAGAAGCATTGGCTGGTGGTTGTAGCCAAGGCTAAGAATTTTGCCTGGGGCATGCCAGTGTTCCTAGAGGACTCAAACCAAAAGGTTCCTGGCTAGAGGGTCTTGCCCTTCCACTTAGGGTCAGACCTATAACCACATTTTGGGTCAGGAAGGAATTTTACCCCATGGTCAGTTTGGTATGGACTGTGGTAGCGTGGTTCCCTTCCTTGAATCTCTCAGGTGTATTTTAACAATCCTTGCAGCAGCAGGACACTGGCTGCCATGTCCCCCCATTTTATCTTGTAGTTGTGCAACAGAGTTGACTGTGTAGTTTTAGTAATAGGTTAGACAAGCATTTTTATGGAATGATTTGATAGGAATGATCCTGTCTCAGGCAGGGGATTGGACTAGATGACCTCTGGAGATCCCTTCTAACCCTGCCTTTCTTCCATCTTATGATTACTGAGCTTTGTCTGCTCTTTGAGATAGGGATCAAACACAGAATCAATGCTTAACAAATGCAAACAGTTAATAGGTGTGTACGACAGGACTGTGGCTTGCTGATTTGTTGGTATTCTCATAGTGGTTAAATCTGAGAGATAAGAAATTAGAACACACTTATTTTAGTTCTTGACCTATTCTTACTAAATTAGAAGGTCAACACCTCTGAGTTAGTTACAATGCATCAGTAGAAACTCTAGGCTGCCTATACATGTGCTCAAGACTGGGGAGGGGTGTTTTAATTACAGCAGTTCCTGGAGAACCACTCTAGTTAAAATGCTACAGTGTCACTTGTATTAAGCCCCACTTTCCTGCCTCCTGGTGTTTAAAAATGTCCACAAGATGCTTTAACTAAAGCTCATTTGACAAGCCTTTGTAAAAGTGCCCCAGCAGTCATTTTTAAAATTGCAGGGTCTTATACACAAGGTGCTGCAACAATGCTAGAGCATTCTAATTAGAACACAAAACAGAGTCGATTAATCGAGTCTGACCCAACACATTCTAATTAGAACGCATCAGAGCATATGTACAGGCACCCCTGCTGATTTCTATCCTAACTGTATAAGGGAGGCACAGTTTAAAAACAATATAAATTAGCAACTAATCTTGTGACAAATAAAGGGAGTTTTCTGGCAGGATAAATGAATGACTACTAACCTATTTCTATAAAAGGTAATGCTGTCATATATCTCTATAAGGTTATGTTAAATGAGTCATGAGACCAATATGGAAGATTCCTGATTCTCCAGACATAAACAATTTTGATTTCCTAGACTAGTTAGTGGTTGTATATTTCTATCAAAAATTATTCTCAGAATAAGCTATAATAATTAAATGTTATATCAACTGCATGGTTTTCATTTAGCATTTCTATTGAACAACACAATAACATAAAATTACCTCATTCAATGCATGATTGAAATTTAGACAGCAAAGGCTCTCTGTCCTTATTTAGAGTCATAAGGCTGCCTATACATGTGCTCGGAGGTTGGTGGGGGAGTGGAGGTGTGTTAATTAAACCAGTTCCTGGACAGCCACTCTAAATAAAACACCACAGTGTCACATGTATTAAGCCCCATGCTTTTAAAAATGACTGCAGGATGCTTTACCTAAACCTGGATTGACAAGGTTTAGATAAAGCACCCCCACAGCCATTTTCAAACATGCAGGGGCTTAATACATGTGACACTTCAGCAATGCTGGAGTGTTCTAATTAAAACACAAAGGAGCTATGTATAGGCAGCCATTAATGCAGTTCACAAGCTGCATTAATGTGTGAAGGCAACAGTTGACACTGGAAGCTTGAACATTTTAGGAAGAGGGGAAAAGCAAGACAGTACATTCCTATTTGATGTCAGTCCCACTTTTCATCATTATTACGTCCTTTATTTCTTCCACAGAGAAAATAGGACAAAATTCTGCTTTCCAGAATGATTCCTGATTTATACAGGAATAAAAGAGAGCAGAAGTTAGTCTACATATCAATATTTCCATAATACGCATCCCTTCTCTGGTTAGCTCATTTAACCCACTCATGATCCAGATCAGTCACCAGCCTTGCAACAGCCCTGACATTCAAGTATGCTATACCAATACCTTTTACAAAAGCATATCTGAAAAACTAACATGAATGAAATTTCCCAGTTCCTTGACATGTTTGTCATTTCTTTCAAATATCTGATATTTTCCTCCAATTCACATACAAAGAGTTCAGTCATAATAGTATGAACAATAATGACTTATTTCTAACTAGAATTTGACTTTCAATGGTTTTTCCATAGCTCTGGTTTTCATACAAACTATATAGGATGTTAATGTATTTGTGTGATGAGATATAATTTTCCCACAAAAAGTGTTGTGCACACAGGGTGTACAGTGTGAATTAAAAACAAGCCAGAATCTTATTGGGGATAAGGCACAATGCCGCATTTACTGGATCATAAAACATAAAGCATGCAACATGAAAAGAATAAAGAACAATAAGGTTATTTGCTTCACTCATTCCCATGCATACTCATTCTTTCATACAAAGAAACAAGCACACACACAAAGAAGTTAGACAGTCCTGCAAAGGTTAAGATGTTACCAAGTTCTTAAAGTTTCTCAGGGTCAGTCTGGAGGCCAGCCAGGCTGACCAAGAGAGTTGGAGTCAGATCTTGTTGAACGTGCCCAAAACTCCTTCTTGCAGGTGGATGAGACCCAAAGCCTTGTCTTTGTGTTCATTCTTTATAGTAATAGTTGTCCATACCAGCCTATGGATTCTGCTGAGTCTGAAGTGGAGGCCGTCCTTCTTGTCCTGCTGGCAGGCTGGGATTGGTAAGTCGTGGCCTTCGGGCTTTGTGGTCTGCAACCTTCAGGGACCATCACTTGCAATCTTCAACCATTAGGATGGAGCATGATTTAATGTTTCGTAATCCTTTACTGCTGACTTGGCATGGCTGCAGCCCTTAACTGTTAAACCACAGAAGGCTATTTTAACCTGCTGCAACAGGCCTGGCTTTCTCTATCACTGGCATATATGTCCATCATTCATTCTTTTCTTACTTCTTTCCACATAAACCAGACCTGTACACACACACCAGACGGACCCTTACACAAGCATTCTCCTTATACTAAATTTAAGTTCTAAAGTTATGAGTCAAATATGTTTAAAATCACAAGGTCAATACGTCAAATACACTTATGCTAAGCAATAAAAATTTAGAATAGATGGTTAATTCCAAGCACTAATAATGACTGATTAAATTATAAAATGTAAATCATAACAAGATTAACTTTATCTTATTAATTACATTTTTCCTTATATAAAAAGAAAAATAACAAAATAAACAGTCAAAGCAATTATAGTCACGGCAATACTACAAAAGTCCACCTGATTCCAATGCTTCAAGCATTGTCATCCAAGTACCATTCAGGTGCCTAAATCCACTTAATCACCTCATAGGCAGAATAGATTATCGACCTAAGCATACAGCAAATGGTAGCTAGTCTCTCCAGGGTATATGGTCCAATGTGACCTTTATACATGTTCCAGGGTGGGGAGGGCACTTTAATTAGAGCAGCTTTCAGGAGCAGCTCTAATTAAAACACCCACAGTGTCTTGTGTATTCAGCGTCCCACACTTCAAAATGGTTGCAGAGGCAATTTAACTAAAGCTCATTTGACAAGCTTTAATTAAAGCACCCTGGCTGCCATTTTGAAGCATAAGGATGCTGAATATATGTGATGCTGAGACTGCTGGAGCATGCTAATTAGAACATTCCAGCAGAGTCAATTAATCAAGTCTGCTCAGACATGTTCTAATTAGAACATATCAGAGCAGGCATTGGGCACATGTATAGGTGCACTTGGGTACAGACAGAAATGCAGCTCCCCCATCTAACTCAAGGAGCTTTGCAGAAAGTGCCATAAATTAAACCAATCCTTCCAAGTCAACAGACATTAGCTGTTGGGTCAGGAGGGTGGAGGATTGGCTTCAATTTGGAGCTGATCCAGGGAGGGAGGCTGCATCTCTGGGGCCTCTCTCCCCAAGCTCTGCTGCCCACAGCTCCAGTGCTGTCTCTGGATTGGAACAGGGAGAAAGCACCTGAGGAAGCTTGTTCTGGGGGTTTTCCAGCCTCACTGGAGTGGGGGGACAGGCAGACTGGGGGCTCTAGGCCACCCACGCCACCCTCCAGCACTGGCTGGACAACCCCCGAAACAAGCTTCCCCCACTCCCTTTCCCGCCTCCTATTCTGAAAATAGCACTGGAAACAGCGCAGCTCAGCCCTGCTACTGGCACATGCAGACACAAGTTACTGAGGGCGCTCCACTTTGGAGCATGTTCATCTGAACCTTCATGTAATGAGGGTTCAGATTTTCACAGGATTAGGCCCTTTTAAAGTGCTCCGCATCCATGCACTTATGTTTGGTCATGGCTGTAAATCACCTTTAGGGTCCAGATCAGGTGAAAATTGTCACTTCTTTCTGCACCTTTAAACTAAGAGGTTCAGACACAGCTAGATGGAGAGGCCTGGGTTCCAGTCCCTACCCTCAATGACTGTTCTCTGCAGTTAACCCACTGACTGTTATTTGCTACACAGTAGAAAACATCAATAGGAGGGGTGAAAATACCTTGCCTTTGTGGGGCATCTTATCTCAACAGCCTATAGCATAGTGGTTAGGGTATTTTCCTGGAAAGCTGGAGATTAGCATTAGAATCCTCCAGAAAGAAGAGGGAACTGAACTGATGTCTCCTACTCCCTGGATGAGTCCTATAGCCATTAGGTTTTTATATAGAATTGGGAGGTATTGATACTTGCTCCATATTAAAGTGAGTCTTTTGCCATTGCTTGAAAGAGTAAAAGGAGACATTTACCCACAGAAGAGGATTCTGCACTCTGGATCTAACCTAAATGACAGTGATTTCCTGCAGTTCCAGTGGATAATCACAAACTCCAAAGAAGGCCAGAATTTCAAATCAGCCTCTGTATTTGTTTCTATTAATCATAGAATCAAAGGACCAGAAGGGACCTATAAGATCGACAGGCCTGGAAGTTACTGGGCTCAAACAAGCTCAACGAGGTGCTTGTCCAGCCTCCTCTTGAACACCTCCAAGGATGGCAACAGCACCACCTCTGCTGGGACTGCGTTCCAGATTCTAGTTACCCTTATGGAAAAGAAGTTTTTCCTTATGTCCAGCCTAAATTTTTCCTCAATTAGCTTGTGCCCATTGGTCCTCATCCTCCTAAGGGAGGCCTTCCTGAAAAGTTGTTTCCCTAGATCTTGGTGTTCACCCCTGACATACTTGTAGCCAGAAAACAAGTCACCTCTCAGCCTTTTTTTTTTCTTCACAGACATTATGGCTGGAAGGGACCTTGGAAGATCATCGAGCCTAGCCCCCTGCCCAAGGGGAGGGAAGTCAGCTGGGGTCACAGGATCCCAGCAAGATAAACATCCAATTTTTTCTTGAAGGAATTCAGAGTGGGTGCTTGAACCACCTCCAATGGCAGGCTATTCCAAACCTTGGAGGCTTGGACAGTAAATAAATTCTTCCTTATGTCCAAACTAAAACAGTCTTGCAGGTGTTTATAACTGTTCGACCTTATCATCCCTTGGGGTGCTCTGGTGAACAATTGTTCCCCCAGATCCTGGTGTACACCCCTAATAAATTTATAGGTAGCCATCAGATCACCCCTGAGCCTGCGCTTTTCCAGGCTGAAAAGTCCCATAGCTCTCAGCCTGTCGTCATAAGGTCTGTTTTCCTGACCTCTGATCATGTGCATGGCTCTTCTCTGAACTCTCTCAAAATTCTCCACATCCTTTTTGAATTGTGGACCCAAAACTGGACGCAGTACTCCAGCTGAAGCCTCACCAAGGCCAAGTACAAGGGGAGAATGATGTCCTGGGTTTTGCTTGAGAAGCATCTATGGATGCAAGCCAGCGTTTTGGTCACTTTACTAGCCACAGCATCACATTGAAGGCTCATGATCATCTTGTGGTCAATCATGACCCCCAAGTCCTTTTCATCCATAGTGCTAGCCAGAGTAGCACTGCCGAGCCTATAAGCATGCTTCAGGTTTTTCTTCCCAAGGTGGAGAACCTTGCATTTTTTGGTGTTAAACACCATCAGGTTCTCATCCGCCCATTTCCTGAACCTGTCAAGGTCAGTCTCCTGTCCTCAGGTGTGGATGCTTTACCACAGAGTTTGGTATTATCAGCAAACTTGGCCAGTCTGCTTCTGACTCCAATGTCCACATCATTAATGAAGTTGTTGAACAATATAGGCCCAAGAACAGAGCCTTGAGGGACCCCACCAGTCACAGGGCACCAAGACGATTGACTTCCGTCAACCACCACCCCCTGGGTTTGACCACAGTGCCAATTCCCCAGCCAGCAGATTGTGGTGGACCCGAGGCTGCAGTTGGCCATTTTTGCCAAGAGGTGATCATAGGATACCAGATCGAAGACTTTTTTGGAGTCATGATATATGATATCAATCTCTTCTCCCTTGTCCAGGTGATAGGTCACCTGGTCATAAAAGGAAATAAGATTGGTCAAGCAAGACCTACCTGCAACAAACACATGCTGGCTATCCCTCAGGATGTTGCCATTGGCCAGTCCATTGATAATGGCCTCTTTGATGATTTTTTCTAATTACAGGCCCATCAGCCTGACCTCTATCCCTGGGATAGAGGTCAGGCTGATGGGCCTGTAATTTGCCAGATCCACTTTCCTCCCCTTCTTGAAGACAGGCACCACATTGGCCTTCTTCCGATCTTCAAGCACTTCACCAGAGCACCCGAAACCCTTGAAGATCCATGCCGGGGCTGAGCTATGATGCTAGCCAGCTCCTTGAGTACTCTGGGGTATAAACCATCAGGACCGGCTGACTTGAAGGTGTCCAGCCTCTCAAGGTGTTCCTTCACGAGGTCAGCATTGATGGACACAGTACTCCAGCAGTGCCCTCACCAATGCCGAATAGAGGGGGAGGAGCATCTCTCTGGATCTATTGGCAACACATTGGCTGATACACCCCAGAGTTCTATTTGCCATGCTGGTGACTTCCTTGTGCTGTTGGCTCATGTTTATCTTCTGGTCAATTATCACCCCCAGGTCCCTTTCAGATACAGTGCTAGCCAGTGGACCACCACCCATCATATGGTTATACGATCAAACAGTATCAAAGGCCTTCCTGAAGCCTAGGTCAATGGTGTCAACCCCTTGTCCAGCTGGTTAGTTACCTAGTCATAAAAGGACACCAGGTTTATTAGGCATGACCTACCCTTGACAAAGCCATGCTGGTTGCTTCTTGATACCCCACCAGTTATGAGCTTGTCATTGATGGCCTTCTATACAACTTTTTCAAATAATTTTTCCAGGACCAAAGTCAGACTGACTGGTCTACAATTTGCAGGGTCATCTCTCTTCTCTTCCTTAAAGATAGATACCACAGATTCAGCGATGTGGATGTAGATCACTGAGCCAGAGGGGCAGGGGGGTAGGAGAGGGGGAGCTATCATGCTCCCTGACAAACCCAGAGTTGGACCAGAAGTACTACTTCTGGTCCACTTTTGGCTTCACGGACAAGCATGCTGGGGAGCCCCCTGCACTCCTGTGGGATGCTCCATGCGCCCCAGCACTGCAGTGATCACAAGCTGTGCTGCTACCTCAAGGTATGTAGGAAAAACTTTTAAAGTTGTGCCTGTGTCCAATTCACTGATTTACCGAATCAGCATCATATCTTCAGATTCAGATTCGGCTGATTCAAATCAGGGACAGTGATCTGAATCAATGGATCAAGTCACTATCCCTGATTTGGACTGAATCCAAAACTAACAGAGCCTGTTTCGCACAGCTTTAATTGCCACTCTCCTTGTACAGTGCATGACAGGGTTCTGGATTCTAGGTGGGGCTAGAAGTTAGACACCTAAATCAGTTACTGAATTTTGAAACCTTGCAATATAAACTCACAGGGGGAGATCAAAATATTGAACTTTATGAACATACAAGGGCAGAAAAGTAGTTGCACTATGTTAGAAGAAAGAAGCACACTTGGGAACTGTTAATCTTTCACCATCAACTCTAATTTAATCTCAGAATGAATATGTTCTTTGATATTTGCCATACCACACATTTAAAACATCCCAAGTGGCAAGATAACATTTCCAATCATTAGAAAATTAAATTTGACTACTCAAAATATTCAAAAGATGTCTGATTCAATTGAAAAGCACTCTACCTGCAATACATTTTACTGTTGATTTTCTTTGTGTCTATAAGATTTCTATAAACGAAGTAAAGTATTAAGCCCTTCCCCTGCTATCAGGGCATGTGGGAGAACAAATGCCAGCTCCATTCTTTACTTTCCAAAAGCCCACTGATTTCCAGTTACTGTTTCCCCTGGACATCATGACAAGGGTGTTGATTCTTGGATAATGAGGCATTACAACCCTAAATTGCTGGATAAAATGTATGAGAGATAAATCATTCATAGCATAGGCCTAACAGCTTTTTCCTGGCTTAGCTGGCCTGTAAGGGACTTGTTACACAATCATTTTGGGTGACTCCTGTAGCTCTTAAGCCCTGAACTGTCCATACATTAACACCTTAGGGCCTTGTTACACAGTACTTTTAGGCAGCTCCTGGAGCTCTTAACCCCTGGATTGGTCAAATATTAACACTTTAAATGGCTTAAATTTAAAGCACTCATTTTGCAGCTCAGAGTTATGCCACTCCAGGGCAGGATTATCTCTGATCTGCATAACAGTGTTCCTATTCCATTTAGGTGTGGCCACTCCCCATAGCTGTGCCACTCAAGTTGAAGTCCTCCAGTATCTCAGGATGTAGTGTCCCCTCCCGTCCTCCTGTTCTGTTGGACCTCACACCCCTAGCTGCTTCTGCTAACGTTATTTCCCATCTGATGGGTTTTTTTAATCCTATGCTGGAGGTAGTAGGTGTAATTCTTCTGGTGAAGGGTGAGAGCTCTCCACGCAGGAGAGGGAGGGATCTGAGAAAGGGAGAAATAAACAATGCATCATCCTACTGATGCTGATGCTTTCTTTCCCCCTTCCCAAGGCAATTGGCTTTTTGGTTGTCAGATCTCCTTTTGGGCTATAACAGGTCCAGGTCAGTTCTAAACACATGAGCACCCTTAGTCCAGGGAAGCAGTCCCAGGCAGTAACTCCCCACCTCTAGGAATCATGTGAAGACCCAGTCACCATCTGGAAAGCTGATCAGGGTTGTCTCCAGGATGGAGAGGTAGCTGAGCACCAGCACTGGGCAGCCCATTGGGCATACTGATCATTATGGATTAGGAAGGGAGCTCAGATGGGGCAGGAGCTGGCATGTGGGGCCCAATGCTATGTGTTTATGGAACTGGTATTGTGTTTGGCTACAGGCAAATGAACATGGAGCCCCGTATAAAGGTACTGAAGCAGCACAGATGATCTGGGCAGAGGCTTGGCAGAGGGATCTAGAGCCAGGGTAACCCCAAGACTCAGGTCAGGCCAGAATCTGGGGAGAGACAGAGATAGCAAGCATTTAGAAGAGTCAAGCACCAGTGTAGCAAAACTCCCAGTTTTTCTTTTTTTTTCTTTTAAAATACATTCCCTCCCCTTCCCCGACCATTTCTGACTTTTTCTTTCCCTCTCTATTCCCTATAGATATGTATAAGTGAGCTAAGACATAGGATAAGCTTCAGCATTTTATTTCGGTAGCAAGCTGTATTTGTTTTGTTTTTTCTCCTTCTTTATACTGTATAATTATTATGTTTATATTGATTTTTACTGTTCTATATTACTGTTTTACTGGTACTATATGATTTAGGTCTACATATGTAAACTAGCATAAGTCATGTCAAGTTTCCATTTTGTTTGTCAAGTCTCCATCCTGTCCCCAGGCCCGGTTGTGTAACCCATGACTCACACCTATACCTGGACCAAGGGCCCAGCCCTTGGAACCACCCATCAGCATTCAAGAAACAAAAGATGAGGCAACCACCATTGTGCCGGGCTGCACATGCTCAGTAAGAACACCTGGAGCCCTCTGGGACAGGACTGACCTTGCCTGGACAGGCCCTCCCCATAGGAGATCAGAGGTAGTCTGCCCCATAAAAAGGGGTAGTGAAGACTGACTCTTTGGGATGCCCTCTCCATCTTATCAGCAACATGCCACACCACCTACCCACCCAGAGGCCCTGCTGGCAACCCCCCTCTGGACAACACCTACTGTTGGGTAGGTGGACAAGGACTCTTTTTCACCCTGGATAGGTAGCTATCACCCCCTACCCCCTCTTCAGCCAAGGACTTGGACACTGCTTCTCTTCCTTACCTGGACTCCAACCCTTCCACTGAGTCTCTTTCTCCTGCTGCCATTGTGTGTGTGTGTGTGTGTGAACCAATAACTTCATGGGGCTGTGTAGTGTGTTGTCTGTTTAATAAACCTGTTATTTTGAAACCCCAAGTTGGGTTTGTGTCCATTTCCTGACTGTTTCCTCTTTGCCACCACTTATCTGCCCCCCCCAGTCTCTAAGCTGTCAGCCTGTTTCCAGCCCCAAGCTCCCAGGTTTCTGCCTCTCTCTCTCTCTCTTTCCTGTCTCCTCCTTGCCACCACTTATCTGCCCCCCACCCCCCACAATATCTCAGCTGTCTGCCTGAGTTTCCAGCCCCAATCTACCTTAAGTAACCCCAAGCCTCAGTTCCTCAGCCAACTTCTCTCTAGTCCACCTGTTCACATCTCAATTCTGGCAGCTTTCACTCCCTACACTTTAACTCTCTCTCTCACCTTAACCTCCCCCCAGGTACCCCAAGCACACACATATATACCATGCCATCCAAGTTAGAAACTTACCTATGTGTAGGATGGCTATATGTATGTGAACTGGTGAGTGTGTGTGAGTGTGTATAATATATATATATGTCATTGTGTGTATGATATATGACTTAGTGATCTGCGTATGTGTACTGAGTGTGCAGGTATGGACAATTGATTTTTGTCTAACTTTTGGGGGGTATAATGTATGTGTTTGAATTGGTGATAGGTATGCACGTGCCTAGGCTAGTTTGTGTGCATGTGTGTGTGTGTGTGTGTGTGTGTGCACGTGCGCACGCATCCATTGATTTTTGAGTGTGTGCATGTACAATTGTACACCACGCCCTCCCATCTAACAGCGCAATATTGAGATCCTGAGGATTGGCCTGACCCCACAGGGCAACACCAGTGCTGAGCAACATCCCCGCTTCTCCCCCCACCCCCTTTGCTCGCTGCAGTTTAGGTTTTACACAGGAGAGCCAGGCATTGGGATTTGCCAGACACTGGCACCCCCCCAGCCTGGAGAAACTCCCATGCCACTTTCTTTGTTAGGACCTGATCCCACAATCTTCCCTGAGGAAAGCTCCTCTCCCCTATCTCCATGGGCAACGTGTGCCTCCCACGTCTGGGGGCCACCAGATCATTAATGGGGGAAGATCCCCTTGTAGCTGATCACAGACCAGGGAGGGGGTCCCACAGCAGCCTATCACCGAGCATGGACCCACCAGCAGTGAAACCAAAGATGCACTTCTGCTGGCACTTCCAGTTTCGCAGCTGATGCTTCCAGGGGGTTCACGGCCAATCTCAGAGGATGCACTTGCACCTGCATGCACCCCCTACACTTCACAAATGCCTGTCTCCCTTGGTGCAGTTGTATGCCGGGGCTCCCTACTTGTAGGCTTTTGGCAGTGCTGCTCTACCGTTAGAGATGGAAGTCAGGCAGGCAGTAACCTCCCCAAGCAGCTCCCCACTGAGTTCCTCAGCCTTTTTTAAGGGACCCTGCTGCTTCCCTCCCCTCCCTACAGTCTGTAATACTGCCGCTCAGTGGGTGAAGGACAGGTGAAGCATAGCGAATCATAAAGAAGTAGGGCTGGAAGGGACCTACCTGCTCACCAGGCCTCTAGTGTCATCACAGGTGTGCATATAGGGAGCTAGTTAAAGAAGGTGACTGATCCAAACTCCAAGCTAGCACTAAGCCAATCAACATTTGTGCAGCTTACGGTGTATGGTGTAACAAGGTCCTTAAAGTGGTTATAAATACTTGTTATGCAGCTCAGAGTTATGCCACTCCAGGGCAGGATTATCTACAGTACCCAGCTCCTATTCTGTTAAGGTGTGGCCATTCCCCACAGATATACCACCCAAGTTGAAGTCCTCTCATATCCCAGGATCTGTCACACCCTGACCTGTACAGCGGGGATAGAAGCTTGTCCTGGCTCACCAGCCTTCTACTGACAGCTCACTGCTACAGCTCCTAGTCCTGCCCCTGCTCTTCAGGCCTCTAGTGCTAGTCACAGCTGTGCAGGTGGAGGACAGTCAGAAAAGGTTTCTAGACTAAGGGTGTGACTGCTGCAAACTCCAATCCCTAGCCCTGCATTCAGTATGTGGCATGCAAAGCTTGTCTGGTGCACTGCATGCAGTGTGTGGTACTAAAACTGATGTGTACAATACATATGGGGCCCACACCAGAGACGCCCCACACATTGGATTTGGCACATGAAGCCAGTCTGTGGCCTCAATCTGGCCCACAAACCAACATTGATCCTTTCATCTGGCCCATGGGGAGGATGAGTTTGACACCCCTGCTTTAAAATGGTGTGCAAATTTAAACTAATTACCTACTACCAAAGCTGTGTGCAGTAAGTGGCATCATTGCCATTTATAGACAGGGAAAGTCAAATAAACACAGCCCGATTCACTTGTCATACCTGCAAAAATAAGGAGTAATTATTGAGGTGAATGAAGTAATGCTAGTATAAAACAGAGGCAGGTAAAGACTAGTTAATTTGGTTGTGTTCCTAGGAGCTAGACAATCACTAATAAAAATTAGTTTGATAGAAGCTTGAACTTTTATTCTTGAAATATCTTATTATAGATGCCAGATTGTGGTATCTGTCCAGAAAGTGCAAACCTATTTCCAGATGTTATAAATTCATCAATAAAGTAATTTTACCATAATATTTATAGAAAATAATATGTGTGATTTTCAAACAACATTTAGGCAGGATGCAGGATGGTTTCTAACTTTCAACATTAGTACAAAACTGCTGGTTTCACACATGGTATCACCTTTCAGAAAAGTAGCTGCTAGCAATTGGAGTCTCCAAAATGCTTACATTTATCAAAATTTTAATTACAAAATCAATTTACAGATTTTACATGGTGAGAAATGCTTTTCAACTTGTGGACTCACAGAAACCAACACTGAGCAAGATGGGGGTGGGGTTTAATTCCCTTTTTAACATATGGGCAGAGGAATATTTTTTAACTCTGTCAGAGGAATTGATGGTTCTCCTCACACTTACATGGATGCCATTCCATTTATT
The DNA here is from genome assembly GCF_001723895.1 of Crocodylus porosus. NCBI lineage: Eukaryota > Metazoa > Chordata > Crocodylia > Crocodylidae > Crocodylus > Crocodylus porosus. Next base: position 19,127,219 of record NW_017728918.1, on the reverse strand, counting down.
TCAATCTACTTGTTCCTAATTTACACTGTTTGAGATCAGATTATATGGCTGCTAAGTCCGGTTTTTGCCTGGAACATATGGTTATAAATTGAGCAGATGATGGTGAATGATGTGGATTAGGAGGGATGATCCTGATGCTGAAACTTTAGTTGTAATGCTTGTGTTTTGTATCTTTGCACTGATTCTCAAAGATATTATGTCATTATAAATCAGTTTGCCCTGTGTCTTGCTTTCATTAGCCCTTTGTTCCTGCAGTTGAACACTGGAACTGAATTGATTCAAGGTCAACGATTTTTGTATCTTTTTCAAAACCAGCTACCTGGGTGCCTAACAGAGCACAGATTTGCATAAATAAAGCCGGGTGCCAAACCTCCTGTCTATGAGCCAAATCTGGCCTGCAGAGCCATGACTTCCAGACCATGGAGATCACCACAGGTTGGAAAATTTGGTAGCAGGAGAGCAGTGGAAACTCTATGCAGCTGGATCCACTCCTCTGGGACCACTGACACACAGCAAGGTCAGGGCTGTGCCCAATCACTTTTGTGTCCGGATCGAGCTGGGCTGCTTCTTGTCCCTGTCCCTTGCCCCCCTCCCCACACATTCAGATGGGGTCACTCTGCCCCCATCCCTGCCCCCACCCCCATGCATCCAGATTGGGGCCAGGCTGCTCCCCATCCCCTGGTATTGCCATCCAGCCTGTGGGGCAAAAAGCTTGAGGACCACTAGCATAAAGGATTTTATTTAAGACATCAAATATTTTCTTGAGGTCATCAAACATGTTAATTGTATGGCCAGATCATACTTGATATACCTTCTTAAACAAAGCACCTATTTGCTTACTTCAGTATCTCAGTAATCTGTCTTCACTAGCTTACTCAGACAATTTAGATGAAAGCAGTCCAGCTCCTTAGCAGAACAGCTGTAGGTTGTTTATGATTCACAGGCATAGAGTAAAGAAGTAAGAACATGTTGCACATTTTCAATTTTATTCTGCAAAGTTTTACCTCTTCTACCCCAAAGGCTGCACTGATTTTAGCAAGTCTACTGGAGTTTGCAAACTTCAAATGAAAGACTGATTCCAAGGTAAATTAATTAATCTGAAGCTTGAAGGACATGCCCATCAGCAGTGATATCTGGTGGTCTGTATAACCAATCAGCAACAGGCTGGTACATAACCTCTTTCTTTTTAAAGATAGTACTGGGGTAATGTAGCTATGATCATCCAGGAAAAATACAAGAGGCAAAGATTTTTGTGGGTGATATCTTTTACTAAACCAAGTGTATAGTTGGGAAGGACATAGATAAGCTTCTGGGTAGCACAATACCCTTCCTCGGGTCACTGGGAGGGAAGCATATACATCACAACTGAATAAAAGATAGAACAAGGACATATGTAAACTTCCTATGTAAATGAAAACACAATATAAAGAAATGATCAGGTAGCTAACAGATGAGAGACATAGTAAAAACATGAAGAGACAGACTATTCAGGATGGTCATTGATGGCTAGAAAATGATATTTAGGGGTTTGCTTTTGAGAACTGGCTTGTAGGTAAAGTATATGTTGTATTAGAACAATGGTCCAGGGGGAATGGCAAGGGTTACTTGATTTCTAAAAGCTTGTTTGTGACAAAGTTTCCTTTAAGGCCCATTGTGTGTGACACAGGCAAGTGGCAAGCAGACACACAGACTGGGAAATTAAATACTTGAACACTATTCCATAACAGAGATAAGGGACTCTGCAGTATTCATGCTAGGTCACAGTGCCCAGCTGCACAGCCCTTGAGATTTCTGGTTTTGGTAGATGGACCAAATTAGGAGAAACTAGTAAATAACCAAATTAAAATGTGTGCATGTGATGGGTTTTTTAAACAAAGGCATATGCTAACAGGACAGAATGACAGTATGACAACCGCGGGGAAACCAACCAGTGATTCCCAGAGATAAAGAGTCATCAGACAAGAGAGAGAGAATACAAAAGGAGGGATTTCAGAGTATCAAAGGGTCCCTGAAAGGGGAACCTGAGGCCACTATGGACAGAGGGGGCATATCACCAGCCTGTCTTACCCATCCCAATAGGAATGGGCCTTGGCCTCCAACCTCCAGGCTGCTGACATCTGACATTCAAGAGAGAACCTCAGAGTGAAGCTTGCATACTGGCAAGATGTACCTTGACTACGTGACAGCTCTAGGACTGGTAGATATAGAATTGTTTACATTATTCTTATCTGTTATCACTGTGTATCAAAATTTGCCTATTATTGAATGAAGAGGTCATGGTCAGTCTAAGGGTTTGGTTCCACCCAAAATAAGGTATCTGGGTCATAAATCCAATGCCAACATTCATTATCATATTTGAAAGTGCAGAAATTATCAAGTATCAGGTAGATTATAATGGTAGTCATGTTCAATCTTAAATCCATGGGTCTTCACATTCAATAAGCTAATGAATTTTTGTTCTCAGGCTCTTCTTTTGAAGGTATTTTGTAAATTTCCTTTGAGAAAAAGCTATTAGGTGAGACGGAGACCAATTATTCTGTAAAAAATGTTTTCCTACCCATGTTATAGTCCCCCCCTTTATTTTTTTTTTTCTATCATCATTCATTCTGGTTCATAATTTTGTCTGGTTTCACCCACATTGTTATGAGTGCATTTGGTTCACTAGATGAGGTGTGCCACATACTGGGATAGACATGTGCATGATCTATGGTTTCTCATGTTTGTGTTGTGTGGCCCATTCATTGCTGTGACAGTAGAGATAAATTGACAGGTTTTGCATTTAGGGGGCACTTCTACACAAGATGCTACATCGCTGTAGCGGTGAGCTATGTCACTATAGCTCATTGCTATGGTGATGTAGTATTGGTGGGCTTGAACCATGATGCTGACACTACTGTGCAGTAGTGTGGGAGAAAACCCATGCAGTGTCAGGACTGCACAGTAATGCCAGAAGATTCAGCTATGCAGTCTGGTGTACATGTTGACGTGCCCACTGTAAAGGTAAGGCTGGGTCCCATTAGGCTTCTAATGATCAGTTAAGAGTTTGCTTCTGATGATGAGCTCGGCAAGGTTAGGGAGGTGTTTGAAGGTCAGGAGCAGGGGGGCTGGGAACATTTCTAATATAGACTAATGATCCTTGTTTGACGATCCTTTCTACTGGTTAAAGTTTTTGGATGGTAGGTGATAACTAAGGTGTGCAGTCAGTGGGCATTTTCTTATACTGAAGTAGGTTACTGAGGGTATTTGGGTAGCTATTTCAAAAATATGGCCTATTTGTCTTCTGGGTTGTCCTTGTTACATAAAGGCAGTTTTCAGTTTGGCAAAACTGTTTTTTGAACTGCAGAGAGAACTCTCTTTTTAGTGTCAGGCTACTCATCCCAACCTGTCCTATATCAGTTCATCCCTCTCTATCCTACTAGGAAAAATCTGGACCTAAACTCTCTCTCGTGTCACAGCATCTGATGAGGTAAATATGGTGGTAAACCAGGCTTTCGTCCCAGCCACCAACTATGGCAGGCACCAGAATGCTCCACCCACACCCTGGCCCAGGATTCTTTGTCACAGGAGGCGTAGCCCTGCACTGCCCAGTGATAGGGGCTGGGCAGGTGCAGACCCACACCCAGCAGGGTATCTAGGGGGAGGGGACAAGTGGTGTAATCAGAATGACTGTCGCGGGGCACTCCCGCGCCCCGCTCCTAAGGAGATGCCCCAGGAAGGGGAGAGGTGTAACAGGGCACCAGGGTGCCTGCTACTAGCAGGAGGAATAGGGCTGCTGAAGCACCCTGGAGCAACACAGATGGGGGTTGCTAGGGCAACCAGGCAGGTCATGTGG
>NW_017728918.1:19092517-19122507 GCF_001723895.1 Crocodylus porosus | reverse complement strand
GCGAGTAGGCAGCCTCCCATTCTGAACCTCAACAACAAAGACGTGGCGGGCGAGTAGAGGGTGCCAGACCACCCTAATTGGCACGGCAAAGGGGCACTCGCGAGCTCACGGCCGCTCGCGGGGCCATCCGTGACAATGACACTTCACCTTCAGGCTGTCTTTGCCACACGTGTGTAATCTGGTATCCAATAGCATATCTGATAGGAGGAGCAAATGGGGCCCCAGGGATAGCTTCCAGGGAGCCTGCACTAGGAGGCTGCTGCCACCAAAGCCAGTGTTGCAACAGCAGCAGTAGCAGTTCCCTTCAGTGTACAGAGAGCCAGGGCAAGTAAGATTTCCCTTCCCCTCCTCTCTCTTCCAACCACCTGCCAGTCTACAGTGGTCAGCATACCACCCCTCCCCACCCCCGCCCCATCCTGTGCACTAATTGATCTGTGCACTAGTAATTAGTCACAATTTTCACTACAAAGAATGTATCACAGGAGCACCTTGTAGGCAACTGAGTATGTCTAAATCATCATGACATACAAATGATAGAATTCAAAAGATTTTTACTAAAATGTCACCAAGTTCTTGCAGAGTGTTCCTTGGCACTGAAATGCTTTAAGACAGATCCAAAAACCATATATGGGCTTATAGCAAAAATCCTTTTCTCTTTCTATTTTATTAACCACAGAAAAATGAACAGACAGCAAAAAAACTCCCAACATCCTCAGAGAGTGGGGTTTGACTTGTATGGCCACACTAAAAACTTATTCCACAAGAAATAATTGTAAATTGTATACTTTTAAGCAATAAAATGGGTTATCAGTGCTTCAGCTTTGTTAAAGAATACTTTGTTTCTGTGTCACAACTGGTTCAGTAATGCTGCTTAGGTTAGCAATAGCTTATCACTGTTTGTTGTTTCAGTTAATCGTTGCTTTGGCTCTGGGGATAGCTTAGCTTGTGTGATTACTTTCTTAAAGCCGTCATGTAAATTGATCTTCTCTGCCAGTTTGTTCACAATCTTCTATTTTTCTACCTGGATTTAAATTTGTGCTCCAGTTTCTCTGCACTGCAGACAACTACATTGGATTATATTGCTTTTAACAGAAAATGGCATTTTTTCCTTACCTTTTAATATATATATTAGAGAAATCACTGCTGTATAGTATTTGTCATACCAATTCTCTGAATAGATGAAAATCAAGGAGCATACATTTGATATGAGCACTAATATTAGATAATTAATTTCTTTCCTAGTTTTTACTTTAATAAATATATAGTAGTTTTCAACAACCTTCTCATCCAGTTTCACATTCATCTCTCTCTTAATATATTATTAGGAAAATTTAATTCAATAATAGGCTGTGCCAGTTCCAATGAGAGCCTGAATTTTTAATGTTCCTGTTGTTGAATTTTAATACCATCCATATTTCAGATCAATTTGATTAGCTTTAATGATTTATATAATGAATTTTCTGAGATTGTTCATACAATCAAGCAGGTAAACTCTTTGTAGCAGCAACAAATGCAACTAGGAATCAGGTTCAGAAAGTAAATATGCACAAAGATTTTTTTTTTTAAATGAGGAAGTTTTTTTTAAATGGTAGAGGTATTTAATTTTCAGGGTATTTATTTAATACTGGTTTAGTTTACATCAAAGTAACAGAAAATGGCATATTCCTCTACGAAGGTAGAAAATGATGGATGTAAAAACTGGAAGATTTTAGTCACTTATTTCGTTCAGGGAAAGTAAGGAAAGGATATGAAATTTCTTTTTTTTTTGTTGTCCTTTGCTTTAGAGACTATTTATCTCTAAATAGTGATAATAGAAGGTGATAAAATTATAAGAGAAAGAAACATATAATGAGGCTGGATAGATCAGAAAAAACTTCAAAAAATAATTTTAAATGTATAATATATTTTGTGCATGTTCATTTTGTTTTCCAGCAATCCACATAAAATGCATTCTTTCTAAACCAGTTAGTCTGCAGAGACAGACTAGATCTACCAGACTCCAATTAAGTTATATTTTACATATATAGTAATTATAACATACTAGATCTAATAAAAGACATATGTGCCTAAGTACAAAACCGTGATACAGAATGGCACAGAATGGAAATATAATGTCCAATTTCTTTTAGAAATGGCAGCAGTGCTGATAGTTCTGCCTACCCTTAATATGCAATTTAAGGGTTAGAGCACACACCCAAGAAACTGGACAACTAAGTTTAATTCCATCTTTACCCTATGGAGGTTCAAACCCAGGTCTTCTGAAAAGTGACTGGCAGCTAGGAATAGCCTACACTTTGTTGGCTGGAATACTCTTAAAAGGAGGTGAGAAAGGTGGGTTTGAATCTCCCTAATCAGAGAAGGACATTGAATTAAGGTGTCCTATACCCTGAGTGAGTACTCTAAGCACTAAGCTATTATATAAAACAAACAGCACCAGGAGTAGTTATAGACTTCTACCTTTAATGGATAATTATGAGCAATGGATGCCTACTGAACAGAGGTGCTTTCCTGCAACCCTGAGCAATGGGCAGGATTTAAACTACATGCATATTCATTGTTTTCAAGCTCTAAGTCAGTGGCTCCCAACATTTTTTGTACTGTGGACCAGCACAGGAGTGGGACAGGGCTCACAGAGCTGGCTGTCTCCCACCCAGGACTGCACCACGATCTGGGCAGACAGATGGGGGTCCAAGCAGGGGCTTGTGCCACAACCCAGCAGCCAACCCTTTGTGGCCTGGTACTAAGCTGCAGCCCGGTGATTGGGAACCTCTGCTCTAGTTGTCTCCTTGGTCAATTAATTGGATGTTTTAGATCCCATTTGAAGCATCTACATCTCCTCATTTCCTCTGCAGAACCTAGGTTTTTGGTTCCATTCTGGGGACTGGTTGCTAAATAGTTAGATATTGCAACAATGCAATATTTCTCTGGAAGATTTCAGAAATTGAATAGGATTGGGCCAGGCTAATTCTTGGTTGGGAGCCTTTTGAACTAGCAAATGTGAAGCATATGGCTACACCAGTGGGTTTTCAACCTTTTTACATTTGCAAACCCCTAAAAAATTTGAATGAAAGTGCAGATCCCTTTGGAAATTTTGACTGGAGCTGTGGACCCCTTTGAATTAAAAAATGCGAGTATTCACACACTTTTCATTGATCATAGTAATCTTTTGTGGACTCCACTGATGAATCTATGGACCCTCAGGGATCCGTGGACCACAGATTGAAAACCACTGGTTTACACAGCAAATAAACATGTACTCTTAAGTTTGACAAGCTTACAAGTTACCTGTGACAAGTTTACATCTACATTCAAATGATGCTTTTCTAAGTATTTTACTAATTCTGCCTAACTAAACTTCATGAATTTAAGTCTAATATAATATTATTCACTAGACATTTTAAAATTCTTGTGCAGCATTCCTCTACTCCTTTTCATAGGTGGATGCCTTTTGCTGATGCTACTTCCACGTGAGTTTAACACTATACATTCGGAATCTTCCCAGATAAAAGTTGATATCTATGATAAATCAGCCAGTGGTGAAACAATTGAGGTGGGTGCATAACTGTTTGGATAATAATGTTCAAAGAGTAGTCAATGTCACAGTAGAGGAAAATATCAAGAAAGATTCTCCAGCAGTCTCTCCTGGGTCATGTACTGCTCAATTAAAGACTTGGGGGATGGAATTGAGTATACACATGATAAATTTGCCAATAAGACTAAGTTGGGTGGACTGGCAGACACTATGGAGAACAAAATTAGCATTCAAGATGACCTTGATAAATTGAAAAGATAGTCCATAATAAAATCAGGGCAAATTCAAAAGGATACTTAGGATGAAACAATCAAATGCAATATACACAATGGGTAATGACTGGCTAATGTGGTACAATAAAGTAGGGGTTATAATGGACTCCAAGTTGAATATGAGTCAACACTGTAATACTGTTACAAAAAAAAGTAACAGCAAATTGGAGTGTTGTACCCTGGTCATAAGAGTGACTTGCATTATATTCAGCTCTGATGAAGCCTCATCTGGAGTATTGTGTTCAGCTTTGGGCTGCAAACTTCAAGAAAGATGTGGATATATTGAAGAGTCCAGAGGAGATCAACAAAACTTATCAGAAGCATTGAAAACATGGCATAAGAGGAAATTTTGGGAAAACTTGGGGCATTTAATATGGAGAAGGAGAGACTGCGGGGAATTTGGTTATAGTCTTCAAATACATGAGCAGTTGTCATAAAGAGCATGGTTTCAGTCTATTCTCTTAGGGTGAGATTTCACATTACAATCAGCACATACTATCTCTAAGAAATGTTAGACTAGGTTAAAGGTAGGACATAGTTTCATAGTTAGTAGGGTCGGAAGGGACCCGAGCAGATCATCAAGTCCGACCCCCTGCCATGGCAGGAAAGAGTACTGGGGTCAAACAACCCTGGCAAGGTGTTCATCTAGCCTTGTCTTAAAGACCCCCAGGGTAGGGACCAGCACCACTTCCCTTGGAAGTTGGTTCCAGATCCTAGCTGCCCTGACAGTGAAGTAATCTGAATCTACCTTCTGCCAGCTTGTGACCATTATTTCTTGTCACTCGTGGGAGTGCTTGGGGGAACAGGGACACTCTCAGTGCCTGCTGGTCCCCCCTGACTAGTTTGTAAATGGCCACTAGTTCCCCCCTCAGCCTTCTCATGTGGAGGCTGAACAGGTCCTGTAGCCTCTCCTCGTAGGGCTTGCCCTGCTGCCCCTGATCATGTGGGTGGCCCTCCTCTGGACCCTCTCCATATTGTCCACATCCCTCCTGAAGTGCGGCACCCAGAACTGGACGCAGTACTACAACTGTGACCTGACCAGTGTCGCATAGAGGGGGAGGATCACCTCCTTGGACCTGCTTGAGATGCATCTGTGGATGTGTGACAAGGTACAGCTGGCCTTCCTGACTGTGTCCCCAACTGTCGGCCCATGTTCATTTTGGCATCAGTGTGATGACTCCAAGATCCTTTTCTGCCTCTTTTCACAGATGAGCCTGTGAACCACTTTTTTAAAATACATAGGGGGTGAGAGACTGTGTCAAAAGCCTTCCTAAAGTCCAGAAAGACTACATCTACATGCTACACCTGCCCAGTAGACTAAGGGGTTACACAGATGGAACTGGGACTAGCTTCCCAGATTAAGGACAATAAGAAGTACTTTTTTAAAATACATAGGGGGTGAGAGACTGTGTCAAAAGCCTTCCTAAAGTCCAGAAAGACTACATCTACATGCTACACCTGCCCAGTAGACTAAGGGGTTACACAGATGGAACTGGGACTAGCTTCCCAGATTAAGGACAATAAGAAGTACTTTTTTAAAATACATAGGGGGTGAGAGACTGTGTCAAAAGCCTTCCTAAAGTCCAGAAAGACTACATCTACATGCTACACCTGCCCAGTAGACTAAGGGGTTACACAGATGGAACTGGGACTAGCTACCCAGATCAGGGATAACAAGAAGTCCTTTTTTTAAATACGTAGGGGGTATAAACCACTTTAAGACAAGCCTATGAACTGCGTTTAATAAACCTCCTGGACACAGAAACTCATGGACTCAATATAGACATTGGAATTCTGACACACTACAACCTGCCAGACATCCGACTCCCCAGGTACCTCTCCACTTTTACCTGCTATATTCCCCTTTCCCCCACACCCCAAACTGTCCCTCACCCCCTGACACCTCCATTTCCATTTTTACTGACTAGCTTTCTTGCCTGCATTGCATGCCAGCCTCCAGCTTCTTTACTATTCCTTCCATCCAGGAAGTGCACACATGCCAACTGCAGATGCTTCCTCAACCTGACGAAGAGTTTTTCTACCCAAAAGCTTGCTAATATATATTTCTCTAACTATTCTACTAAAAAATATTGGATTGTCTTCCTGATGTGTGATTCCACAGCTCCATACCTTCCCTACACTGCGGTCCATGCCTTGCAGATGGCATCCCAGGCAGCTAAGCTGAGCTCACCTGGAACCTCACAACTCCACTGTAACCAGCAAGCCTAAGGCCTCTCAAAGATATTAGGTGTCTGGGCTTTCCCCAGACAGAACTGTGCATATGTGTGGTGGCTGGAGATTATAAGGTACCTCCTACCCATCTTTCACCAGGGAGGCCCTCAGTCCTGGCATTTTCTGGGGGATGCCACACTGCTGCCAGACCCACTAGGCCTCCCAACCCTGGCAGGGTGCAGTTTTAGGTCATTCCCAGGACCTGGGGTCTTCTCCTTCCCCATAGGCCCAGCCCATACCTCAAGTTCGTCCTTGTGGTGGGCCAGTAGGGGGTGCTCCTGCATTGAGCCACCCAACTCCCTGCGCCCAACCACCTGCCAGGCTCCGAATGCCTCCCTAGGGGCACCTTATGCTTGGCCGACCCCTCTCCCGGAGCACACTCGCTAGTCTAGGGGTAATGGCACTGCCACCACCCCAAGAAGGGACTGTCTCAGCCCTGTGTCCTCAGGGAAACACAGGCCTAATAGTCCAATGGGTACTCGACCCAGTACAGGCACTTGGAGCACTTCCCCAAGTCAGGGGGCAAAAAGTAAAGTCTCCCTTAGTCCGCAGACCTAAGGGGTCTCTTAGGCAAAATTTAGACCCACCCCTCAATAAGTCTCCCACACCAGTCAAAAAGGAGAACTTTATTGATTACAAGGGGTAGGGTAAACTAGGGTACAGGATTGAGCAATATCTTAGAAATCCTAAAGAGCAAACAGTGTGGCTGAGGTAGCCATTTGATTACACATCTGTGTTACTGCCAGCTAAATATCTAATCAGATTGAGTAGCTTACTCACAAGCATCTTCCAAAGGCAGGTGAAGTTTCCCTTTGGGGGCAGGCAGTTCCTTGCTCATGAGTTTTGGGGTGCGAGAGAGCTAGTTTCAGATGGTAAAGCTCCTCTGTGTCCCTCGCATGGCTGCTGCTTCACCTCATGGCTGAAGAGAGAGCCCGCCTCCTTCCCACCCCCAACTTATATAGCCCCTCATTCACCTGGTCCAGTGGAGGTCAGCCCCAGTTGGCTGTCAGCCAACTAATTTGAAATACATCACCTGTTACCGGGCAGATTCCAGCTCCCCAGGTAGAAACCCCTTACCTAGGTAATTGATGCCAGTCATGTAGGCAGAGGGAGCAGGTTTCCCCCCTCCCTCAGGAATGCAGCCAGCTCAAGTTACCTAAATAGCCAGGCTGAGGGTGTGGTCCCCTGTGTGCAGGACCCACCCTAATCAAATGGTTGCAGCCCAGAGATTTTAGTCACAGTGTCACAGGGCAGAGATTTTTGGGGAGAAACCAAGGTGGCTTTCTGCCACAGTCCTGGCACGGAAGCTCAGCGGGGACATCTTCTTCCCCTGCTGGGTGGTGTTGCTTCCACTTCTGATAGTGGGGGATTAAATGGTTCAGAAACCAGAAACCAAAAGGAAATAAGTACAGACAGAGTGAGGAGGGTGGCACTCGCTCCATCTGCACCTGGAGCTTAGGGAGCAGAAGCAGGAGCATCACCTTGAGGAATACCAGCTGCTCTACCAAACCAAGATTCAAGGAGGTGCAGTGGGGTGTCACAACATCACCAGCAATGCTGAACACCCTCTTACTTGGAACACTGGTCGGTGGACAGGACAGGTGTTTCCGGGCAACCTTGGCCAGATCCTGCCACATCTGGCTTCGGCTTGCCCAGTAGGCTAAGGGGTTGCACAGAAGAGTCTCCATGTCCTCAGAGATATAGGCAGCCACCAAGGCTTGAGTACCACCTGCCTCATGGTGGGGTCCAGTGCCTCTGGACCCCACCATGGAAGCAATGCCCTTGGCCCACATTGGCAGCACCTGTGGTGGTGGAGGAGACTGGCTGGTGGATGGCATGCTGGCATGGGACAGTGGATCCCCCTCTTTCATGTCCCCCTGCCTCCCTAACTGTTCACCAGCACCTCCATCCAGTGATCAAGGGTTTTGCTGCCTCATATGCTCCCCTTCACCCTCAGGTCACACATGGCAGCCAGGATGTGGATCATACTGGACCGCAAGAGATCAAGCTATTTCCTGATGCCCTCCTTCAGCCACCTCACCAGTGCCTGCATGTCTGGTGACAGTGGCTTGCCCCAGCCAGGAACATTGATACCCTGGAAGCTCTCCATTTGGCTCTGAAGTTCCCTCACTACAGGAATCACCTGACTAAGGGGGGCATCACCAGGGCTGAGGGTCTCGGTGGCCTCAAGAAAGGGTTTGAGGACCACCAAGATCTGAAAGATGGTATCCCACTCAGCTCTATTAAATGAGCCACTGATCCCAAACTCCCTGTGCAAGGCCATTTCGTAGATGGCCTTCTCTTGCTCCACCAGTCTCTTAAGCATCAGGTATGTGGAGTTCCACCAAGTCTTCACATCCTGCATGATTTTGTGTTGCAGGATGTTCGGCTCTGCCTGTTTCTCCTGCAGCATCTTGCCCCCCCCCTTGATGCTGCAGTGAAAGTAGCCCACTATCTTCCTACATTTTGAAATCAGCTGGGTGGTAGTGAGGGCTACAACACTGGTAGCCCTATCCCCCTCCAAGGCATCCCTGACAATGTGGTGGAACTTATATGCCACCCAGTGGATTCCAAAAAAGTTGGCATCACGGATCACCTTTAAAATATTGGCCCCATTGTCAGTGACCATGAGCCCATGAGTGAGTTTGCCCTGCCCAATGAGCCACCCCTGCACCAAGCAGTTCATGGCCTCCATGATCTCTGTTGCTGTGTGGGACTTGGCTTGAAGAAGAGCCCAGCGATGGCCTGACTGTTCGCACCAGTGCCCTGTGAGGGAGAGGTAGGCATGATCTCCACCCCAGATGCTCCAGATGTCTGAGGGGAAGTGTAAGTCCATCTGCAGACCTGCCTTGCACAGCTCCTCCCTCAAGTATTCCCTGCATGCCTCATGCAGGGAAGGCACCATTGTCCTGCTGAAGGTGGTGCATGTGGGCACTTCATATGATAGGGCTATGAATCTCCTGAACCCTGGCCACTCAAAGGAGAAGCACTGGCCATCTTCTGAATGCTCTGAGTGACTTTGCTCATCTTGAGAATGCACCCCCTTGTACGCTCACCTTTCCCCCACTGTTCCAGGGTGACCTGCCTCTGCTTCAGGGGAACGGGAACTTTTGAGTGAGAAGGGGACTTCTTTTTGGACATGGTCCTACTGGTACCAGGCTGAGGAGGAGCAAGGGCAAGGGGGTGGTGCCTGCACAGATGCATCAGTATCCCTGTGGTTCTGATGTGTTTCGCTCTCTTGCCCCAGCTGGTTTTGGCTTGGCAGTGCAGGCACGTAGCATATGCAGGATCATCTGCCACCTCAAAATGATCCCAGACCACACTACCCACTCATTTCTGGGGTGCAGGTAGGGCTCCCGCCTTATACCCCTCCTCAGCAGGCAGAGGTGCAACAACAGGAGAAGCTGATCCAGCTTCCCCCACAGCCTCCTCCACCATCCCTTCCAGGGAAAGGGACCTGGATCTAGAGGAACTTTGAAGGGTGTGGAGCACAAACTGCTTCCCTCTCCTGCCCCAGAATTTCTTGTGCTATTAAGCTGAGGTCCTCTGCTTCAAGCTTGAGCTCCTCTAAGACTGAGAGTTGGAGGTTCATACTGGGACCTGCAATTGGGATGTAGGAGACTGTGCTGCTGGTGCTACTTGCTGTCATGCTGCTGGTGCTGGAGTTTATGGTCACAGCTTATGGTGTCAGAGGGGGTGCAGCTGCAGGCACTGCTCTGACCTCCTTGCTTCTAATACCAGCAGAAGCCTCATGACTGATTGAAAAGAGGCTGCATCTCAGTTTGGGTGGCAGGGAACTGACACCTCTCCCTCTGCCCCCTCTCGCTCAGACTTGGCAGCACCAGCCATTCCAGCATGCTTCATGTTCTGCTGTTCTAGAAAAGATGTCTGACTATGTGTAGTGTGTGTATGTGTAGGTGTCAGTGTGTACAATCTATCTAATCTATGCTGTGCTTTCCTAAACAGTGCCCAGAGAACACACTGTCAGGCAAAAGACGGACTTCTTTTTCTTCAGGTAAAAAAAATAAAAATATGTATTTTTAATTGAATAGTTTAAAAGGAATGGATATAGGAAAAACATATATAGGGATGACAATACTAGTATTGAAGTTAGGCTACTATAGCTAAGCTATCTGCATAAGCTGTATCCTATCCAATCCTTTGCAAGCAGAAGACACACTCCCTAGCTAGACAGTAGCTGCCAGAAAGGAGTCAGAGTCCGTGCCTTTCAGATGCTGCTCTCTGGCGAGAGACAGGCTAACAAAGGCTGACAGCTTAGGCACTCACAGGCTAACACGCTGTTTGCAAATTTTTAGGTCCCTCCCCCAGAGCTTTGGAATTGCAAGGGACCTCAGGGACAGTTGGCAGACACTGGCCAGCTACAGATGTCAATCTGTTCCCCACTCTTCCCCCTCCCTCTCCTTACTTTCTCTTTCGCTGTGAGCTCAGCTTTGAAACACCAAAACATCTTTGAAACATTTTGACTTGTTTTGTTTCCAACATTTCGACATGTCTCCCATTTCATTTCAGATTTGGAGTTTCGAGGATCAAAACACCACCGAAATGAAGCAGCGGTCAAAATTTTGCACAACCCTACTGTTCAGTCCTACTACTAGAGGGTTAGTGAGTAGGGGCATGGTTAGAAGCTGCAAATCTGCTCTGGTCATGCCCCGTTTGCCTGCTCTCTAGCTACAGCTCCCCCAACCCTGCAGTGCTTAGATCACCCTCTCTTTCCCCAGTTGCCCCCCACCAACTAAGTGCCTGCCCCCAATCCACTCAAGTATCCCTCTCTGCCACTGTGATCAACCTGAGACCAGTTGTGGCAGCAGGGAAGTATTCCCCTTCCCAGCCTGCTCCAGGCTCCCTGAAGCCTATACCACTCCTGTGCACTCACATCCAGCCTCCACCAAGCCCTGTAGCTGCCCAGAAGCTCCTCAATGACCTCTCCCACCATCACCCTCTCCCCACTGTCCCTTCTTCAGCTACATTGTCTGGGTTGATTTAGACAGAGATAATCCTGCTTTGAGCAGGGAGTTGGACTAAGGAGTAGACTCTGTTGTACTTTATAGACCTATGCAGCAGTTACTCAACTGCTTAACTGTCATTATTGCCACTTACAGTTTGTGATTCTATTTCAGTCACTGGTGAAACAAAGCCACCCTGGACATCTGTCCCTATACAAAATGGGAAAGAAAGGTCCTCCAATGTTTTAGCTCAGTTGCCTATGTGTGGATACCTTTAAGGGTGTCATGTATGTCAAGAGCAAAACAAGAAGCAGAGTATGGTTCTCTGAATAAACAAGCTTGATCATTCTATCATCTTAACTCCTTGGTCTTTTGAGAACAACACATGGTACCAGGAGTGAGGTGCAAAGATAGAGAAAAATGGAGCATCTCAGAATTCCAGAGGAGTTAAAGTTGTTCAGCAATGCAGCAGAAAACTGGAAGAAATTTAAGAAGAGCTTCACTATACACATGATGGGCAGTAGACCTACAGAGAAGGAAGATTCACGCAAGGTAGGTATTTTTTAATATAGCAGGCCCAGAAGCTCTGTCGCTTCACAACTGTCAGAAACAGAATCTACAACTGTCAGAAGCAGAACAGAAAAGTTACGGCATGGTAATATAAAAGTTTGAGGGCTATTGTATACCCAAACAAAATGAAACCTTGGAATAGTATAATTTCCACATGAGACAGCAGAAAGAATGTGAGATAATAGAGGAGTTTGTCAAAGACCTCAGACTTGAAGCTCAAACATGAAACTTTGGAGACCTAAAAGAGTCCATGATCAGAGACCAAAAAAGGCATAAGGGATACAAGCCTCAGGAAAAGACTACTAGAGGATCCTGAGCTTAATTTGAAAAGGGCAGTTAGAATGTGCCAGGTGGCTGAAATAACAAATATCAGGCTGCAGAAGCTAGAGGGAAAAAAAACCCATACAAGCTGAACTAGACAGGATTACAAGACTACAAAAACCTAGGGCAACACACAAACAATAGAGAAAGGACGACCTCACTATGATTGCTTGAAGAAACAGTCAGCTACAGATGCTGTGGGGGTTACCATAAAACAGAGGCAGGCAATTATTCTGTGCCGCTTACTGAGTTTTGGCAAGCCATCAAGGGCCTCATGACAGGGGCAGATAAATATTAATTTTCTAAATTTTTTAGGGGCCCCGCAGACCAGATAGAATGGCCTGGTGGGCCTTATTTTGCCCAACCCTTGCATTAACCCATGCAATGTCTTGCATTTGGTAAGCACTGCAAAAAATGCAAAAGATTCAAACACTTTGCAAGAGTTTACAGAAAGAAGCAGGATGCACTACAGAAACAGCAGGTGTATGCTCTGTGCAATGAGGAATAGGAAGAATTCCTCACTGGCACAGTGCAAGAAGACGTTCATTCTTCTGAGGATTGGACAATCACAGTGGACATCAGTGGACTAATGGCAACTTTTAAATTAAAAATAGGGGCACCGGTCAATGTAATACCAGAATACATTATTGAGAAACTGAAAACTAAATCTGTATACCATAAGAATAAGAAAGTGAGACTTGGAGCATGTAATTGGAACACGTTTGCAACCAAGGGTGTTTGTGTACTGCATGTTATACACAAAGGTAATATAGTAAAGAAAATCAGTTGTAACAGTCCCAGGAAAGCTAGTAACAATTATTGGGTTTTTGCAAATATGTAAAACTCTAGGTTTGATTAAGAGAATGGATGCCATTGAGGGACTAAAAAGCAAAAACATAGAAAAATAGTTATGATGTGTTACAAGGCATAGGGAAATTGTCAACTGAGTACAAGATTAAGAGAACCAAATACTCCTACCATACATGCTCCAATAAATGTTCCCCTTGTACTAAGGGAGTGTGACAGGGGGCTGAAGCGGTCCCATCACTGGCCCACCTATGGCAGTATGCCCACCTTACTGTCCTGCCACACCTTTGATGGAATTAAATAGTTTATAGGTAGGAGGCTGGTCATTTATTGCCCTGATGCCAATGGCATAATGCATGGATCCAAACCATCCCTACACCATGTCCCATGCCTTGCAGACAGCATCCAAAAATCACTTCCAACTCCCCCAGCCCACTGATGGGCCGCACTCAGCCACTGGCCCAAGCGTGGTCTCAGGTATCCTCAGACCTATCTTGGCCTGGCCTCTGGCCCAAACTTCGCCTTAGGTGTCCTCTGACATGTCTTGGCTACATGCCCCCTCACTGGCATCTCTACTCTGCCCCACATGGTTCTGACCCATTGCAGACCTTCAGGCCACCTAAGTCAGGCCCTACTCTACAACAGTCATCAGGCCTACCACCCCTCTGTGACCTCAGTCATCTCACACTTGATCTATGGCCCACTCAGGCCTCAGGTGTCTGTTAGCATACCTGGACCACTAACTTGGCCTCTCACTAGGCCTTGCTCTCTCAGACATTGGGCCTCAGTGCCTCCTGAACACTGTGCTATTGCCCAAGACTGTTGCTTTTCTGTCAGGGTGTGCTCCCTTAGCATTTCCCCTCCACAGGGCAGTGGGAACTGAGGATATGTGGAGCCCCATTCCTTGCCTTTTACTGGGGAGGCACAGGTGGAGCATTTCCTGGAGACTGCCCCACCACAGGCTATCCCACCACACCATCCAACCCCAGCAGGGTTCAGTTAAGTCTTACCCAGGACCAGGAACCTCCTCCATTCCCATAGTTCCTACCCTGATCCTCAGGTGTTCTGGAAGCTTCCATCTGCAGGCTGAGTGATGTTGTTCTTCTGGCTCCCTAGGTGTAACTGCCACCTCAGCTCCTAGGACCTGGGCTTATACTGAGGCTTCCCATCCCTCCTTCAATCCAGCGGCCCCTTTCGGTCATGTGACCATGAGCCAAACCACACCTGCCAGCTACTCAAAGTCTGTCTAGAACCTCTTGAAGTGGCAGGCACAACCTGTGCTCTGCCACAGGGAGAAACTGAAATAGGAATTAAATAGATTAGTCAACATGGACATAACAGAAAAAGTAGAGCAACCAACTGCTTGGGTTCATTCACTGGCCATAAGAGAAAAAAAGATGGATCCTTGAGATTGGGTCTGGAGCTTAAGCAAAGGAACAGGTACATCAAAAAAGAGCATTTTATCATTCCCACGAGGGAAAAGGTTTTTGGCAATGTGGCAGCAGCTAAATATTTCTCCATTTTGCATGCCTCTTCTGGGTTTTGGCAGATCCCCCTAGAAAAGAATAACACTGGATTATTCACAATGCGCCCTTCAGAAAGTATTTTGCTTTCACAGTCCTTTTGGACTGTGTTCTGCATCTCAAGTATTTTACAGAAAGGTGAAACACATTTTCAAAGGTCTTGATAGAACTATGTTTTATATTTATGATGTATTAGTTTGAGGAAATACTATGGAAGAACATGACCTGAGGCTAAGAAAGGCACTTAGAAAGAGCTCACACAGCAGGTTTGAAGCTGAACAAACAAAAATGCAAATTCAGGGTCAAAGAAATTACATAGCTGGCAGAAAGGTTCTCTGAGAAAGGGGTGCAAATCTATCCTGCAAGGGTTAAAGCTATTACAAACATTCCATCCCCTACAGATAAGGAAGGGATGCAAAGATTACTGGGAATGATCAATTTTGTAGACAAAACTAACTTAGTAGAGCAGACCAAACATTTTAGATCACTCCTACAAAAGAATGCTCAGTGGGTACAGGAACATGGACATGAAGCTGAATTTAAAAATTTGAAGGAAAAATAATGAAAGCTCTGGTACTAAAATACTATGACCCATTAAATTATCAACAGATGCTTCTAAAGAAGGTGTTGGAGCAGCTTTGCTTCAAAACATGGGGATAGCTAGAGACCAGTAGCATATGCATCTCTAAGTCAGAGTGTCTATACGCACAAATTGAGAAAGAAAGTTTAGCTCTGGTATGTGACTGAAGAAATTTCCTATATTCATCTATGGGAAGCCTGTGATAGCTGACGCTGATCATAAACAATTGGTAACGATAGCAAAGAAAGAGTTGTCAGATATGCCATCCAGATTACAAAGACTTCTCTTTCAACTGCAAATGTATACTCTAGACATACAGTACACACCAGGAAAACATCTACTTATTGCAGATACGCTGTCCAGAGCATATGACACCACAGGAAATTGCAGAATTCCAGACTCAGACATAGCATGTTAATCTCATTAAAAGAATGATTCCTGTCACAGATAAACCATGGGCACTATTTGCAGAAGCTACAGCTCAGGACACCACATTGCAAAAAGTGATAACAGCTATTTGTGCTGGTTGGCTTGGAAAATATATACCTAGCCCCTACTATCAGTTCAGGGAAGAGCTGTCAGTACTGGATGGCATTTTTTTCAGAGACTCATGCCTTGTTTTTCTAGCAGTGCTAAAAAAAGACATGTTAAACAGAATACATATGTGGCATCTAGACATTGAAAAATATGAAAGAAGAGCAAGTGGCGCTCTATATTGGCCTAGCATAAATAATGACATAAAAGATACTGTATGTGTCTGAAGTACAGAGCAGTACAAAGAAAAGAGCCCATGATGGTCATAGTGGAGACCGTAGCTCCATGGCATCAAGTGGGCATTGACTTATTCATGCATGCAGGAAAAAATTATGTATTAGTGCTGGATTATTATTCTCACTACCCTGAAATTGGCTTGTTCAAAACCACAATAGTAAACCTTGTCATAACTCACATCAAATCGATTGTTGCTAGACATAGGATTCCACAGATTGTGAAAACAGACAACAGACCTCAATTCTACTTTTGTGATTTTAAAGAGTTTTCAAACAAATATGGGTTCCTGCACAACATTTAAAGTCCTAAATATCCACAATCCAATGGTCTGGTAGAAGATGGAATACAAATAGTGAAGAATATGTTGAAAAAAGCTACAGATTCACACAGCGATGTTTACCTGTCACTTTTAAATTACAGGGCAACGCCCATAAAATATAGATTGTCCTCAGCAGAAATGTTGCTTAACAGGAAATTGAAAACCAGGCTGCCCAATCTTGTGGATGATGCTCATCAGAATGAAAAGCAAGACTTGAAAACATAAAAAACATTTGACAACCTCAAACAATAATGGCACTAGGACAGGCATTCTAGGGAGTTATCACAACCACACAACAAAGATATGGTGCTTATTTCAGATGGATGAACGTGGAAACAAAAAGCACTAGTTTTTCATCAGGCCTATAAAGCAATCACACCAGAAGGACGTGTGCTAAGAAGGAACAGACGACACTTGCAGCTTATAAACGGGAGAAAAGAAGCAGCATCAGGAGATTCACCATAAGAAACAGAGCTAATGTCAATACAACAAGAAATGACAGAGGAGATTGAAAATGACACAGAAGTAGAGACATCTGAACAAGAAAACCAAACAAGAACTGAAGTAATAAGGATTGAGAATGTAGAGAAACTGAGAAGATCGCTTAGGGCTAAAAAGACAACACAACGACTAATACAGACTTGTTAAAATGTGCCTTAACTATGGGTTGAACTAAACTTCCAATGTTAGTATTATATGGGGATATATTACATGTAAATGGTGAAGATGTTTGGATACCTTTAAGGGTGTTATGTAAAAATTGTTACATTTGCCTGGGGATTGCAGGAGGGAATAGCAGGACAAGCGACAGAGTATGGTTCTCTGAGTAAACAAGCTTGATCGTTCTATAATCTTAACTCCTTGGTCTTTTGAAAACAACACAGGCCAGACCAGGGGCACCAAACATATGCCCCATGGACCAGATCTGGCCTACAGCACTGTTCCCTCTGGCTCACCATAGAGCTTCTGATGGCCCAGGGAAGCTGGGGGCAGGGAGAGCTGTGGGCAGAGCCTGGCAGAGTCTGGGGCTACAGAGCTCAGTTGGTCATGGCTGCCAGCAGCAGAAGAGGAAGTGAAGGCTGTGGTGACAGCCGTGTAGACCCATTAGCTTCTTGGTCCACAGCTACTTGCCTTAGTGCTTCCATCACTAGCCCCATTTCTGCCACCAGCTCCACCACCTCAGCAGTTTGCCCTGTCACTACCAGATACAAATCTGGACCATGAGGAGCACCCCCCAGTACAGTTCTAGCTAGGTGTATAGAGTGAGTTTGATATCCTGGTCTAGACCTAGCAAACAGAACACCAGGTTCTAGGTCCCCCCTCATCCCAAAGAGCTTTAAACCTATAATATCTTGCTTCCCAACACAGTATTTGAACCAGCAAACTACTTCTTGGGCTTTACCCAATGCCTGCTCAGTACTGCTCTTGATTCTGACCCCTAGGCAACTAAGAGAGGGGGATATACAGAGCTTGGAGAAGCAAACAAGTAAGATGTGTGGTTCAGTGTTGTAGATGCTTCCCTGGATGGGAGGGAAGCTGGCTTCTAACTTTGGCCTTTGCTTCTGTCGGGGAATTGGGCCCCAAAGGTCACGGTGGGTCGAGGGTGGTATTGAAACGAACAGGCGGGATTAGCGGCGGCGAGTCTGAGCGGTACGGGATACACGTGCGGTTTCAAAGCAAATGAGATTTATTCACTTACGCTTTGGTTGCGTAGGCAGAGCTGCTTTCTTCAGTTACAGTTATGAACAAGTAATACGAGAACAAACAACAAGGGTTCACGAGTAAGCCCTTGCTTTCTACCTCGAAGGATAGGGGCGGCTGCCCACTCGCTAGTCCCAGGGCTGGTCAACAGCTCATATACGGGATACACGAACAATAAAAAACAAAGCTGTAACTCGTTGAGTTGTCGTGACACCAGTCCAAGTGGACAACGAAGAGATGGTTGTAGCCGAGACAAGATCGAAGCCAGATGTAACGAGAAGAGACCGTAATCGAGTTGAAATGGATCGAGCAAAAACATAGTCAGAATCAAAAGCCCAATCCATCAGCTAACCGTGAGATCAAATTGAAGAAATCTAGCAACCGTGTATATAGAAGGGAGGAGACCAGTGGGCTGGTAAGCCCTCCTGGAAAGCAGTCCCTGCTGTCGCAGCCTCTGCTTCCAGGTGTAATCTCAATAAACACTAGACAGTCCCTGACGTCTCAGCCTCTGTCAGTCAGTTGATCAGGTGTCCCCCCCCCCCCGAGGGAGGGGTTCACCAACCTTTTATAGCAGCCCCGTAGCCAATCAGGCTGCTTTCCTTCAAGAAATTTCTGGAGCGATGACCTCATGCTCCTGCTGTTACTGAGCATGCGTCTGTGAGGAAAGTAGGTCAGTGACGACTGACGGGTCCCGAGGTCACTCAGGGGGCACGTGCTGGGTGAGCCCTGGAATTTTCCATTCACAGAGTTGATATGCGCATGTCAGTTCCAGCTCTTCTGTGTTGCCAGCATACAACCATAAACTTTACCATGACAGCTTCCAGTGGACAGACAATTTTCCAGTTATCTTCATCCATTATATCCAGTGACTAATGTAACCTGGGTGGTACTCCATGATGTGCCCCCTCTCCAATTGAAGGGATCAGAGTAGATGCATGAGCACTGTGGGAGGTGTAGGGACCCTCCTTCCCTATCGAACAGAGCCAGATCACCAATGGGGACTTAACCATACACCTTTTAATGAGAGAAACAGAGGTGGAAACATAATGTATATATACCAGGGGGTATAGAGGGCACTACAATGCCCCAAGGGGACGAGATTGAATAAGGTTAGGCATTCTCTTTTGTAGACATAT
Organism: Crocodylus porosus; assembly: GCF_001723895.1. Classification (NCBI taxonomy): domain Eukaryota; kingdom Metazoa; phylum Chordata; order Crocodylia; family Crocodylidae; genus Crocodylus; species Crocodylus porosus. Next base: position 19,103,779 of record NW_017728918.1, on the reverse strand, counting down.
TCATCTAGTTAACAAAAGACAGATTTAATAAAATATAAAATGCAAACAACACAATAAACAATACTGATTGACAAAATATATAATGCACAAAATACAAAATACCAAATAACAAGAGATATAGGGCATAGGTACCCGGACCTGGGGCAAAACACAATGACACCCTCCACTCCAACAAGGTTTTCTCTCCTGTCACTCACCCCTACTTGACCCAGCCAGGGCTTGAACCACATGGTAGGCAGAAACTCTACCAGATAGCCACCACTGCTAGGCTATTAGGGCTTTTCACTTTCTTGAAGCCCCTGCCTCGTGTTGAGCTTCTCTGCCGCTTGCTGGAGAAACTGGAAGCAGAGCTGGGAGCTTCTTGAGTCACTGCACAACTTTCTGCTGGAGCCAGGTAAGGGACCTCTCCTGCTGGCTGCGGCTTCTTGCTGGGGATCCTGAAGCCCAGCAAGAAGCCTCTCCTGCCAGCTGTGCTGCTAAGAGTCCAACTTCTGCCTGTGGGTCCTGCTCCTTTAGGCTCTTCTGAGGCACCTGCTCTGACCCCGCTGGCCCAGCTCTTGACAGCTCTTTGAAACTCTTTCCTCATCATCCCTCACAGGTCTTCTCCGAGTCAGCTGCACTGCCCCTTTTATCCCCCTCCAGGTGACCCAAGGGGCCAATCAGGGGGAATGAAAGGTGAGTCTCTGGAGCTTGATTGGTGAGGAAAGGGAATCCCAAGCACTCCAATCATTTTTTGCCGTTTCAAACCCCCTGGGCCAAATCACTACCAGCTAGCCCGTCACATCAATAAACACAAGGTGCAGTGGTTCAGCTTCATAGTTTCTAGGGTCGGAAGGGACCTGAGCATATCATCTAGTCCGACCCCCTGCCACGGCAGGAAAGAATACTGGGGTCAAATGACCCCAGCAAGGTGTTCATCTAACCTCCTCTTAAAAACCCCCAGGATAGGAGCCTTCTCTTAGAAGTTGGTTCCAGACCCTAGCTGCCCTGACCATGAAGTAGCGCCTCCTGATATCTAACCTAAACCTACCCTCTGCCAGCTTGTGACCATTAGCTTCAAGAGGACTGGCTAATGCCAAACCTGGGGCCTGTTGGCTGGAGCATCATACTAGGGAACAAAAGATGTAGGTTCAAATTTCCTCTGTGTGAGACAAACCCAGGACCTGGGTTTCCTACCCTGAACTAATACCCTCCTCTGTCTAACACCACAGCCCTGTGCTTTTGCCTAGGATTGATGTAGATACTTGGACAAGCATACAAGTGTACAGCCTGGCTATAGTACATGTCCAAACAGAAAAGAATTACAAATTGTGTACACGTGACAAAAATGGCACTTTCATGGTTGCTTAGTGCCATTGGAGTGCATAAAGTGAAATAGAATCTACCTCTAAATGACTGACTTCCTGAGGTCTTGTCCAGCCATATTTTTCTATAATTCTCTAATATAAGTAGTTCTAACAGAAATAACCAGTCAGGCTTTTCTTAAGACAATATTTGATTTCATTTGCAAAAAATATTAACCTTAACCTGTAGAGATTCCAAAAATACTATGTCCAATCAATCTCACCCAACTATTTTTTTGGCTGACAGGCTGCTTCCTGACTCCCAAATAAAACTACTTACTAAGTTTTGGAATGAAAACATGAATGTAAATGCAATATAATGATAAATGTATTATGTATACTGGAATAAATATTGAAGATAAAACTGAATTAGGACCTTCAAATTGGCGCATACCTATTTTTAACAAACGATAATAGTGTCTAGTATCTAGAGCACATGGCTGCAGGCTAGATTAGTCAAAACTGTCATCATCATAGTTATGCTGTTGATTCTCTGAGCCTTGGGAAAGTAGACATGGGTAAAGTTTTCAACAAAACATAGAGCTTTAATGACATCAAAACACTGAAAATTTATTTCACTTTTCACAAATTATTTGTGGAAAAGAAATTTTGAAACTGTAGAAACTTTTCATTTCAACATTGTATTGTTTTATTCAGAATGACTTTTTATTTTGAAATTTCCTTGAATTTTGTTTTTTTAAGTTTTCAAACATCTCAAAATTTAAATGGAATATTTCTTGTTGAGTCCATTGGAATGTTTAATTCCCTGTATTTGCTTGTTTTAGAAGTGTTGGTTTCCTAAAGTTACCAAAAACCACATCTTTTGAATTAACCCAAAGTTGTTCTTTGTATTTTCTTGAAATAGCCAACCAAAACTGCTGTTATTTTATGGCTCTATGAGAAAGTCACTTAGGCTATGTTTTATATGGGACTTGCTAAATTAGCACCAATTCAATATTTAGCTATCTGACTTTCAGAGGTCCTGAATGATCACAGTGGCAGGGTTTGCAAGTACAAATCAGAAGTGTCTGACTTCAAATAATTTGTTCTAAATATTGGACAGCTTTATTTCTTTATGTATTCATTTTCTTATGTTTAAAAATAGAATTATAATACTTATTTTATAGGTGAAGTCATAGAATCACAGAATCATAGAAAATTTGGGTTGGAAGGGACCTCAGGAGGTCATCTAGTCCAACCCCTTACTCAAAGCAGGACCATTTCCAACTAGATCATCCCAGCCACAGCTTTGTCTAGCTGGATCTTAAAAACCTCCAAGGATGGAGCTTCTACCACTGTGACACCTGAAAAGTATGCCTTTGTGATAAAGGTGCTTGCTGAAGGCTCTATGAAGATTAGGCCAAACATTTTTCTGTATTTGTTTAGATATTAAGTTATATGTTGCTGCTAAGAGCCTAATTAAAGTTTAAGATGTAGTGAGGCCTTGTATTAAGTAAGGCCTAGTACATTTAGCAAAGCCTTAAAGTAGTAAGGCCCTGTGGTGTAGTTAAAATTACCTTATCAAAGGAATGCAAGGCCTGTACTGCTATTGGTCAGTCTAAGGACAGTTGAAGTAAAAGGAATCTGAGTGGTCGTACATTATCAGTACCATTCAGAAGCAATAAATTAGCTGGAATATTTGGAAACCATTCTGAAAGAAGATACAGCTCTGTGAAAAGGATTAGTTAGCTGTTGCCTAGATCAGTGGGTCCATGGACCTTGAGGAGCCCAAGAACTGAATTCCAGGGTCCTTCCCGGTACCCCTCAGACAGCGCTGATTGGGAACGCCTAACTTCACTGAATTTTGTGGAAAGAGAAACTTGTTGTACAACAGGCATCAGAGGGGACTGCCAATAAGTTGCCGATGAGAATTGTTCCTGTCTGTCATTGTTTGTCTTGCTACTACATGTAGTTGTGTTTTTGTTAAGTTAATAAACCTTTCTTACCTTTCTACCTCTGACCATACTCTTAATCCTGGACCCTCCGCAGGCGGCTGAGACACACCACCTCTTTGTGTAACCTGTTCCACTGTTTTACTACCCTCCTAGTAAGAAAATGTTTCCTAATATCTAACCCAAACTTCCCTTGCTGCAACTTGAGACAATTTTTCCTTGTTCTGTCATCAGCTGCCACTGAGAACAGTCCAGCTCCATCCTCTTTGCAACCCCACTTCAGGTAGTTGAAGGCTGCTATTAAATCCCCTCTCGGTCTTCTCTTCTCTAGACTAAATAAGCCCAGTTCCCTCAGTCTTTCCTCATAAGTCATGTGCTCCATCCTCTCACCATTTTTGTTACCCTCCAGTGGACTCTCCAATGTCTCCATATCCTGTCTGTAGTGGGAGGCCCAAAACTGAACACAGTACTCCAGATGTGGTCTCACCAGTGCTGACTAGAGGGGAATAATCACTTCCCTTGACCTACTAACAACACACCTACCAATGCAGCCCAAAATGCCGTTAGTCTTCTTGGCAACAAGGGCACACTGCTGGCTCATATTCAGCTTATTGTCCACTGTAACCACCAGGTCCTTTCTGCAGAGCTGCTACCCAGCCAGTCACCCCCAGCCTGTACTGGTGCATGGGATTGATCCGTCTTAAGTGCAGGACTTTGCACTTGTCCTTGTTGAACCTCGTGAGATTTCTTTTGGCCCAATCCTCCAATTTGTCTAAGTCACTAAGTCTTCTAACTCTATAACATATTATTATTAATATTTTATTCTTTATTTAAAGTTTTGCATTAAAACGGTAGATTTTCTTTACTAGCATCCTTGCACAATACTACAGATATCCTGTCACAAAATCAGTGACAGCAAATTACTGTCTTTAAGAAAAAAAAGGAAAACATGATGAAAGGTTAGGCAAATATGAGTGTCGTTGATTACAGTTATCCCTGATCCAAAATTCATAGAAATCATGAAAGCCTATCCATTGACTTCAATGGGCTTTGGATTAGAAGCTAGTGAGAAACTTCCCTTAGTGAGAAATTAGTGTCAGAAACAATTGTGGATGAATAGTCAAATCAGTTGTTTAAGCAGTTTAATCAAGAAACAACAAATAAAGAATTGTCTAGATGATTATGGAGATTTCACCAATGTTAAAGGATTTGTTAAATGAACATTTTGAGAAATCACGTTCCTGTGTTGACAAACCAGTTCTGATTGTTTTATATTGTTCAAATTTAGCAGAAGCTTTAAATGAGGATGATTTTTTTCTCCTGCCACATATAAAACAGTAAAATATGGAAATATTTGTGCTGCAAATGATTTGAAACTGCCTTCTGTATAAAATGCTAATAACATTAGATTCAAACAATATCAGGGTACTAGGAAGATAGTGATCTACCTTATTTGTATTGGTATTTGTGCATCTAATAAGACTGTGACTGCCGGGCTTCAATTAACCATTCTCAAGCGGTTCTTGCCTTGCAGATAGATGTCAAACACCTGTTGGGATCTTGTTGGTGTCAAAGTAGCTATCTTCTCTCTGTGTCCCCAATCCCGTTCTCACCCACCACACCTTGACGTTCCTCAGTGTAAGGGGTCAGTACGCGGGATACTCTGTGGCCCAGGATCCTTCAGCGGTCACTTCACGGGGCTCTGCCACCCCTACACCCCAGCCTCACGCCACCTTCGATGCGTCCTTTATCTGTGGGTCTTGTTCCCCAGTCGTGGGGTAACACCACCTGACCAGTGCTTAAGTGATCACGACTCCCGGTCATGGTGATCACCAGCCAGCTGGGCCCCACCACCCTCCTTGTCTGCTCCCCTCCCTTCAGGGGACGGAAAATCAAAGAAAAACTCAGGTCTCACTGAGGCTTCCCTTCAGTCCCAAACTGCGGGCACACTCCCTTAGCCCTCTATCCCTTAGCCAGGGTGAAATGAACAAAACAACTAAAAGAAATGCTGCCTGCCCCATGCCTCCCTGTCCACCAGGCAGTCTGCTCCAAGCCCTTCCCAGCTCCCTTCCAGCCCGTTGCTCTCTTGATGCCTGGTGGCGATGCCCTCCCCGATTGTACCCTCTCAGGGCTCTCCCTTGGTCTCTCCCCACCTGGTGAGACTCTCTCTGTGCCCCGTCATCCTGACATCCCACCTGTGGGTCACTTCACTCCCAGGCGCTCTTCCCCGCAATCCCCAGTGCTGTTTCTCTTGCTCCGGTGCTGCCCAATGCAGTCTCCGGTCAAGAGGCCTGGTCCCGGTCTGTTCGAGACCCTGCTAGCTCTTCTCGCTTCCCCACTCTTTCAGCAGAAGCTTCTCCTCTCATCGGTGATGGTTGCTGCTCTCCACCTGGGCTATCTGCCCCCTCCTTGGCTGCAGCTGCCATTTTTATCACTGCCGGCCGGCATCCGATGGTGATGTCATCAGCTGGCCGTAATTGAACAAAAAGGCGGCTAATGAGCCACACAGGCTCCTCCCTCTGCCTCACATATGTCTTGTCCTGAGCTGCAGGTGAGTTCTGTTCATTACCCTATTCCCTGGGACAAAGACAATACACTTTTTCAGGACCTTTTTTGTTTTTAACAGTTTCACTATGGGTGTGTGCTTTTTTTTGCCACTTAAAGTGCTTTATTGCCATAATTTAACAGACACACGTGGCTTTATAGCACTTGAAAAATGGGTACAGTGCTTTAAATTAACCCTTGTTAAATGAGGTATTAAATTTGAAGGTGCTGTATTTTACAGCACCTTAGCAACCTAAAGCAGGGATCTCAGTACTTTGAAACCTCATGACAACAATAGGAGATGGAAAAGAGGAAGCAACAGAATTAGCATGTTACAGACCAAATCACGAATCCAGTGCCACCAACCTTACATTGAAACACATGTCCAAGCTGCAGTAGAATCTGTTGATCCTAGATTGGCTTCATCAGCCATCTTCAGACACATATGTAAGACAGTCATCCTTGACTGGGAGGGATCGCCAAAAAAGAACAACCTACAGCACTTTAAATAACTTCTGTATGCTGGTCAAATTTCTGACAAATGGAAAAGCCCCATGAGGCTGCAGAGCACCTCCTGCCTCCTAGCCTGGAAAGTACAAGGAGGCTCAGAAGCCCTTCCCTGCCCACTCCCCACCACCACCACCACCAAACAGTGTACTTCTGCCATGTTTAAGTGTGCTGTAACTTTATAGAGCTATAAAAAGTGCTTTAAATTACAGTGCTGTAAAACTTGCACAAAGCACTTCTGTACAGACCCTGTCTGTCTCTTATACTAACTGCTGGATATCCAGCCATTGTTTCATGAAAAAAATCAAGGAATCCAAGTTGCCTTTTAAAAACAATTAGCCTATTTTAAAAGATGGAATAATGTACTATTTAAGTATACTCCTAAATATTTATGTTTAAAATTTTTTCATTTAAAATATTTATAAAAAGTTTATTTCTGCCTTATTTACTGGTATATCTATCAGAAAAAAAAAACAATTAAATTAATTAAATAGAAAGCATGAAAACTGGAGTGTGTTAGTGATCTTACTTGGACACAAACCCAGAATCCTCCTGGCTAGAGGACTTTGCCCCTCTGTTCAGGGCCAGACCAATAACTGTGTTTGAGATCAAGAAGAAATTTTACTTCATGGTCAGACTGGTATGGACTGTGGGGGTCTTTGCCTTCCTCTGTCATGTAGGGAACAGTTCTCTTTTGGGGATTGCTTCGGTGTATATTAACAACAACAACCTTTGTAGCAGCAAAATGTTGGCCATTATGGTCCCGGAGTTTAACCCATGGCATATTAGCATGCTATGTTTTGCATTTATGTCAGGTTTGATGGTGTAGTTTAGCTAAGAGATTGAACAATGGATTTGTAGAAGATCATTTAAATAGGGATGATCTTGAGGTCCCTTCCTACCCTACTTCTTTATGGATCTCTGAAATGATCCCAGTTTTTGACAAAACTTTCCATAGAGAAAAAAAGACTATTTTCCTTACCTTTTCTAACATACAGCTGGATATGTTGCTCATATCACTGGTAAACTGAAGGTATAACTGAGAAGAGAATTAGGCCTTTAGTGTTGCAAGAGAATTTAATATAGGACAGCCAAAAATATATACCAAATTTCAGAGAAAGAAATTGCATTCATCTCTGACACAAGGACGTTTTATTATAGCAGGTTAGCATGATATGTCAGATGAAACTGCACTCCACTGTGATAAGCTGCTGGAAGCTACACATTAATTTCATTTGATAAATATTGTTGATGATCCAAATGCCATTATTTTGCTTTTATTATCATGTGGATTCATGTGGATGATTTCTTTTAAATTACAGATTCATAAACTGCTGAAGAAATACAAAACATTGCTGTATCTCTCAGTTTTGAATGCCATGTGAGGAAGGAAGCAGGCACAGAAACTGAATTTTACATCCTTTTTCCACAGCCAAATAGTGATAGCCCAGATAATAAGTTCTCATATTTCAGTTCCTTGGGCTTTTTTGATATAAATGCATATTTTTCTGAAGTCTGGCCAATAATACTGAATTGGATACTCTGGCAAGGATTAATATGTACTGTTGTGCTAAAATATCTTTTTTACTTAAAAGGTGGCCAGTCTTTTTTCAGCTTGTCTGTGTCATCTCTAGATGGAATTCTACTCTTGTATAATGTTTATACTTTCATTATTCATAGCGGTAATCATTCTGCTGGCAGGCTGAATCAGATGATGAGGAAGCAGAGGAAGAGCCTGAAGAACCTCCTTTTAGAATATTTGTGAAAGTGCATTTTGGCACATCTTCCTGGGATTGTAGGTTAAAAGATATCAATGAAAAGCAAGTTTAAAAGCAGGGTTTTAAAGTATATGTGCTCAGGTTTCAAGCTGTAGAGAGAATTTGCTTAGACCCTGATCTTGGAAAGTGTTGAATGCAGCTATTATAACAATGTAAACAGCTTCCAGGAAAGGCAGTAGGAGATTTGACATCTATGAACTATTATCTTGAAATTTAGGAAAAAGGCTTTAGTGTTGCAAGAGAATTTAGGACAGCAAAAATATATACCAAATTTCAGAGAAAGAAACTGCATTCATCTCTGACACAAGGATGTTTTATTACAGCAGGCTACATACAGGTCACCAAATTTGGCTAAGAAGAACCCAATACACAGTGGAAACTCTTAGCTGTATTGGCAAAAAAACTTCAGCTTATATATTTCAGAAAGAAAAGATGGCAGTCAAGAAATTCTATTTTATATCATTTTGAAGGAGAAATTATCATATCCCTCTGGGCAAAGATAAATGTCAAGCAAGACATATATGAAAAAATACAAGGACACAAGAGAAGTTGAAGATTTTTTTTAGTTTCCTTTTAAATTAATGAGAGGTTTTCAATTAGGCTAAAAGCATTATTATCCAAGATGTCTAAAAAAATAAACTTTGTGTGGCTTTTAAAAGGGGATGAAATTCTGAAGACTGTACTTTATCACCTGCTTTTGTTGTACTGACTATGGAACCAAGAGGACACATTCACCAGCCAGCCTTGCCCTGTGAGGTTGATTGATTATACACAGCCAAAGAGAGAGACTATCCCTTACATCCTCCTGTCCAGAGCTTCGGTTGATTGTAAGTCAGAGAAGACATCCCACCCTTGACTTCTTTCTACCTGTCTGCAATCACTGGAACAAAGGAATTCTACTCCCATGTGGTACCACAGATCAACCCAGTAAGGAGTGGGAATTGGTTACTGGTCTCCACATCAACCCTGAGCCAAATGGCTCCCACAAGGATAAAGCTGTTTGGCCTTCATGCTCATTGCTCCTGTTAGAAGGAGCAGGTCCAACCACAGTCTGAACCTACACTCCTGCTAACCATGAATAGGGCCTGGTTTAAATCATGATTTCGCATTTTTCATGAAAATCATAAAATTCAGTGGAACTCCCCAGTAAGCGGCCATATCATGGCATATCATTGCAAGCTGTAGGCTGGGAAAAGCATTCCCCAGCCAGCAGCAAAAGCCTAGCACCCAGGGGAGGGTGGAAGGGGTTGCAAAAGGGACACGGAGAGGAGGGAGTTAGGGGATGGTTAAGGAAGCGGCTGTTTCCTCCTCTGGTAAGTCCAATGAAACACTTTGTTTTTGCATTGAAAGTCTGAAACTGGGAAGAAATTTGGATTATTTATCAGGAAGATAGTGCTGCTCTTTAATCTAATACCAAGGGGCTGCTCTGACACCAACATCACACAGCTGCTGAGCAGGACTTTGAAGGTTGATTTCCCACTGGAAGAGTAATCAGTGGTGTAAAGCCTTGGGCCAGCTAATTGGCAGATACACATATATAGCCACATAAGTGCATCACTAACACTATTCTTGTGGCCCAATAGAGGTTAGGACACTTGCCAAAGACAAGTGCAAAGATTAGAGCAGGCTCTATGTCCCACAGAATCATCCAAAGGAAGTTTGAACCTGTATGTCCTACTTCCAGGCACAGTATGCTAACTACCAGGATATAGATTAGGCTTCTTGTCAGCGCTTTTCAGGACACTGATCCCCTGGGCAGCTGAGAAGGAGAGATGGACCCAGGAGGCAGCAAGAACCAAGAATATACATGGGTCAGTGAGACTGATGCACCTCTGGAAGGAGGAGGGCCCTGAGTTCTAACTTACATATTTCCTCAACAAAAGCAGAAATTTACCTGCCGATCTCTATCCATTGCTCAGGTTTAGCCTTTTTTATGTTTGAGGGGGCCAGCCACCAAATAAAAAAGATCATTTAGTTATATAGCTCTAATACAGATCACTCCCCTTGTGAAAAAGCTGTTCACGGTGTCTTAAGACTGCAGCAGGCATGCTGTGGCCCAGGAACTGCAGCAACAGATCCAAACTGTCCTGCCTCAGATACAAAACCAGAAGTGATAATAAATGATACAGTAATGTCAAGAAGATGCAGGACAGGGTTTGCTTGAAAAGTAATTGACAGCCCAGCATCAGCAGCAGGAAGCATAGCAGTTCCAGGTGGGTGAGCAGTGAAAACTGCCAATTTAAATAGTCCAATTTAAAGACCAGCAGACCCAGTAGGAGGAGCAGTTGCAGCCCCACATGAGCATCAGGAAACACATCATCACCAGCTAAGACATGTTTCAAAGCACATCATCACTACCTTAAGAATGTACTTGGCTGCTTGGCACCCACAACAGGAAGCACAATAACACCAGTTGGAGTCAGGCATCGCCAGTTTGAAACATTGCAACAGCATCAGGAGGCAAAGCTGAAGCTAGTATTAGGAGTTGTTTTAGGAAAGTCTTCTACAGCTCATCTCTGAACTATCCCAGGAAGGTGTTCTAAGGTGAGAAAGAGTGGCCTCAGCTGAAATTTTGGTCTAAAGACATTCCTAGCAACATTAGAAAAGGTCGCAAAGAACAGTGTTACAAAGAAACTGGGAGATGCTGGGTCAAACACTGGGAAAGATTCCCACCCTTCTTAATCTTGGTGCTCACAGGGTGCATCCAGACAAATGCGCATGTGCCTCTTGCCCCATCTCAAACCCCTTTGAGGCGGGGCAACAGGCACGCGTGGGAATGAAAAACATTCCCTGGGCTGCAAGTTTGCAGCGCAGGGAGAAAATTAGACCCCTGGATATTAAGTGGTCTAAAAAAACCAAAGTTTAAAAAAGAGGAGTAGCAATTGCTGCCTCATCTGGCCCCATCCCCCACCAGCTGCTGCAGCCCCCCGATGGCTGCCCCACCCAACCCTACCCCTGCTCCCCCTCCTGAAGCAACAGGAGGCTGGGTCCTCCATGCAGACACTTTGACTGCCAAAGTATCTCTATGGCTGGCCCTCGCTCTGGTGCTGAAGCACACAGCCGGCAAAGCTGCATGTTTCAGCATCAGGGTTCTGGTGTTGGTGAGCAAGAGGAAGGGGGGAGGGGACCATGGGGGGGACCCCCAATGGCCCTGCCCACTCCCACAACACCCCTGACTCCTGCCCTGGCTGGCCCCTC
>NW_017728918.1:19081661-19091439 GCF_001723895.1 Crocodylus porosus | reverse complement strand
CTCTGGGACTTTTTTTATCAGGGATTTTTCAGTTTTCCAATAGGAAATACCAGAATTCCTGCTAGGGTGGCCAGTGGCAGGACCCTGCTTCCTTAGTGCTGGCACCTTGGATCCATCTGGCTGTGGCTGACCTCATGGCCAAATGGGGCCAGGAGGACATGCTTTGACAGTTCCAAGGAGGCCACCAGACCCAGAGCATCTTTCGGGCAATAGCCACGCAGATGGCCAGGCAGGGGGCACACGTGGCAGTAGTGCCGCACAGAAGCCAACCCTGCAACCATAGTCCACTGGCAGCTGGCCTAGAGGGGCAAATGCCTCTACTGGCTCTTCAGTTCCCATCCAGGTCTGACAAGTACACAGCAGGTTACAGCCAGGCAGCAGCCCCCAGTGACAGAATGCTGCAGTGGGTAGAGGGTACAGGGAACTCTCAGGGATGCTTCAGCAGTTCAGATGGCACAAGGAGTAGTGTCCCCAGGTACCAACTGGCTGGGCTCCAGAAGCTCCTGAGAGATAGTAGCTGTGAGCTACTTTACAGAGCAGCTTTCTATACTGCTGAGGCCAGGACAGGGCAGCTTTTTATACTGCTGGGGACAGCACAGGTGCTGGCCCAGGCTGTAGTTCCCCCTAGCTGAAGATCCGGGAGGAGCCAGGCAGGGTTATTTTGCCTCAAGTGGCACAATTTCCTCCACACCAAAGTGCATGTTTGAGCACATGCCCTGAAGCAAAAAGCCCCGGCTCAAATTTGCACCACTTCTATTTGAGCTGCTGCAAGCACACATGCTTGCATGTGTGGACGTGCCCAGAAGGTCCAAAGGCCCACATGGAGTTCTTGGCTTTCTACTTGCTATTTGGGCTACTTCCTCAAGGACTCGTAGAGGACCTCATCAAAGACACCTAAGTGAGTCAGCTCAGCTGAGTTAGGGCTGTATTTACAGGACTAAGATTTTTTCTGGGAAGTGTGGTGCTAGTTCAGCAAGCTCTGAGTTAGCATAACAAAGGTAAAATAAATGAGGGGTCTGATTAGTTTCACTCCCTTTCTTTGTATACTAAAAAATACACAGACCTCTTAATGAGATAGGTGCAGATTACAAGACATTCAGTTGTACTACAGATGACTAAGTGCAGGGGAGATGTGTTTCAGAAATAGAAACAACTGCAAAAACAATTCCACTTCAATTTTCATGAATATTTCACTATATACCAAGAGCTATACAATAAACCCTAATAATGAATGATTTCTACTCTATGTAATCTTCAGTGTGTGTCATTTCTCTGCAAAACACAGGAAGTCTCTTATGCCTTTATTTTACCCAAATATTACATATAAAAAGAAATTAATTAGTAAGCAACTAAAGATTTGTTGGCATATATTCATGGGGCAAACTGAAAGTAGGTAGAGAATGAGGGTAGCTGTATAATGAAAGGCCTGGCACAAACCTGGACTGCTGGTTTTTTTGTTAAATAGAAAAATGGATAAATATTTGCTTAAAAGTTGTGGATGAACAAATCCAATAGCCCAAGGCATGACTAATCTGCACAGCTAGCACTTAGAGCATCCAGCAGAAAATTCAAACTGACACTGACCTTGGCAGCACTACAAGAGTAACACTTTCACAAGGATGAATACATCTTATGCATCTTCTGTTTCTTGAGCAGAGTTATAAATTCTTTAAAAATTAGGTATGCTCATTTTTATCACCCTTACTCTTTCTACCACATAATTATGATCAATGTGAAGAGTTATGTGATCTCCACTAGAAACAAAGTTATGTTAAGAACCCATAGAATATAGGAAAAATGACCCCATACACTTATAACTAAGCCACTGTTTACCTCCTCCCCAAAAGTTTTTCACAGCTATAGTGCAAGGAGAGATTTTTAAACAATTAGTAAAATATAAGAGTAAATTCAGGACTTATTCAAAATATGAGTAAAACTGAATAAAGGTGAATGCATTCACAGATATTTACAACTGCACAGCAATAAGTTCTGTGCATCTCATCATGGTACTATCTTTACAGCACTGAGTCAGGGTTCAATACCACATCTATTTCAAGATCTTCCTGCATCTTTCAAGCCTGTTAACAAGCTGGAAACTGATTATTTCAGAATTTATTTTTTCCCCTCATAATCACACACTACCAATGTAGCTGTGCAGCTCAGAAGTCCTGATGTTGACATAAACTGAAAGCAAACTGGTAAACGCAACATACTGAGCTATCTCAGCAATTGTCCATAACTACAGAACTTTTTCCAGCAGGACATTCAAATAACCAGTGTTCATCACTATACAAGAAAAATCCAAGTCCCATTTTTAAAACCAATCTATTAACATTAATTTTCCAAAAATAATTTTCCTGAAGGTGCTGTATCAACAGTCCCTCTCAACATGTACACACACACACTTGTAACACACATGTGCACACACACACAGTTTGCTCTTCATTCCAAATAATGTAAGGAATTGTTCTTACAAATAGGATGTTTTTGTGTCCACAATTGGGAACAAGGGGAGAGAAAAATGCTCTATTTCAAAATAACTTCTTTCTTCAACTTGGCCTACACTAGCTGGCGTGGTAATAAGAGATTATAAATAGCTGTAAAGATAAATTACAGAATACTTTACCTAGCAAAAGTGATGGGGGGTATATTCTGTAAATTCCCTGTTACTTTCCCTTATTGCTCTATGTTTTTGCAGTATACCGATGGTCCTGGCTTACAGTGTTCCTGGATCATGACTAGGGTTCTTAAATGTTAATGTAGTTCAAAGAACAAATACCATGATACAAATGTGGGACATAATGTGTCAAAGACTTTTGGTGTAGGTTCACATAAAAACAATCATTCAGTCAGTTCCTTCCGTAACTTCCATTTCATAATTCCTATTGGTGAAGCAAGTAACTTTCATCAATAAAAATCATTTTTGTGTCGAACATGATTAACTTTGATATTGAAATGAGCACTGGAGAGATATTAGAAAATACATAATGGTGTGGTGAGGAAAATGTTTTTAACAGCATGAGTTTGGCATGAATCAACTCTCCCAAATAAATGCCACTGTACAGTCTACAGGTATCACACATAATTTTAAAAAAATTGGTGTAGTTTTATTCACCTACAGACAGGGGCCTTTACAAAGGTGCTTTTGTAATGATATGTGTAAGACTGCATATGGATTCACAAATAAATATTTACAAAGGCACAACAATGAATTATATATTTCATCATGATGTTGTCTTTACAGCATTGAGTCAAAATGCATATGGCAAAAAAGAACAGTGAAGACAAATAAATATATTTTTAACATCCTTGAAATAGATTTTCCATAACGGTTTCCAACAATTTTCTCAAAGGTTGTGTATATCAAATGATTAGGACCTTCCAAAGTCAGAAATACATGCTGTTTCCCATTTGAAAGTTTAGACTTTCCTGTTTCCTGTTTCTACTTTTAAAGGATTGTGACATATTGAAACTAAAGTGTGCCATTAGCCTAAGACAAAATACTGTTCAGCCTGAGCCACAGCTTGGTGTAATTAATACAAGAAAATTCTACAATCTTTTTGCATTTTGTCTTTAAAAAATGATGTTTTTGAGGATCCCTATGGATTTTGAACGTCAGAATAAGTACCTAAGGAGATAGCTCTTAGAGACCAATTTTCAAATGCAGTAATGTCCAAATTGTAAAAGGTATCTACCTCAGACAATGAGTTAGGTGCCCAGTGACTGAGTTAGGTGCCTAAATATTTTTGAGGAGTGGGACTAAGTGACTTGGGAATCTAAGTCCCATTCCTTTTCAGGAAAGCTTTCTGCAAAATATTTTCAAGTTATCCTGATGGGAATTTCCAGTGGGAGTTAGGCTCCGAAGCCACTTAAGTGCTTTTGAAAATGTAATTCACGGCTAAATTATATACTTCAATAAATGGATATTGGCCACACCAATGAGTTTAGCTTGCATCTATGTTAACCAGATACTAAACCAAATATAACAGAAAAATAAGAGCAGGATATAAGAATAGTATAGATCTGTATAAGAATTTTAAACTTTATCTATAATATTGGTTTAGGCTGACCTCCAGCAAAAAGCTCATCACTAATCTTATGCATCCCTGTCAGCATTTTTTAAATTCACAGTGTAATAACTGAGTGGTCGCAAAATATCTGACATATCATTTAGAAAAACTCAGTTGACAACTATACTGAAGTTTCTGCTAAACAGAAATGATGGTAAAAAGACATTGCTAATGTCTATCATATATATTTCAAATGCACATGTACAGCTTAATGAATCCTCTGTAAAATGGAATAATAATGCAAACATTACAATATAATGCACCCATATTTGACTTAGATATGCGCTATAAACCACATCCAAATTTACTGAAATACATATAAAAGGCAAGTTAGGTTTTCACCCTATAGCCTAAAGTAGATAAACATGTTATATAGCACAAGTTCTCGTGGGCTGAATCTCACTTCATCAGATGCTGACATATATATGCCATTATTGATATGTTAGGCTAGGAGCTTCAACCTGCAAATGCTAATAGCTGTGCTTTTTAGCTACATTTTAAAAAATGCTGTGTAATTTATAGCCATACTGAATACTTTGATTATCTTTAAACTGTAACAGAAAGCATGGTAATAAACAAGGATTCTGGTTTTCTCCGATAAAAAAAAAAATCCCCAATTTTCAGATATAAAAAAGTAACCCAAAATCCAATTTTTTCCATGATTAAAATGAAACACCACTAATTTATAGATAGCTATATAGGGGTGTTTCATTTTAATCATGGAAAAATGTGGATTTTGGATTATTTTTTAAAATCTTAAAATTGGGGATATTTTTTATCAGAGAAAACCAGGATCACTGGTAATAAAGAAGTAAAAGAATCACATCACTCTTACATAGATGACAAATAATGAATGCAGAGGTAGGCAAATTACAGCCCTGGGCCAAATCTGGCCCATGGCATGATTCAATCTGGCCCGCAGTGGGTCCCTCTGCCCCATCTGGCCTAGGTGCAATGAGCCATGGGGCATGTGGCCAGTCCCACCGGGTACAGAGGTGTCCTATCCCCATGTCCAGCTCTCAGGCATGCCAGGAGCTATAGTTGGAGCTATAGATTATTTTATTTCCTACCTATTTTCACATCTATCCATACCTGACAGAAATAACTTATGCTTTTCATAGGTATTTATTAAATTAAAATTTGATTTTATTCAGCTCCTATCCATATTTCCTCACTGAAAGCCAAGTTTGGAAGCAGGAGAGGCAAAACAACCAGACATATCCCAGCTATCTGACTACAATGGTGTACTAGGTGAAGGTCATCTTGCCTCCTTCCACTAGGGTCCATGTAGGGAAGGCAGAAGGAAATCAAAATCTGTTTATTAATTGATTTTGGGGAAGGGATTCAAAACTGGATATGACTGAGCATAAATGAGCTTAAGAAAAAAAGAAGGAAGCCCCTAACCCATGAGGCAGTTGATTATGTATATTCACAGAGCACCCTCAATAAGCTGACTAAAAAAAGAGCTCTTTCTCCACTTCAGTAGCGTAACTTCCCCTCTCTGATTCCTACCCAACATCGGGCATGTCTACACATGCTCCTATGGTACCATTGTTACTATGCTGTCACTTAGTACTTTAGTTATTTAGGAAATACTAAATGACAGTGCAGAAACAGCTGTTACTGCACTGTGCCAGTGGCACATGATTATTTTTAGCCACTATGTCACCGTAGTGACACCCTATGCCAATGGAGCGCATTCCTATAGCAACATAGCATCATGTGTAGACACGCCTAATATGTTCCATACTCCTTTTAGGGGCAGAGCGCCAAGAGCAGAAGCAGCAGCAAGGGTTTACCGCCTGTCCCAGTCCTATTCTCTGCAGGAAACAATAGTTAGGCTTCTGAATTGCTATAATCCTGTTAAAAGATAAATTGTATTTTACCAATGTTGCATTCACCCAAGTATTAATCTCCCACATTTATCCAAAATTAATTCATAAAAGTACTGTTAGCATTGAAGTCATATACTTCAATAATACATAAAGCTGGAAAAGAGAAACATTGAATAGCTATTTGTGAAAAATCATATGGAAGGCATGTATAGTTTAAGGACTTCAGTTATACTATACATATTATCCTTTTATGTTCAAAAGGCCATAGTCATACCTACTGCCATAGCAATTTATGAAATATAAATTTATACTGGTTATTTATGCATTATATATATATAACCAGTAGCATAATGAAGGGGGACATGTGGACCACCAGCCCCAGCAACCAACAATGGGAGGGCTTAAGAAGAGCAGTGGGTTTTCTGCTGGCATTGCCGCCACCACACTAGCAGCAGCACAGGCACTGACCCTGCCCCATGCACAGCTCTTGCCCAAAATGCTTAAACACAAGCTACACATCTGTATATACCTGTTGTATTATATACCTGTTGTATATAAAGCTTACAGTCCAATTACCAGCATACTTCCAACTTATGAAATACCATCCAGGTCAGCATTATTCCCAATTTTAATTAAAAACTGTACCTAATTCTACATCAGTGACTACTTTTAGAATAAAAGGCTTGTGTGCCATACTTGTTCTTTTGCTGAAATGTGTAAAGATATAAGGCTAGATGTTCAGCTGGCATATATGAACATTGCTGCACTGAAGTCAATGGAACAATGCTGTTTTACACCAACTGAAAATCTGAAACATAAGGTCACATTCTCAGTGTTATTTTTCATCAGTATAACCAGCTATTAGGATTAGGTGTAGACAGGGAATCCCATGGTGGCACAGGAATTTTGTAGTGTTTGTAGTGCCAGTCCCTCTCCTAACTCCCCATGAGATGTATGTGTGACCAAAGAGCTTTTACCTCAAGCCCTGGAGTACAAATACTCCATAGCATAACAGCCAAACTGAACTTTCTACCTCATGTCTGCACAGTCTGAATTTATTTACTCTGAAAATAATTTAACCATGTCAGTATATTTTCTCCTTAGAAACCTTGGATGAAATCCTGTTCACAATGAAACCAATGGGAGGTTTGCCACTCAGGGGGACCAGAGTTTCATCCCTTCTGGGCTGTATCTGCATTTTTATCAGTAAGTAAACTTGTCATATCAGAACATCAAGCAAAAAACACCACAAAGCACTTATTTCCTGGTGTTTATGAGACTGCAGTTTCTAGAGAACCTAATTATTTGTCCACAGAATAAAATAATTATGGACGGTCCCAGTAGAAGCCTCATCCAATGACATCTCAGTACATTCACCTGAACTTAAAGTGACTATTTCCCATCAATATTCAATTTTAAAGTTGAAAAGTTGTAACTTTGGAATGCTTAATTTCACCACGTCGGTGTTCTTCTAACATTTTTATGAATGTATTATTCTGACTTTTTAATTCCCTCAAAGCATAAGTAGCTACACCTAGTTCATGGATATTTTTAAATTGAAAAAGAACAACAATAACAATACCTAGCTTTTCTCTAGTGTTTTTCATGAATAAACCTCCAAGTACTTTATAAGTATCATGATACCAATGTATTATATTGGACAAGAATAAAGAAATGTAATAGAATTGTTTTAGATCATTTGGACTAATTATTTCAGGTTTAATCTGTTTCCTATCATTACTCTGATTAGTGAAAGATGGAACAAAGCCAGCCAGGGACAAGATTTTTCAAAGGAACACTGTATCCTTTTTTTTCAGAGCAAATGATCATAACAGTAAAGTTTTTCAAGTCCAAACAACAGATGGTCAATATTGCCATAGCTGATTCCAAGTAAACCTATTGTCATATAATTTGGGCATACAGAACTTATCATTTCCCCTTTATCTAATATTATCTAGTACTCCATGGACATGTCTATATATGCTTAAATTTCCTGCTAAGTAAATTACTGAGCAGTAAGCGGGAATAAGCAAGCATCTACACATGCAGGTGACCCAGGGCTAATTTTAGCTCCATGTCAGACCAGCCTGCCATGGGCCCCTGTGGCCACTGGGGGGAGCTCCAGCCTTCAGGCACGTGGCTCTGTGCCTTGGCAGCCATGCTGAGGCCAGAGTCAGGTGCCAGCACTTGGCAGCCATCTTAAAAGCATACCCCCACCCTCTGATCCGTACTCAGTCCCACCCCTGCCCAGGAGCTGAGTCTCCAGTGCAGGGCAGCATGCAGCAGCTCCTGCCCTGCCCATCCTGCCTCCCTGCACCACAGCTGGTCCAGACCCTGCCCCCAGCCAGCCGTGATCAGTGCCCTGCTGCTCCAGCCTAGCCCTTGCCAGCCATGACCAGTGCTCCACACTCCTGCTGGCCATGGTGCTGGCTCTGCTGGCCCTCCAGGCCCCCCCCGTCCAAGCCCCAGAACAGCTATGCACCCACCAGCCAAGCCCAGGGCACCAGCTGTGGGAGCCTCTGTCTGCACCCCACCCACCGCACTCTCTACTCCAGCCCACCTCCAGCACCACTCTATGGGTGAAACTATAAAAACTTTTTTTTCTGTACAAAACCCATGCCCATCCCTCCTCCCTCCCCTCTCAACAAACACAGCTGCCTCCCCTGTCCCCACTTCCCAATAGTACTTGTCCCCCCCAACCCCACCCACCCACAGTAAAAACCCCAGTCCAAAACTGAACCCAGCAGTCAGTCAGCTCTTGAAATTCACCCTAGAGTCAAACTGGGGGCCTTTACGAGAAAGCACCCTAGGGCTGGCCCCCCACCACACCACCACTGCACCCCAAGTGTGCCCCTGCTGTGCATGCCATGGGCAATGCATGATGAGCTCTTTGTGCAGATGGAGGAGTACCCCAGCAGCCACGCTCTGCTGATGATGATCCTGCTGGTGCCCCAGGCACACCTACACTCCTGGTTCAGCATCCTGAGCTACAATGGTGTGGGGGGCAAGCCTGGCCTGCCCCATAACCTCCACCACCACCTGGAGGGCTACCCATTGCAGTGCTACACATCTCTGTCCCCCAGGCTGCTGAGGAGGAGATTGCCTCCAGTATCGATGCCTTCCTCATTGCATGAGAGGCCCATGCCTGCCCAGCCATGGGGACACAGGCTGCTCTTGCTCAGTAAAGGTCTGACATGTGTCTCCCCTCTCTGTGTGCTGTAGGGTGGAACCTGGGGCCAGGGGAATGTGGGCAGACCAGGCAAGGAGCGGGGGCTGGTGCCAGGGCTGGGGCAGGGCCAGGGCCAGGGGTGGGGATGGGCTGGGAGGGCCCACCCCTCCACCCCCAGTGCAGGACTTACCACCCTCTACCCCAGTGCAGGACTTACCACAGATCCGGGGCTGATAAGGCTGGATGCTCAGTGTGGGGCTCCCTATTGTGGATGGCATCCAGCTCCACTTGGTCTCCATGACACATGGTGTGCGGTAGGCTGCTGTTCAGGCAGGGGGCCCCCTGGGGAGGAACTGGTGCTGCTGATGGCTGGCAGTGGTGTGGCCAGCCACTCCTCACGGGTAGTTGTGGGGCAGGGCTAAGGCCAAGGCAGTTTCTGGCCAGGGTTCCCCAGGCTGCCAGTGGGTGCAGCAGCCAGGGAGGAGTGCAGGGCAGGGCATTGAAGAACCAAAGTGCCCTCCTCCAGTGACATGTCACCAGAGGTGTCAGGGTGGGGCATGGGCACAGGCTCCTTGGGCACCAAAATGTGGGTCAGCTCCTACATGAAGGGTATGATCCTGGGTCATGATGGTGGTTGGTTACAGCCACCCACTGTGCCTGCAGGTTCCTTGACCCCAGTGGGGTCCCTCAAGGCTCTGTCCTTG
>NW_017728918.1:19060655-19080931 GCF_001723895.1 Crocodylus porosus | reverse complement strand
TATCTTGCTGGGATCCTATGACCCCAGCTGACTTCCTGCCCTTTGGGCAGGGGGCTGGACTTGATGATCTCCCAAGGTCCCTTCCAGCCCTGATGTCTATGAAAGTCTATGAAGCACTGCCACGCTGACCAGGAGTGGCCCTGTGCATACATCCCAACCTCTAGGGCCTCATAAATGTGGGAGTCTGAGTGCCTGCCCTATGTGACCAGCCTTAGGACTTCGTCCCTGCCTGACAGTGCCACTAGGTCATACACCTCCTCCCAGGTCCAGTTTAGGCCCCTGGGGCTCTGGATGGATGAGCCCACATGTATGGAGCTCAGGCTGGACATGGGGTAGGAGGAGGACATAATGTCCTGTGCCAACTGACTGGGCCCCCTGCTCAGCTGGCCCTGTGATGCCGGCCCCGGAGGGCTGGGAGCAGCAGCCCCAACAGTGGTATGGCCAGGGAGTCTCAACCACATGGTTGAGGCACTTCACTACAATCCTGCAAAAGAGAGAGGTGGTGGGGAGCAGGTGCTGGCCCTGGTGGCACAGCCAGCAGGGCCAGCAGCCCTAGGGGGATCACAGGGCTGGGTAAAGGATACAGCTAGTTTCAGTCTTTGGCAGCACTCACCTGTGGCCAGAAAGCAGCTCAGGACAGCCCAGGCAGACCCAGCCAATGGGTCGTCTGGGGGGCACATGGGGCCTGCTGGGGTACTGTAGCCACAAGCAGCTCCTACCAGCTCCCTGGAGTGTGTGCCCCCAGGCACAAAATGGTTCCAGGCTTTTATAGCCTGCAGCAAGGGGCTTCCAGAGAGCAGCCTAAGCCAGCAGCAGGAAAGGGGACCAGCCCTTGGTGGGGCTCCAACTGCCCCCTAGTGGCTAGGCAAACCCAGCAGAGAGGCCCCTGGCTTACTGCACAGCAATGCGTGTACACATGTTACTGCACAGTAACTAATTGGGTCTAAGTTTGATGTACGTTATCAGAATTGATGCATAATGTAGGCATCAAATTTACACTCAAGTCAGCATAAGTCGCCATATTTACCATGTAGTACAGGTGTGCACATGTAGATGCACGCTTGTACTGCACAGTAATTTCAGAGATTTGGTGTAGACATGCCCTTATGTAATTATGGACAGACTTTTAGTTTATAATTTCTAAACAAAATATACATCATACTTTTTCTGTCACACAAGAAGAATATATCTAAAAAGCACATTAAGGTTGATTGTAGGAGTTTAAAACTAGGTATTGCCTAAAAATTCCATCAAGCAACTGTTTGTTTCTGTTAACATTACAATATAACAAGCAGTTCAAAAGTAAAACAAAATTAGTGAAAAATTAAAGAAGCTCACTTATCAGAAAGAAAAAATAAGATAAAATGAGATATAGAGAGGCATGCCTACAAATGCATTTGATCTGAGATAAGTTTATTTGCAAGTAAATGCTTCTGGGCAAGCATCTTTACATACAGGGACATGAGAACAGATTTGCTGCTCCTAGCTGCAAACTTCTCCCACTTTCTGTGGCTCTACTATGGGCCCCTGTCACCATCAGAGGCAGGTGAAGGCTCCCGCTGGATCCTAGCCCAGAGACTGGCAGGGAACACTGTGCGGGGAAACAGCTGTCGCCTATCCAGAACTAGGGAATTGTTTTCTGCCCCTAGGGGCCTGCCTGCTGCCTGGGTGGAGAAAATGTCCCCCTGCCCTGGAAACAGGGAGCTCCCAGTCCCAGCTCCCTGATCAGGGCAGAGGACTTGGAAAGAGCTGCAGGGGAGAGGCAGGTCCAAGCCCCCTGCTCTGATTCACCCCTGGGGCAGCTAGTAGTGAGCCCCCAGCTGGGTGGGATTTCAGCGCAGGCACTTGGCGCTTTCTGCTGCCAGGGCAGGGGGACATAGTCCCCGCACAGGATCCAGTGGCAGAGCCCACCCAAGCAGCAGGCAGCTCCTCGGGGCAGAAAGTAAACTCCTACCTCTCGGTGGCCAGCTGACCCAGAGCAGATTTGCTCCCCATCAGGCATCTACAAGGCATCTACAGTATGCACATGCTACTGCCCAGTAACTACTTGTGAGTAAATTTGCTACTTGCATTTTGCGGTAGCAAATTTACTTGTGATTAGCAAGGTTTTCTGTTCAGTAAGCATATGCATGTGTAGATGCACATGCTTACTGCACAGTAAACTATGCTACTTCTCAGTAAAGCATCTTGTGTAGATGCGCACATGCAGTATAATGGCAAATGCCAATGTAAACCATATTTTAAGTTGTATTTTGTATAGCAGTTGAAGTTAAGAGTTGAATCATATTGCTCTATGGGAAATATATTCTATCTTCCCCATAAGTTTTGGTACATAATATTAGAAGAAGGAGTTTTGTTTGAAATTGGTTAAGGAGAATTTGTTAACTAGTTTTTGAGTCTCAATAAGTGTCACAGCATGACCTAGTCATGGGAAGACAGAGCCAAGCAGGGTGTGAGAGCTGAAACTAAGGGTCACAATACTGGGTATTAGTCAGAGCCCAAGGTTCATGCCAGAAAATGAAACAGGTTTGTGGTTGAAACAGGCTGTTAGATGAGCCAGGAGGTCCAAGGCAGGAACAAGGTCTGAAAATGCTGTTGCTGGGACCAGGGAAGTGGGAGAGTTTCTCCAGATAACCTCATTCCCCATAGGGAACCTCATGAGAGGGCCCAGGCTGGGCTAGAGCTGGCATTTGGGTGGTGCTGTAACCCAGGCCTCTGGGGGGGGCAGGAGACTGAGATCAGATGAGAATTCTGGGAAGGAAAATTAAGACTGGCTGGGATCCCACATTGCAAAACTAGGACTGGCTAAGCAGTGAGACTATAAATGTGATGAGAAATCTGAGAAGTAGATTCTGTGACTGATTGGATAAGGAAAATGGGACTAGGATAACTAGTAAAGACAGGAACAGGATAAGGATCATCTGGAGGGAAAGGAGCAGAAGGGGCAAGTTTGGTGAGAGTAGGCATAAGAATCAGCACACTTCCCTGGTTGTCTGTATTGTAAAGTAAATAATCCCAATCTTTCCAATCTCTCTATATGAAAGTTTCTCAAGGCCTTTAGTCATTTTCATTACCCTTCCCTGAATCCTCTACAGTTCTGCAATAGCCCTTTAAAGATAAGTTGACAAGAGCTGTACACAATATTCCAGATGAGGCCGTGCTATTTATTAATATTATTGAATGATCGGTATTGTATAATTGTATATTGTAATGTGTTTTATCATTCATTATGGATTATAATATTTTCTTTGCCTTCTGAGCACAGGCGCATACTCAGAGCTGTCTACAATGACATCCAGGTTCCCCTTAATTCAGAATCCATAGAGTGTAAGAGTAATTTAAAATTTTCCCTCCATATACAACTTATTTGCTTTATGTGCCAGCACCATTGTTCCACTTTGTTCAGGTGAAGCCAAATCCCTCAATATTAGCTCCTCCACAGGTTCTCCAATGCCTAATAGTTACAAATAGTTTATAGTTATAAACCCCTCTCCTTTTCATCATCTTTCAATCATGCATTGGAAACCCTGAAATATCTCCTGTCCAGCACAGTATGGATTATGTTTTAGAGAAAGCTACTACTGAAGCCGTAAAACTATTCCTTCTACCTAGTAGTGTAAATTTAGCTTCTAGAATACTTCTCCTTCATTTTCCTAGAATACTGGTAGCTACTGATTTTATAAAAATACTAATTGGATTCTAAAAAGAATATAAAACATACAGGCTATTTTACTATTTTATTTTTCTGTTGTATAAAATAGACAACAGACAACATAGTGGATATCGTAATACATCATGAAAAATACATGCATCAGATTTTAAAATGTTACATAAACTTTAATAGTTTCTTATTTTCCATTACCATTTTTACTTATAAATATTCATCAAAAATCTCTCTGTTGCTGAATAGTCACAAAAGCATATCTAAATAAATCACCAAATGGTACAGCAGCATTAATATGTTAAAATTAAAGAAACATTTAACTATCCACTTTAACAACCTACAAATATTTCAACAATTCTCAGGTAAAGTAATCCGTAGTGTTCTAGTACAATTTTCTGTACTCTAGTACAGCATTGATAAAATAATCTGAAAATTTATTTCAGATATGGATGAAGCTGTCTGGTCTTAGCTTTTCTTGAAAGCCCAATCCTGATAGGCCCGTTGCATGTTTTAAGAGGGTGAACTCGTACAATTTCATGTGGCAAATAATATCCTGAATATATATTCGAGAGAGAGAGAGAAGTATATAAACAACACAAGCAAAACATGCATATCTAAATCACATTCCTTCAAGACACAGAAATCAACCATGGATATTTTACTGGATATTTGACAGTTAGATATTTTAGAAATGGAACTAGATCCACAAAAGGACTTAGAAGTCACAGTACTGAGAGCTAAGAGATTCTACCTAGCAGAGTCTACATCCCTAAGGCAGGTGCATAAAGTCCCTACGCTATGCCAGGGAAAATTCAGACACTTAAGAATAATGAGTCAGAATGCAGAGTGGGGGACCACCTAAACTGGCAAGCAGGATATGCCAGAGAGAGGGGATTGTTTTAAACTCCACTCTTCTCAAGGATTTAGGTACCTAATTTTAGATTATGCAGAGATGCCTGACTCCACTTGGGATTAATAGCCATAAACCCTCTCTTGAAGTCAAACTAATAAATCCTTTCCCAAAAATATATGAGGATTCAGGATAGCACCCTCTTTTTGTCCAATCTAGTGGTTAGAGTACTCACTATATATTGGGTGTCTGTATATATGTTCTGTACTCCATCAGCAGAGGGTGTTACCTGACCTGCATTATCTTGTGTTACTGTTTGCTGTTCTAATTAGTGTTAATGGTAGTTCGCTGTTTGTAATAAAGATGGTTCCCTTGTTCTTCCCTCCATGATCTCTCTGGGGCAAGAATCCCACAGATACACAATACTGGCAAAGAGTACAGGGTCTGGGTGAGTAGGATGTTTCCAGTGCTTCCATCAAGAGAACAGAGGGAAAAACTTTCAGAGATCCGTGCTGCAAATAAACAGGGCCTGGGGCTCTTTTCCTCCCATGAGGTGGCCTGTGCAGTTGCTCTCTAGCATGGCTACTTTAGGCTACATTGAAGAATTTTATATTTCCAGTCCATCCACCCAGGGCTCTTATGCTGACCAGCTACATTTCTATGTGGAAGCCAGTAAGATTACTCATGATAATCAGAAAAGCGCAGGGTTACTGAGCATCCCTTGAAGACTTTTCAGATTATTTGCTCACTTGTTTCCCCCATCTACCCCCATAACAAGTCCTACCATGAGATCCTTCAATTGCTTTTTAAAAAATCACTTTGCACCAGCCCTGTCCAAAACCATTCACCAGTTCCATTTCAACCAATGAAATCTGCTGCCAGAGGACAGAATTGCTGCGTCCATAGCAGACTTGGGTTAACTGTCTAAGAGCTTTAATTGTGGTCTGGAGTCTACCCCTACAACAAAACTTCTTGCAAGGCATAACTTAACAATTACCATGGCTCAAGAAAAAGCCCTTGCATATGAAGCTGCCTTACTCCATTCAAGGGAAATCTGAACATCATCTGCAAAACTGATGTCAGCTGAGATATACCAAGTGCATTCAAGGGAGAAATGTTCAAGCAAGTAACTCTGTACACTGTTACATGTTGGAGTTCTGCACAACTACTAATGAACCACCAGCTAAAAACTTGTTTGGATCAGCTCCATCCAGATATGGTGCTGAATACCAGATGTGGCAAGAAATCCAGTTCTCCGAGAAACGGGATGTTTTGTCTCTAAGTACCTGTGAACCAGATGAACTTCTGTATATCATAAATTACATGACTGGGCTACAGTGGATGCCTGCATCTACCCTTGGAGTTGCAGAGCCAGTGTCATATAAAATCCAGACTCCAAACTGAAAGACACTTTACAGACACTTTGATCAGATGTAGCAGCAAGTCTCAGATGATGTGACTTGTGTAGTACCACAAAGTGTTGCACTGCTACTGGAACCTGTTCTGATGAGTCCATTAGCTACTGTTTTAGACCCATCAAGATTCCAGTGGCTGGAGCTATTCTAGAACAGCTAAAGGAGCCCATAGTAGTTATCACTGAAACATCTGTTACCCCTGAAGTAGGCCGCATAAGATGGGTCACTGTCTGACCCAAATACTTCTAGGACTATGTTATCTAGGGAGGAGAGATATTATGTACTGGGTGTCTTTATGTATATGTTCTGTACTTCATCAGCAGAGGGCACTGCCCAAACTGCATTATCTTGTGTTGCTGTTTGCTGTTTAGATTAGTGTTAAGGGTAGTTAGTTCTTGTTAATAAACATGGTTGCCTTGGTCTTCCCTGCATGATGTTTCCAAGACAACAGTCCCATAGGTACACTATAGTACTCACAAAGGCTATAAGGCAACTGCCTGAAGAGAAATGAACCCATATTTCCTACTTTCCAAGTGAATACTTTACACATGGACTGTATAGTATCTGGATGGGGTTTGCTCAGTCTAACTGTTTCACTTTCTATTAAGTTATGAAATATTCAATTTGGCAGGGAAAGAGGAGGAGAGTGAGCACAAATCTATAGACTAGTAGGTAGGGTATTCACATGAAAGGTGTAAACCTGGCTTCCAAAGAACATTTCATTAAATTCTGGAGTAGGGGCTGAGAAGAATTCTGTTTTATCTATTAGAAAACCAAAGTGCAGCTTGAAAGTAATTCTGAGTTAACCAACTAATCTGTAGAAGGGATGCAATTACCCCTTCTTGGCATATAAGTGCCCCATTATAGGAATAGGAAGGTGGCTGTGCTTCCTAGAGGGTGGTCCCAGTTGAAACAGAATTCTGCACCAAGTCTTCTCTCATGTGAGTGCCCCAAGAACTAAGCCATAGATGTCAGAAGCTGTACTTTTAAGAGGCTCCCACAAGAGCCAGGTGGAACAGAATGTTGCCTTCCGCAGAGGCTCACATTATTTAATGCAGATCACTTAGAAATTTGACACTGATTCAAGTCAGACATCTTGGGCACCTATACACGTGCAGCGAGGCAGCTCTGATGCGCTGTAATTACAGCACACTGGAGCAGACTTGATTAATTAAGTCTGCTGCAGTGTGGTAATTACCATGGTCCAGCAGACTCCAGCATCAAATGTATCTGCATTCGTGCTGAAAATGGCAGTAGGGGAACTTTAGCTAAAGCTCGTTCAATAAGCTTTAGTTAAAACGCCCCGCCAACATTTTTCAGCATGGGAACACTGATACATATGACAATCCAGATTTTTTAAGTAGAGCAGCTCCTGAAGCCACTCTAATTAAAGCACCTCCCCCCCCACCGCTCCCAGAGCATGTGTATAAACTTCCCATGGGACAGATGCTATTCCATCTGTTAGGCATATAAGTCCAAAAAAACTGTTACTACAAACAATAGTTGTGTCCTCCACTTCCTATCTGCTGTTTTGTGACCCTTTTTAAGGGTCAGATGAATGTGTATTACCTAAGGAGACACATTAATATTTTTTTAGGGACTTGACGATGAAATAGGATCACACATTGGGGTACCTAAGTCCAATTCCGCAGCCAATAGATAGCATATGGTCCCTTGTTGCTGGGTTGTTTTTTTCTGAACATATGATACCAAGAATAACATTCAGTAAGACAATACTCTGAGTGAAAGAGTATATTCCATATATAATATGAAACAGATGAATATACCAAGACTATGAAAAGAATGTGAAAACATAGAAGAGCTTATAAGTAAAGTAAATATTATAAAAATTGGAAATGTAATTTGTAATGTCATGAAAGAAAAAAGTACCTATTACTGAGTTAAAAGTTTGTCATCTCATTGGTTTTACTGAAAGGATGAGGACACTAGAAGAACAGATGAGACCCACATGGTCATGTAATAGTGTCAGGCAATTCAGAGTCTCATTGTTGATTCTCAGGTTTTTATATATATTTGAAATTCTGTATTAGGTTGATTATTAATTACCATGTTTATATTTGGCTGGAGAAAATATAGGAAGCACTACCTTTAATAAAAACTCAGAGCTGGTTATTATTTTGTACAGAGGTCCTTCTTACACAATGCTAACCAGTTAGAGCTCACTGGTGCTGAGGTTTTCTGAACACAGAAAACAAAGCAGCATATTGGGCAATAGGAACGGGCAAGAAGCAGAAAACAAGGTAGCATTTCTAAAAGAATTATACAAGAAAAAAGGACTCCACATGGGATAACAAGGGATGGCTGCATCTTTAAAACTAGTTTGGAAGTTGGAAGATCCGCCTTTAGCTCCTGGATCTAACACAGACTTCCTGTAGATTCAAATTCACTTAATCTCTATATGCATCAGTTGCCATTTTCTATGATGAAAAATATACTCCTACTTCTTGTCATTCTTTTATGTTTAGACTGCAATCTCTCTTTTCCTCTCTGCTTTATGTGTGTGTTTCCAAAGATGATCTGAATTCAGTGCAGATGATGCTAATGAAGTACAATTATAATAAACTTAAATGAAGTAAAAGATACTCCACACCAATCACTGAAATAAGAAAAGGTATAATCTTCACCATGAAGGTTGTGAGGTTGAGGGATGCCAGAACTAAAAACCTTTCTATTTTAATTATTAGAATGCAGCCCAAAATTTACCTAGGCATGAATTAAGTATTTGCAAATGAAAAATAATACTGGACAACAACAATAAGGCAGAGCAATTGAAAACAAATGCTAAGGTGGATAAAATGAAAATAAATTAAAATAAACATTAAAAAAATACTAATATTGATATTATATAACTAGCAGAACAATTTTATTCTTACCTCTTTGTTTCTGTAAACTGAAATTTTCTTCCTTAATAAACAAATGAGATGAAAAAGCAGGATTCCATGGGTGCACCTTTTTACAAGCTGAATCAAAATAATTTTAAAACAGAAATGTAAACAAAGCAGTGGATTGCTATGTATAGATATACAGATAATTAAAAGTAGCATTTGGTGCTGTTTGTAAAAAAGTATGACAAGTAAAAATATATTTAAATTACACAAATTCTGCTTCTCTAGCATAAGCAGTTCTGTTTATACACTATTCACCACTTGTTACTCTTTTACTCGGCCTTTTCCAGAAAGACATATAGATAAAAATATTTTACTTCTGTTTCCTAATTTTCACTCGTTATTATACACACAAAACTATACTGAAGGAATGCTATTAAAGCTGTAAAAGCAAACACTCAGAAGTTAGGAAATGCTTGAAGTAAACCTGCCTGTGCAGCATTTTTTTAGCATATTTGTATATATGAATTATGATACAATCTTTAGTTATGTCGTTGCATGCTATTGTCACTACTGAGACTCTGTTTCATTCATTGCATCTGATGGACTGAGCTTAATTAATGGGAAGCTATTCAATATTTTGTTTTATTTTTAAGTGTGATGCGTGGCAATAGGGTTTCACATTAGTACCCAAAGGTAGTGTTCACTTTTTTACCAGTCATCTAACTGGGTGTTTTTTGGTCATCTACAGAGAATTTTTAAGATTTATGTGTTTAGGGGAATTTTATTCCTGATCATGTAGCCATGTGTTTGTGAATGACTGAGCAATTTTGTAGTTGCTCAGACTGAGCACGCACAGTAGTGGCCATAGAGCCTCTTATGGATGCACAGCAGACTTAGACTCCTAAAAATTCCTAGCATCGCACTCTGAATACGATGCTACTGGTCAGCCAGTATTCATATCCTTCTCCTTGAGACTGCTCCTTTGACATATTCACCATGAAGGTATCAATTTCTATAGGAATTGAGGGAGGATCTTAACAGAATATGTTCTTCTTGCTGTGACCTGTAGAAAAATGAGTAGATAATCGTGTAATAAAACATTGTGTATTCGAGCCAGTCCAGAACTAAGTGTCACAGTGACAACTTTTGTGGGTGTCTGACCTACGGTGCTGTTCCAGAACTATGAGCAGCACCATAGGGACATGGCCAGATGTCCACCCCTGGAGTCTCCCCTTAGTTACACTGCTGACCCTTAGTTAAATCGTTCTTACACAGTGCCTCAGAATGAAATCCAAATCAGTAGCTAGCAAGGAGGTAGCCAATAGGAAAGACTAAACACAAGGGGACCTCTGAAATGGCTCAGATTTTTCTTTGAAAATATGACTGAAAGACAGCTAGTAGAGCTGTATAATAGAGGAATCACTCAGAAATGGGAGACTTTGGCTTTATTCCCCCAGCCTATGGAGGCTCAAGCCTATATCTCTCAGAAGAGTGTCCTGTAGGCTACAGATTAGTATACTCAGTTGACAGGGGAAGTCTTTGTTTCTAATCCCTATTCAAGGAACATTTTATCCAGTAACATTTCACATAAAATACAGAAAGAGTCCTTATGGCAGAAACCAAAATGCAAGAATCCCACCTCCCTCTCTGCTGACTGCTCTAATCACCAGGCTGCAGAGCCTTTCTTTTCCCCTCTCCAGTCCCCTTCAGTTCTTTTCCAGTCCCCTCCCTTTCTTTTCTGCAGTGTTACAAGTTCAACAGCAAAGATAGAGAACATTCCTGCCCAACCTATAGCTTAGTAATTAGGAAATTTCTTGGGAGGTGGAA
The DNA here is from genome assembly GCF_001723895.1 of Crocodylus porosus. Lineage (NCBI taxonomy): Eukaryota > Metazoa > Chordata > Crocodylia > Crocodylidae > Crocodylus > Crocodylus porosus. The sequence goes on along the minus strand of NW_017728918.1, from coordinate 19,070,326 downwards.
TATGTGAACTTTAACCCATGCAAGCCGAGGATGGATCTGAACATAGGACTTATCTTTTCTGAGCAAGTGCACTAATCACAGGGTTACTAACTGAAAGACACCCCCACTAGCTGTGTTTTAAAAAAAAGAAGCTCCACCTGCATTGAGTAAGAAACCTGATATTATTGGTATATTTTATACATATATTCAGAATGCCTACTGACTTAAGATCATCGGGAGACTTGGGCAGATGAGCATTAGTCTCTGTGTTCTGATTGGGCTTGGGTTAGACAGGCCCATGGGCAGATGTAGGATTTTGAAAAAGGGAGGGCAGGTGGTGTGAAGAGTCATCCTATAACACAATGCATCTTTTTCTTGAATTAAAAAGAAACTAGAAGCTTTACTAATATGTTGGGGCCTATTCAGTCCAAGCAAAAACAAGCAAAAAATATATAACTGAGTCAGTTATATAATAATATAGCAATATAATTGGGGCCTATTCAGTTCAAGCAAAAAACAAATATAACTGAGTCATTATGGGCCTAAGTACCAGCTCTATGGGGCAGGCACCAGGTACCTAAGAGTATAGCTGTTATGCCCCAGCCTCGCCACAGACAGACCTGCTCCCTGCACTTACACACAGGCATACCCTAGACACTTCACTATGGCCTGAGCATACCCTTCCCCCTGTCCTATGCATTGCCCCCACCACCTCAAATGCACCTGGCTCCACTATCCTACATATCCTCAATGCTCAGCCCCACCCCAGTGCCTCAAGCTGTATCTTCTCCCACTATCCCACTCAAGCCCCAGTGAGTCTTACCTGCCCCCTCACTGTCCCCATGAATCCACTGCACTCTGCACAGACTCAACCACACTGCATCCCCTAGCCCAGGGGCGGGCAAAGTGCGGCCCGCCAGGCCATTCTATTTGGCTCGCGGGGCCCCTAAAAAATTTAGAAAATTAGTCTTTATCTGCCCCTGGCTGCCTGTCACGCAGCCCTCAATGGCTTGCCAAAACTAAGCAGCCCTCTACCCAAAACAATTGCCTACCCCTGCCCTAGCCCCTCACCCTCTGAGCATTCAATACTCACTGAAGCCCCTCACACACCCTGGGCCCTACTCACCCACAATTCCTCTGGCTCCTGACCCTCCCTTCATGCTCTGTTTCACCCCTACAGCCCACGCCACCCTGCTTAGCTCCAAACCTGATCTGCTTCTCACACCTTCTGCTTCCATAACACCCAGACTTTCACTCCACACCCCTCTACCCCATAGGCCCCACTCTCCCCCAAAGCCCGTTAGAGCCCATGACCCCTCATGGCCCCTGGGAACCCTTTTATCTCAAAACTGATCACAAACAGTTCCCCCATTCCTCAGAGCACCCAAACATGGGGCAGGTCAGAGAAGGAATGTAACTGCCCTCTGCATTGCTTCCCCACTCCTAACAGCATGGCTGTAGCTGGCCTCCACTGCCCCCCACCCTCAACATACAGAAACAAACAGTTGAGGTCAGGGAAGGACATGCTTCACCCACTGGCAACACCCCTGCCTGGAGAGACAAACCTCTCTCATGTATTCATGCTCAAAGTTGTGCTGCCCTGGTTATGCCTAAGGACCACTCAAGCCATGGTTTCATGATGTTTGTGGAAACCGTGAAAAATGGTGGTTTCTGCGAACACCATGGAAAACAGCAGTTTCCGTGATTTTGTGCAGAATCACTGGGACAAAACTTATTAAAAGTAAAATGCTTTCTCCCCAGTGGAAGCCAGCAGCTGCTGCGGCCCAGCCTCACAGCTCGCAGCCTGCAGCTCGCAGCCCACTGGGTGGGGAAGGAAGCTGCTAACATGAACAGGAGAAGCCAAAATGGCAGTCGCCCCCGTCCTCCCTCTGCCACTAATTGGCAAAGAGGGCTGCCTTTCATGAAGACCCACCCCTCTTCACCAGTCAGCAGTGAGGGGCGAAGCTGCATGAAGGGCAGCCATTTTTACCGATCAGCATTGATGGGTTGGGCCACACAGAAGACCTCGCTCGGCCAGCAGCAGTGAAGGGCAGGGCCACTTCAGTGACACAGGGGCCATGAAATTGGCTCCAGGCACCACGAATGCTCAGTTTTTCCTTTGCTTTGGCACAGTCTAAGTAGATCCCTAGTTATACCACTCTTTCAGCCTCCCGCTGCCTGTGTCATGTGATGCACTGAATAACCAAGGAAGGAGTCACTGCAATAACTTACCTCTTCACTGCACATTTACAACTGCCTCCTGCCTTTGACTGTTGCATTCTGCACACCTCATCCTGCTTTTAGCCCTGCCTCTCCCTGTCTCTGATCTGTTGTGACTTCAAACCCGCTATGAACAAAGCCACCCAGTGCAGGTTATTAGCACAATTGTATTGGATATGCCAGGGGATGAACAGAGGAACATTATTGGGAGTGGATACCAGACAGAATAACTGTAGAAGAAAGGCTACCTTTATTAGAGGAAGGTGAAAAGTCATTAACACCAATGGAATAAGGAAATTAGGAGAAATCAAATAGATAAGCCATGAAATCATTTGACTCCCTCAGCTCCTCCAGAATAGAAATATGACTCCCCATAGCAGGCAGTTTACTCTATACTTTCAGTGGAGCAGGAATCAAAGAGGGATATAGCTTCACCCCCAAGCCTCCCCACTCCCTCCCCCCCGACTTCCCCCAATCCACTCCTGCACAGGCCCCAAACTACACATAGCAGAAGCAAAATACTATTTGCTAGAAAGGTTTAGTTTTAAAGAGAAAGATAGCTAGTTATTTCAGGCAGCAGCAGAGTGGGGCCCAGTTCAATTCCACCTAATTCCTGCTTTAGGTGTCCTTCCTTTGTTGGATCAAGCTCAGTTCCAGATGTCCAAATTAAAGTTTAACAGGAAACTTTAATTCTCACACTTCCTAACTTTTAGCACTTGACTTTGAAGCTTTAATAACATTCTTTGGTCTTATTTTTTTCACTTGCGTATGGGTGCTGGTTTCATTATTTTTACAAAAGCCAACTAAAGCAAAAACAAACAGCTTCCATTATATGGCATTATATTGATATCCACATAGTTCATCAGCAAAGTCCACTGCAGAGATCCACTACAGAAACTTCAGCATTGAAACTAACTGGCTGATAACTGCACTCAACCATCACCATCTGTGTGGACTTGAGTAGGGGGCAAACTTTGCCAGTGGGTTTAATAAATATCTGCTGAAACAGGAATGAAGAGCCTCCAGAATCTTTGCTACCATTCCAGGCTCCAGGGGACTTGTCCTCTACTAGACAAAGGACATTCTGCCCTTTGTCCTCAAGAGTTATCCATTCTTCTGTGTTCTGTCCAGCCTGTGCTTGTCCCAGCCTTACTAACACAACAGCTCCTTGTTCCAGTCCCATCCCACTTGCTTGCCAGTCTAACACTTCACTCCTTTGGCTTTTCACCATAGACTCAGTCTTCTTGGCTAGGCAGTCCTAGTCTGCTTTTTCAGGCTCAGTGCCCAAATCCTAATCTCTCTTGCAACTTCCCACCTCTCCGCTCTCTACACTTAGACCCATTCTTCCTACCTAGCTCCTTACCCTCACCTGGGTCATTTCAGTATTTCACTGCTGGCTCCCAGGCCAATCCCTCTCTTCCTTACCCACCATGCTGGCTCCCAGGACCAGACTCCCTACCTGGGATCTTTATCCCTTCTCAGTATCCCACAGATACCTGCACAGGTCCAGTAGGGCAAAGACAATTTATGGTACATGGGCTTTCCAGAATGGACCAAAAAAAATCTTCCAAAACTAGGTTAATTTGATGCTATATGACAGGAGGGGAAGCTTCCTGAACCTCTTGTCCCTAGTAACACCCCTGATGAAGAGTACAAATGTGGCTGTCAGGTATTTATTAATGTAATAGATAATATGTTTATAATAATTCCATATGCTTACCTTTGTCAGGTGTGTAAAGCAATTCTTCATCTGGCATATCTGAAGAACAAGATTCATGCTCTTCCTGCCCTCCATTTCTAGCTATTTTTTCCATCAGTGAACTTTGGTTTTGCTTATTTACATTTTCCCCTGCTCTAATACCACAGACTGGAGAGGAAATGCATACTTTCTTTTGAGAAATGCTTTTTGAGAGATGCTGTTCTTCCATCTCCTCAGAATTATTTAATTCAAAAGAATGTCCTTGTATGTTTGTTTCTACTTTGGATATATTCTTTTCATTTTCTTTACCAATTTCATGAAATACACAAAGCTCTTCTAACACTAAATCATATTTGCTCTTCAGGTCAAATTCAGTTATATTTTTTATTTTTGAATCATCTACATCTTCCAAGCATCCATTGTTCTTTATAGATAAATGTGTTTTTAATTTTTCTCCTGAAGCATGGCATATTTCAGATTCATCCTCTGAATGTGACAAAATTAAGCCAATTGCTGTTTTTCCATTCATTTCAGTCTGTTTTTGATTTTTCTGAGTTATGTAATTTTGCTTTGCACTTATTTTTCCCTCCTCATTTAAATACTCAAGATTTTGTGTCATAGTCATTGGCTCTGAATTGAATGTGCCAAAATTACTGTCTGTCTGAATGTCTTCATATAGAGAAAATGTTGTCATTTCCTCCCCCTGAGTTTTAGAGTATAAGTTGTTATCAGATACTGTAGAATTTGTTACAGCCGGGTATTGTACAATACTGTTAATTTCTTCATATTGGATTTTTGTATCTTGACCCAGGGAAATCCTGCATTGACTCTCTCCAGATTTTTTCATTTTATCCTCACCTGGAAGAGGACCACTGTGGAATGCAGAGGTGTCACATTGTCGATCACCTGAAAAACTGATGTTTCCAAAATTGATACCACTAGCAGGGACATTTACGTATTTATATTCATTTTCTAAATAGTAGATATGGGGATCTATATCTTTTGTATATTCCATTTTGTTTCTTTGACTGCTTTGTTGTAACAGAGAACTACATGTTGGTACCATTGTTGGTGGCAGTCCAGGGAGAAGAACATCATTTAATTTATCAGGGACACAATACATATTTGTTAAACTGGAGACTTTTCTGTCTTCAATGCAAATTTCATTGTTAGAATTAACATGTTTTATAAATTGAATCTGGTCTAATTCCTCAGAATCAGTACTAAGAGGAATTTTTTCATATGTGTCAAAAATAAAAGAAGTACATTTTTGAGTAGCAAGATTACAGGAATTTCTTGGCAATTCTCTACAATTGCAATAGTCTTTTTTGTCAATGCTTACTTTTTTAGTTGTTCTCAGAAATTTTGGAAAAAAATATCTAGCTTCATTTGTAAAGCTTATTCTATTTCTGAGTATCTTGGTTTTGGATTTTTTATTTTCACTCAAAATAAAATACAAAGTTTTCAACTTTTCCATAATAAAATTGCTACTATTGTACATTTTGATTTGTTTCTTTTCCTTCTTCTGTTTTAATGTAACCACTGGCTTATGCAAATTTGAACATTTCCTAGTTAACTTCTCAATTTTTATTTGTGAAACAGAAGGTAAATAATTCAGTCTAAATTTTATTTTCATCAGATCCTGTATTTTGTTGGTGTTACACCAAAATGTTTTCCACAAGCAAAAGCTATCAAAATTGTCAGCTGGTAAAATCAGACTCATATCTTTCCCTTCACTATTAAACATCGAAACAGTATTGTGTATTTCTATATCCTCACTGTATTGTGTAACACATCTTCCTTTAGGTGATTTTCCTTGCTGTTTATGAAACAAAGTTTCCATAGTTAGAACATAGGAATCCTCCTTTTTAGCTATAGTTCTAGAAAAACGCATGTTGTGATGCAATTCATAAATGATGTTTTTCATTAATGTAGAGCTTATATTTTCTTTGCATATGCTTGGATAAGTTTTGTAAATTTGCTGAGATTGTGTGTTTTTGGTCCAACTATTATTCAAGGACATGTTAAATTGTATTTGTTTTCTGCAATATAAAGCATATTTCTCCACTCGTGTACATTTTTCTTCAATTGGATGTAAACAACTTATAATACCAAAAAAAGCAGCACAATTTGTTATTGTTGTCACATTTTTATATTCCAAAAGCTTAGCTTGCAAATTAATCTGTGTATCACTATTGTTACTATTATTACAAATACTTGGTACTACCTCTAAAATGATGTATTGTTTTTTTGACTTTAAAATTTCATACAAAAGATACCAGCTTATGATAATGTCAGCCTCTTTATATTTGTTCACATCTTTATACGAAGGCCATACTTTGAAACCTCTAAGTAACTTGTCATGAAAACAGATTTTTCGTTCTGACAATTTTTTTCTAGTCAATACATTGCAACTGTCTCTTGAACATGGCATATCCTGCCCAGGATTATAAGGGCAATTACCTGCAGTTGCAACATGTGTAGTTAATTGCAGTTTGATGTCAATTATTTTTGTTGAAGCAAGCATTAATTCTACATTCATATTATAATTAGAATAGTCCATATCATAATTTATGCTTAAAACTTCTTTCCTTAGTACTTCTGTTATCAATGGAATAGTTGTATTTTGTATATTAAATATCTCCACATTCTTACAACTGACTTTTCCCAAGGTGCATTTCAAAATATTAATAGAATTGCTACATATGTTGTTTTGAGATTTTCCAGAGCCAATGTATGTATGAATTCTTAGGTTTTTTTGTTCTTGCTCTTCACTACTATCTGAATTTTTAAGTTTTTTCCCCTCAAAATTATTTTCAGCAAACATTAAATCACACTCAGCATTATCACAGTTGTACCTGAAATTAGCCAAACGCATTTTTTTCACATTCACTGCTAAAGACCCAGGAACTTGGTTATTGATAGATTGATGGTTACATTCATTACATTTTGAATGAACAGAAGAAGCGTTCACAGCACTGTTATCATTTTGCAACTTTTCTTTCTCAGCCTCAGAGATGTTTTGGGAACAGTAAACCTTTTCACGTTGCATTACATATGTTTGATTTTTAATGTTTTTCTCTTGTATTTTCAAATTACTGGATAGACTTTTTTTATTTAATATATTTGACACACTAGGAAATTTACGTATGTTCTCATTCATAAAAAATTTAGAATGGAGGATTTCCAAAGTTTCTCTACTCTGAAAAGAGTTTAAGATAGGAAGTATAAATGATTTTCTTTTTCTTTTATTATCTAGTTGCTCATTATTTTCCTCTGTGGGCAGTTTTTTCAGACAATTGTTTCTATCCTTATTCTCTGTTTCTTGGTATACAGAATTAATGTTACATACAAATGGAACATCTAAAACCTGGTGTTCTTTCAACTTTTCATCAGTGTCAATTTTCTGACTTGATATTTTCACCTGAAACAAAGCTGTGTTTAAAGATGAAACTGAAGCTTTCCCTTTGAGTTCATTATCACTGTTCTTGTTATTATTTTTGTCTATATTTGTGCTCAGCTCTCCCTGGAATGACTTTATTTCATACAGACTTTTCCATTTTTTGTTAACATTCCATATGTTGTATGAGCTTGTGCTGGAAAGTTGTCCACATTCATTCAATAAAGTGTCATCTTTTAAAATATTATGGTCTGCATTCTCAGGATTCCATGACTTAGTGCACAGTTTATTTTTTAAGAGTCTGCATTTCAGTTTGTCATTAATCCAAGGTTTAAAATAGGTAAACTGACTTGTCCTACTTTTCTTTTCGATATCACTGCTTTCCTTTTCTAATCTCCAAGCATGTTGACTTAAATTATATGATCCTTCTGATACATATTTATTTGATGAGTTTGTATGTTCACCCACACATAATGTTCTTTGCTCTAACTGATGTTGCTCCCATTTCTCTATCTTTTTCCTATTATTTTCTATCTTAATTCGCTTTGGATGAAGGTAGCCTTCAGTTTCATCTGATGACATGGATAGAAATGTCTGTCAGCACGTGCTTTTCATATTCAAGAAAATAGCCTGATAAGACAGTCCTGAAATTTAAAGAAATATGTCAACATTAAAAGTAAAGCAATTTTTAAAATATTGCATACAAAAAAACATATAAAATGAAGTGACTAAGAAATATTTTATATAAAGCTACTAGTAATTTTACTACCAGGCTACCATAAGGGAGATAAAGAAACTCTTCTGTATTTATATTGACTCTGTATCCATCACTCGTATGAAATAAAGCTGATGAAAGATAGCATAATGGACATTTACTGGCAAAATAAAGATCCAGAGACATATGACTTTTTAGACAGAAGCAATCAATTCCTTATAAATCAGACACACTTGTGACCATAAAGGCCAGGTACACACATTACACTTTTACTGGTATAAGTGATTGGAAACCAGTCCTTACCCAGAACAGAACAGAAGTTCAGCACACACAACCAGTCTATACTCATAACACAACAGATGTTTGGCACACACAAACTGGTTCAAAAATGGTGGAACCCAGACTAAGATTTGCATCCTTCCCGCCATCAAAGGGCAAATGTGTGTTCTGTTTGCTACCACTCTAAACTATACCACTTATCGAAAACCATGTAACTTAGGTCAATTCTAGTTCAGGCTTTTTGAATGTCTGTACCTAAGCCAAAATAGAAGCAGCTGCTTCCAGTGAGTCAAGAGAATGGCAGCTTTAAAAACAGAACCATATTAGTAATATTACCATGTCAATAATAATAATAATAATAAATTATTAATTAGTGATTATATTACCATGTTGGAAATAATTAATTCCTAATTAGCAATAATAATTAATAATAATACCATATTAGTAATGCATTTACCCACTGAATTTTGCTACAAACTAATCACGATGAATTTCAAACAAAAAATACAATCCTGAGTTAATCAGTATCAAGAGTGGAGGCCCTTTTAAGCTAGTCGACAAAACCCAATGTTCTCTTTATTACCCAGTGATTTGTTCAAAATTCACGCCAAATTCACGATTAATTAGGAAACTCAGAGAAACATCTCCAAAACCACCCTAGAAATTGCAAGTGACAGAAACATTACAATCTGATGATGAGGAAGACATATTTCAATCTTCCACAATATCTGCATGACAGATGCAGTAATGTACAGAATCAGCTTAACTGGAAGCATCTTTCTGTAAAGACCATAAAGCATCTTTGTTTTAAACTGCATATTCCCAGTACATGGAGCCTGTTTGGGCAAAATGAACTTTTCCTTTTTTTTTTTATTTAACGGAGGAGAAGTCATCATTTATTGCAGATAAAGTACTATTGCTTTAAATGCTATACACAATTTCACTTTCTGTAAGGTAAAGCAGGGCACATCAGGCTGGGTGTCCAGTATCTGGGGCATCTCGGGCTATGTGCACATAGGGTTTGATCTTGGCTTGCCAATGGAAATACAGCCGAAAGTACACGTCAGGTAGTGTGCCAAGCACCGTGATTTAAGGACTGCATAGCAGCAGCTCTGCTACTTTAAAGGCTATAGGGAAACCTGACTAGGCAGGGAAAATGCTCTGAGAAGGTGGGATATCTATACTATGGGATACAGGAGACACTCACCTCCTACCTCTGAGGCAGTAGTGGCCCCCAGTGAACTTTTCCTGCCTTTTTATCCATTCAGTGATGTAGCTCTCTCCACTCTAACACTTCTTCTTTCACAGTAAAGCTGCCCGCTGTCATCACTCCTCTCTGAGGTGTTTCCCCTTCAGTAAAGCTGCCTGCCCCTCTCTCC
>NW_017728918.1:19057085-19060380 GCF_001723895.1 Crocodylus porosus | reverse complement strand
CTCTCCCCTCTCTGAGGTAGATGTCTACCCTCTCTGTAAGGCTGCTGGGCCCTCTCTCCCCTCTCTGAGGTAGATGTTTACCCTCTCTGTACAGGTGCCGGCCCCTCTCTCTGCTCTCTGAGGTGTTTCCCCCTCAGTGAAGCTGCCTGCCCCACTGTCCCCTCCCTGCGGTAATTTTTCCCCACCCTCCCAGTCAAGCCCTGCCCCTCTCTGGTGGCTTCCTCCTCAGTAAAGCTGCCTGACTCTTCCCTCTCTCTAAGGTGGCTTCTCCCTGTATGAAGCTCCTGTCCCCCTTCGCCCCCAGTGAGGCTGCCCAGTCTGGGCTCCCTTTTCTGAGGTGGCTTTCCACCTTCACTGAGGCTTCCTGCCCCTCGCTGAAGTTGCACCTACTTTTCCTCCACCCTGGATGCAGCATGAGCCCAGCAAATATGACAGGTTGGGCAGGAAACCTGAGTATGTGCTGTATGCTCAGGCTCTAGATAGGGACACGTTCGCTATACTGCTTCCCTGCTGGCCTGAAAGCGGCCCATCAATCAGAGGGAAAAACCTTCTGCCTACTCAGATCCTCTTCTCCCAGAGAGAAATGGATTGATTGCATAGGTGTATCCCTCCCCCCGGTCACCGAGCCTGAAGACAGGAGCCCAGCCCCTCCCATTTCTTGGCGAATGAGGGATACATCAAAGGACTTGTGCATCTCCCAGACATGAGGGGACAGAGCAGGTTGGGATTGTGCACAAAGGAGCTGCAGGTCCAGGCCAATAAATAGCAGGAAAGGAAAGCCTGGATCTGACAGCGATCTGTCTAGATGCCTTCAGAAGGCATTCGTCACAGAGCAGTTCCTCCCGAATGGGACCTGTATTTGAAACGATACCTTTTTCATGCCGTAAAGGATTATTGGCACTGGAAACAGTGCAACAGTGAGTGCCCATATTGCACACGAAGGGACCATCTGTGCTGGAAACTCTCCTGCGGATGACACCTATTTTGCACCGAGGAATCGTGTCTGAATTGCCTCACTGCTAAGGCTTCCACCACACATCCGCAGTGGAAATGTTTTCTAAGTGTTTTAAAATGGGTCCAGTAAAAATAGGTGCAGTTGCCTTCACTGCATTATAGTTTAAACAGATTTCAATCAGTTTAGTTCTACTGAACCCGTTTTAAAACTGGCTGGAATATTAAAAAATTCCCCTCGTCCTAGGGGGCGGTTCAAAGCGACTGAAGAGTATGAGCTGAGCTCCCTTGGCCACATTTGAAAATTTCAATTTATAAATAAGTGTAACCCTTCTGGGAGTTATGCTTATTTGTGTAGGCCTTCGGGGTGCTGCATCATTGATGCGCTACTTCAAAGTCTAACCACAGCATTTATCTTTATATGGTTAGTCATCTTAAATGCTATATTGTGACACCTTCTAACATACAATGAACAAAATTAAACCATACATTCCTCTCTGAATTCAAAGTTACCATGAACACTTACGTGAACAAAGCTCCTATATTAGGGAAACAGCAATTTTACATAGTATTTGTTTTAATGTACATACTCTAGCTAAGCTTTCTTTATAATTATACATTTACAAGTTTGTATAACTGAAGGAAAGCTGAATGAGAAAATGTTTTCTTCTCTTTGAAGATCAAACAAACTGTGAGCAAGACTGGCACTTGAGAGAGAACCATTCGCAGATCAGAAATGTCAGGTCCTGGAAAAAGTATTTATCTTAATAAGGTAACATAAAAAAATTGGAGGTTTGAGGCTGATCAGCACTCCGAGGAAGTAAAATCCCTTGACCTGAAACCCTATCATTTTAAAACATTATTTTATGTACAATTGTTCTGTTAAACTACAAACCTAATAAAGTCATGTGCCCTCTCTGCCTCAGCTCTCCAATCTGTAAAAGTAGGATAATGATACTGACCGTCTTTGTAAACTGCTGTCAGACGTATTGATAAAATGTGCTATAGAAGCCCGAAGTGTTATTTGTTGGGCCCCATCTATATATTACACTTAAGGTATGATTAAGCAGTTAAGTGGTCATCCAGCCACACATTCAATCAATTAATGCCATGTTAAAAGGAGGAATAAGCTACAAAGTTATTCCACAAAATATGGAATATAATGAAATATTAAAAATATGGAATATTTTGCGGAATAACTTTGTACCTGCTTCCAATCATGCTATTGAACATGAAACCAGGAGTCCCTGTGGCTGAGACCCCTATCAGCAAGGTCTCATTTAGCTCAATCTTTGGAAAGTTTTGCTTTATGCCTACACTGTCATCCTGCCAAGGCAGCTTTTGTTCTTATGTTCTTATATCCACATGATTAGTGGGTACTTTTCTATCCATTGTAGTCTTTCTGTCTTTCTTTAAATATGTGCCTAAGGTCAGGTACAGACATTACACTTTTACCAGTATAAGTGATCAGAAACCAGTTTATACCCATAGCAAAATAGAAGTTCAGCACACTTGGACTGGTTTCACAATTTTTAAACCAGTCTATGATTTGCCCCCTCCTCCCCTTCCCCACCAAAGGGTGAATGTGTGTTCTGTTCACTACCACTACGCCACTTACAGAAAGTCATGTAACATTTAAATCAATTTCGCCTCAGGCTTTTTGAATGGCTGTACCTACCCTAAGTGCTGTTCTTGAACATGCTTTACTAAATTTGGACTGTTATTAGGAGTTGGATAGGTAGTCCAACTAGTGAAAAGCATCATAGTTTTAAATTGAATTTCAAAAAAGTTTTAATTTACTTTTTACCATTTTTTAATTTTACCTTGTACCTTTTAACTAATTATTTTATTCCTTGAATGCTGATTATCTAAAATAGTAATTTTTTTCATCCCCATAAGGATATTGAACTTAACAATGGGGTAAATTCTGAATAAATCCTATGAAATTTAATATTGTGCTGCAAAAGAGTCTATACAATGCATTGCCTTAATATTGCCCTTGGGTTACATAGCTAGGATATTATTTCCTTAATGCTACAGTAATAATATTGGAAGATAGCCACCTTCCCTATGTAATATATTTCTATATTTTTTAAGTAACAGTTATATGTACTAAGCAACTTTGAAAAATTCCTAACCGTAAGCTTCTGAAGCAGTATAGGTATACCTTTATAGTCATAGTTTCATAGTTGGTAGGGTCGGAAGGGACCTGAGCAGATCATCAAGTCTGACCCCCTGCTGTGGCTGGAAAGAGTACTGGGGACAAATGACCCGAGCAAGGTGTTCATCTAGCCTTGTCTTAAAGACCCCCAGGGTAGGAGCCAGCACCACTTCTCTTGGAAGT
>NW_017728918.1:19051670-19056985 GCF_001723895.1 Crocodylus porosus | reverse complement strand
CGTCAGGACCAGCTGATTTAAATATATCCAGTCGCTCCAGAAGTTCCCTTACAAGAACATATTACAAGAACATAGATTTTTTTTCTATTTTTTTTAATTATCTCCATAAGTTTTAACCAATAATGTTGTAAGTTAGATATATATATGTTAAATTACACCCTAATATTATTTCTATACCATCTTTTTTGTTCTTTATAAAAGTATTAACACATAATCGCCGAACATAATTTCAACAAGTGCTCAATTTAAACTCTGGACATAAAAGTTAGAGAGTTAACCACTGTGAAATATCCTCCTTTGGGAAATGCATATTAAATCAGGCATGATAATTAAAATAACTGGAGATAAACATGTTTTAATTTTTGTTGAGTAAGACAAAAGCTAAACAGTTAGAATAGAAAATACTTCAATAAGCCTGACATGAAAAATGATCTTGACAGAGTTTCATTGTTTCACTGCATCTGTTCAACCTTTATAATATGTTCCATAGTAGAGTGCTCTTCATAACAATATACTGATTTTTCCCCGGTTATCTTTCTCTTTCGATTCCCTAACTAAAAGAAAAGCATGAATTTGATATTTAACATGGATTTATCTCCTGCTAGGATGGGTAAAATCATGATGTATTCTTGTTAGGTGAGATTGACAAGTAGTTGATTACTTATGCAACATGTTTCAAAGCACAGAGAAGGAAGTTTGTGGGGAGGGTTGCTTTTTTGGGGTGGGGCAGTTGGCAGGGGAGCAATACCTATATTGTATCACCTGTATAGTTGGAAAAGATCTCATGAATGAAACATGTAACTGGTGTTCAATCCTTTACCTTAAATTTTATGGTTTTAGTGGCAATGACACACTAGGAATTCTAACTGAAATTTAGCTAAGTTTTTGTGGAGCTATGTCATTATAAGTTCTTCTGTGATCTTCTGATTATATTTCATTTATTCATCCAAACATAATAGAAAAACACTTACATCTAATAACATTCAGTACCAGTATATGGATTTTCCACTGTTTCTAGCATCTCATACAACTGAAATGTCTTTGCTCATTTTGATATATCTGTGAAAAATTCTAGTTATTTATCATTGTCTCGTGTTTCATCAGACCTGTTCACTTCTGGATTACTTATTCCTCTGGAATACTTTTATTAAGTATTTTTCAAGCAATGTAGTGACATCTAATTGACTATTTATGCCATCTTAAAATAGTTGACAACACTGTAGGTGCAGCTGACAGCACTGGCTATTACTAGAGTTATCTGATAGTTCTCATTATAAATCTCCATAATAAACTATTTGTGATGAAATTTCCCATGCTGAAAATCTGTTTTGGCTTAATTTTTTTTGGAAATTTTCTGCTCAAATGGTCATATTGTTTCTGAGAACTGAATTCAACACAATCACCCTGATTCTCTGTGGATATCTCCTAATGTAATCATTGACATCATTTAAAAGTAGGTTTAAAATTCTATCATTCTAAGCTGGTAACATGTCTGTGCTTATCTAGATTAGAAAAAAAATATTGATTAGAGTAGGTCAGTGGTGTCAAACATATAGCCTATGGGTAGCAGGCTGACCCCACATGCTAAGCCAGTCTAGCAGGAGCTAGACCCAGCACCACAGGCACTGTTCACAGCATGGGAGATCTGTCTGGGGAGTGTGCTTCATATGGCATCCACACCAGACTGATTCTGCACGCTGGCTCTGGGGCTCATCTGGATCAGGCTGTGTCAGAACCAGTGCACAGGGCTGGTCCAGCACAGGCATCACACACAGCATATGCCCCATGTCATCTCCCCATGCCACTTGCAGCATATCCCAGCCCCACTCTGGGGCTGACACTACCTGCAGCTAATGGGCTGGTCCCAGCACTGTACATGCTGCCCATGGTACAGGGGGCTAGCACAGGGCATGTACTGCATGCTGCAGCCTGCCAGGTCAGCCCTGCTTGTTGGCTGTGGCACAGCCTGGGATCTGATCCAGACCAGCCCCAGAGTCAGAGCTACATGAGTTAGACACCCCTAATTAGGTCACAAGTAGGTCAGGGTTAGATCAGAGTTCAGCCACTTTTCCTAGCCTAAATAAAACTTATATTTGTTCTACCATATAGGAATTGTAGTTTTATGTTCCCTTTATGCTCATTCTGCACAGAAATAAATAACTGTACAAGATTGTCAGAGCGTATGACCACAAATTTATCCACATACATAGAATAATATAAAATAAAGAATATGAAATAATGAATAGGCTTTCCTAATGGAAAATACATTTTCTATCTGTAAAATAGTTTCCATCTAAAAATACAAAGTCAGCAAAATAAAGACCTTAGAAAAAAGAAAAGGATGTATTATTTTCTTAATTTTTTAAAAAAGAGACAACCATTAGAAGTCTCTCCCCTACCTATTCCAAATATTCTTCTCTTTTAATGCTTTATCAGCATCCAATCTTCTCTTTTTTTTAACATTCAGTAGGGCAACGAGGGCAGGGTGAGTGGACACTGACTTAGAGTCAGGGTATTCAACCTCCTGCCCTTGGGCCAATGGTCTGGGGAGCCATTGCATTGATAGTAGCACAATGTTACTAACTAAAATTAACTCTCAATCTCCTCCCTAATGAATTTTTGTAAATTAAATAATCCCAAAAGAACAGTGTGAGCATTTATATGGATAAGTTTTCATGCTCTTGGCTCATTTGCATATTTCTTCTCGATTAATCCACAAGATGCTGCTTCCCTTGTCTTTTTCACAGCAGCAAGATGATTCAGTTCCAAGATCAATATTTATTCACCAAGGACCTTATTCCAAAAATAACATTTTTTGGTGCATAAAGACAGAAACCTAAAAGTAGGTGATTTCTTTAACTCCAATGAAATTCTTTTGCAGATTAACAATAATGTTGATGTTTTAAAGATTTGCTCTTAATCAACTAAGATCTTTAAAGAACAACGACAAGAAGAAGTATCTCTTTCAAGTATCATGGAAACACTTTCTGATGACTGTAGTGCTTTCTATCTTGAGTAGATTCATGAAAGCCTTACCTCACTACTATTCATAGTAGTAAACACTATACTTAACAGTAAGTCTTGCAGCGTTGCTTCCTAAATCAATGAACACCTCAAATTTTGGTAAATCAATTCAGCTAATATCTCCTCTTCAGTACCAAAGAACCATGTTAATTGAATATTAATTGTTATTCAGAAAGGCAACTCAGCACCTGCTTCAACATTCAGCTTGTGAGTAACCCCACTGTACCCAATGAGAATAGTCCTGATCTTAAAGTTTGGTACATGCATACTTCACTGAAGCATAACCACATATCATGAAGATGACCTGAATGACTCAGAATTGCAGATTCATTTGCTACTTATACTTGCTACTTTTTGAATAGGTGCTTCTAGAAGGCAAAGTACTTTATATTTAATCATTTCTGACCGAGTGAAGATACAATACTCATTACTGTTCCTATTTTTCTTAGACTAGAAAGGCCTCTCTCTTTTCTATCAAAGAGTTGTAACGCCTACAGGGTTAGATCCAATATGGAAACCAGAGGCAATCAACTTTCAATTAAGTGCCTTCCCAGGAGGGTGGGAGGGTTGCAAACCCAAGACAATTTTGTTACTAACAATCTGCAACTTTTTAATGATGACCAACATTTTTTTAATGACATAAGTTTTATGTAATGTAAATGTAACCTTTCTGCCTGGCCCTGGACAAGGGCCTAGCTAAAATGTAGGGTTTGAAACCAACCATAGCAAAAAAGTTTCATCATCAGTAAAAAGTTTGCAGATTATCAGTAAAAATATATTCCTGAGTTAGCAATCCTACTTGACAGCAGCAGTTCTTTTATACCATGATGTTTCATCCCAGGGGTCTTTTACTCCCACACTCTGATATCTTTGATCATACTCCACACCATGCTGCCTCACCAGCCCACTCTCCACCCTTACATGCACCAGCCCTGCCCACATGTCCCTGCAGCGGAAGACTATTATCTGCCTACCTGTGAGGCAACCAGTGTTAAAGGCAGGAATGTAATATAGTAGCAACTGGCCACGCCCACCAGCCTGCAGTACATCAGCCACCTATTTTAAGGCCATCCTGGTGGTGCTCCATGTGCGTGACCCCCGGTTAGTGGGGGTGGAACACCCCCCAAAGCTATAGCAAGTTACCTTTGCCACTCTGACACCTAAGCTACAGCTTTCTTCAAAGAAATAATTCACCTTGTCAGACTTGTGTCTCTAGAGTAATAATTAAGACTCTAGAAGTGATTTAGAAAATTCTTTATTAGCAAAGCTCTTTCCCAGGAGAAAGTCACTTTAACCTGTTTTTCTCAGAACCCCTCCCACAATAAACTCAGCACAGATATTCAGTTACTATTTTTTCCTCATCAAATGAAAATTACCCTTTTTGATGAAAATATATACACATATACATCTGAGAGATGACTGGAGCAATTGTACAATGCAGTTCTTGGCTGTTCCCTACCATTTCCTCATAACCTTTTCCTCATCAAATTAAAATTACCCTTTTTGAAAGTGCTCTTTTCATGCACATTATAAACATTCAACTACTGAGAGATAGTAATCCCACAGTGTGTATAGAAAAAGGCCACATACCACTTTCCATCACAAAAGTGATATTCTTACCTGCAGCTTCTGCAATAACATCATTCTATATTCATGTTATTATTTTAATATTGCATTATTTCTTTTATTTCTAATGCTAATTTTTTTTAATATGGCGTATTTTTCACAATGCTTTATTACTATTTTTATAGAAGACATCGTCAACATTGGCAAAATTATCTCTGTACTCTTCCAATTCAATCTGAAGAAATACAATGTGTGTACTCTCTTCCATACTTTGCTAGGTTAACTTTTCACTAGTTGCAGTCAAGGAAGAATGGCAGATTACAGAAAAGGTATAACGAGGAAACTCCACAGTGTGTGGTAGTGAGATTGGGCTATATCAGTTCTTGGACATGAGAGCAGCATCTGTGCTATGAACAGGCATGTGGCGGAATGCCGGGCTAGCGATTCCGGCACCGCTTGGGGAGCTGCAAGCTTTATGGAGCGGGCGAGCGCGCGGCTTGTGGGGCAGGATTGGAGGTAGCTTTATGACCGCCTTCGAGGTTTGCCGAGTTGGCACAAGTAGATGACTTAGAGTAAGTTGTTAGTTTTCTATAATAAGTTTGTAGGATGTCTGTTGGTTCATGGGGTTCCGGAGTAAGCCCTTGCGTTCTAACCTGATGGGCTAGGTGCGGCTGCCAACTCCTTAAGTCCCAGAACTGGTCAACAGCTCATTGAGATAGGGTGTT
>NW_017728918.1:19021332-19051385 GCF_001723895.1 Crocodylus porosus | reverse complement strand
AGCTAAGCATACAGGGATAGGATAGTTTTCTTTTACATAATAGTTACTAGGTAAATTTTCTACATAAGTTTCGTTTCTGCAGGAATGACACTTATAGATAAGAAATGAAACTTACAAAATATGCATGTGCAGCTTAATACAAGCATGGGAAAATATAAAGCTTTCATTGTGATTAAAAGCCAAAACTACAAGGTCACATAAATGTGAGAGTGCCGCACAGCAGTTATACAGAAATAAAATAAGACATTTACAAGGTAAACACATGGTAGGGAACAGCCAAGAACTGCATTGTACAATTGTTCCAGTCATCTCTCCGGTGTATATGTGTATATATTTTCATCTATAAAACCCAGTTTACAGAGAGGTAAACTGAAACACAGAAATAAAAGACTTTCTCAAGGTAACAGACCTTGCTTTGCCACCCAGACGGGGCAAAAACCCAGATCTCCAAAATATAGGCCCAATCTACTGATCCATACTGTCCTCCTGAGATAAGTTGCTGCAAAGGAAATTGTCAAACAGGATCTTTGCCTTAAGATCGTCTTAATCCACTGCTGTAATCACTTACCCCTTTTCTGTGGGCAACTGAACCTTGAACTGGAGGAGTAGGAAATAATTGTTTCTAGCAGCATATTATTTTCCATGGAATACTGAGGCAAGAGCATAACCTATGAATGTGCCTCTCAGCTAGTATGGTGATGAATTTTTATACTTATAAAAACAAGTATGAGAATAAAATGTGTTCTTAATTCCCTCATCAAAAAATCCAGAGGCAGTAGCAACTCCCCTTCAAAACTTATGCTAGTAATTTATACTATGTAATATCTATATACTAATATGCTAAGGAGTAGATGGTTTAAGAACATTTTAAAGTATTTGTGCTTACCGTAGACCCACACATTATATATCATTGTAAAGCTTAGCTAGTGGAGATTTGCACAAAATTTAAAATCATGAAAAAGCCTGGAAAAGCACAAGAATTTAATTTTAAAAATGGTCACGTAAAAAACATGTCAAAATGCGGTGCATGTGCACATGTGACCTATGAACTGAGAAGCAAGTTGACAAGCAGTGATGGGCTTCACTGCACTGTGAGATTTCATGTGAGGCAGAATTCAGCCTGATTTTCACCGGACACACTAATACTCCCTACTTAGAAAAAACTTTGTGTGCTCCTTTTGAATATATCTAACTGCAATTTCTTTTCTTTGTCTGTGTTTTTTTCCTTTTTAATAATTTAAGCTGTAAATAACTGCTTAAGTTACTACATTTTTATTCTAAGCCACAGGTAACTGTTTAGGTTCTTGCATATTAACATTTTTTAATACATACTATCTTCATTCCTGCTGTATACCCATAAAATATTGAAAAAGAATATCAAAAATAGAAACTATTCCAACACCATGTCCACCATCACACAGATGGCAAATGCTAATAGGTCAATACAAAGTCAGCAAAACAGGCAAGCTGTTGCTGAATATTGTGAAAACAAAAAAAATCTTTGGATACATAATGAATCACATAATGCAAAGAGGAGAAAATGAACAGAAGAAGAGCAGGTAAGATTTGAGCATGCTGTTTGCATACATTTAGAAGATATAACAAATTCAAAACCAAACTCTGTTCAAAAATCAAACAGTTTTTCTGAGAGCCGCACTTCAGCCTTCATTTAATGTCATTGTATTTGGTATGTCCAGCACTGCAGTTCAAGTCACTTTATTTGGGAGAAAATTGGTGACCACCTCAAAGGATGATGCCTACATATGGAGATGGCTCTGATCTTATCAGAGCATCAGAAAACTGCATTTTAAAAGAAAGCAACTTAATTGAGTTGATCAATGGTGTTGACTTTTCAGAGCATGCCATTTTCCACATTTCAAATTCTTTAATTCTTTGCCCCAAAAATGAACACTATACTGTTATAAATATTGCCATAATTACCAGAATTATCTGAGAAGAAACAGTATTCTTAAGCAGAGAGTAGAGATAATAAGCATAGTAATGAGGATACCCGATATCTGACCAAATTTTTAAAAGTTTGTCATAGCAATTTGCCTCCCTACAGGTTTATGCTTCAGGTGGGAACAAATATAATTCTGTTGCAAAATATGAATCCAAAAATTGGCTTAATCAACAGCATGAGACATACTGTAAAAAACAGCATGAGACATATTGTAAAAAAACCCAAAAAACTTTATGACAACAATATTTACTTGTATGTCAGAAGAGGCTACTGGAAAACATGTTCTTTTGCCAAGAGTCACAGTATGCCCATCAGAGGCAGCTAACTATACAGGAAACAATTTCCTATTAATGTAGCTTGTGCAATAACTATCAACAAAAACCAAGGTCAAACAATTGATAGAGTAGGCATTTAGCTACCACACCCTGTGTTTAAACCTGGCTAACTATATGTTGCAATATCTAAAGTGAAATCTGAAAATGCACATTATATGAGCAAATAATCAAGGACTTTTGCCAAGTAGTTGCATGAAAAAATATAGTATCAATCTAATTCCTCCAATGAGGTTCATAATTATAATATGCCCCCTCAAGATCACATGCTGTTCATTGCAACTTCATGACTTGCAAAATGATTGAATCAGCTTATGTTTGTTTAAATGATGCATTTGAACACCCTCCTGATACTACTCTGTAGGCCCATGGCTTTGGTCACCAAATAGGCCTGATACTACTCTGAGTTCAACAAGTGATTTCAAAAGGTAGGTGGACTATTTTGTCATATTTTTAACACCACTTTTGTTCTAGGATTCGGTAGAAATATTTTGAAGCAAGCAACTTCAAATCTCTTGATCAGCTGTATAATCAGGTTTAAAAGAGTTAAAAAGCTGCTACCAACGGGACCAAATTTTTAGATCAATAGGTTCCGCTTTACTGAAAATTTCAAGGCTTTTTACGTGAACTTTATATATACTTGGCACAGACTGGGGCTGAAGATCAATGGGAAAACCAAGAAAAAGTCAAATGTTAAAAGGAAAAACTGCTGCACAGTGGAAGAAAGAAGAGAAGAAATTGTAAGAACAAATGAAATGAGCTCAACAGCATGGTCATCAATGGGCACATCTACACAAGATGCTTTACTGAGCATTAGACTAATCTAATGCATGGTAAAGTGTCACTGTCTACATGTGTGCGGCATTTACCGTGTAGTAAATTAATCTACTGGGCAGTATGCTAGTACCTGTCGATACAGGTAGTAGATTAACTGTGCAGTAGCTCCTGCATAGTGGTGCATATGTAGATGCTGCCTGGGAGCAAAAATTGCTTCCAGTCAGCCCAGGAAGCAGGAGGCCACTGCTGCCTGGCTGAGCCCCCCATCCAGAGGGAGCTGTGCCAGCTTCAAGGACAGCTGTCTCCTGACCCTGTGCACGTGGGGACCTGTCCCCAACCAAAAGCACATGGCAGCCTTGCAGTTGGCACTGCTCTCCTGGACCGGTGCACATCAGGGGAGTTCTTCCTGGCTGGTACAACAGGGCAGAGCAGGGCAAGAGCAGCCATGGACCAGGCACATGTAGACATGCTCCCAGGTGCAGTTTACTGAGCCTTATTCTACTGCACAGTAACCTTACTGCTCATTAATTAACAGCCAGTATGATATATATTTTAGTGTCTTACAACTTGATGCATCTTATAGCTTCAAGCCTCAGAGAGGTCACAGTTGATGAAGAAATTAATTGTAAGAGTTATTTGAGAAACAATCATTTTTATAAAGCAAATGTGCAACCACAATATGTTTTAGTGAAAATTTGCTGTGTACACACTTGTACTTTTTAAACTGGAATTCAGTTTATATCTTTGGAGAAGCAGAGTTGGGCATTCATTGTTTCTACTGTACCGGTATTAGTATAAGGGCAATGTAAACACTTTTCCAAAAGCGAATATACAGTTTCAGACACTGAATACCAACATTAGTGGCACCAGAAATTAGAGGCTGTTTAGAAAATCTGGCTATAAGCAAGTGAAAAACCTGGCTGAATTGAAAGCCAGTATGCATGATTTCATAACTAGGAAAAACCCACTTCCCTTGTCCACTGAATTAGAAAATATTTTTTCAAAATACTGGACTTTTTTCCTCCAGCCATAGTAGACTGTGAAAGAGGATGTCAGATGGTCTTTCCTCAAGCACATATATCCACACAAAGTAGCTAGGTACTTCTAAGGATATTTATTTAAGGAAATTAGCTTTGTGTAGGGAAAAGTTAAAAGAGCTACCATCTCCCTATGTCATGCCAAATTAAATTAATTTGTGTTTAAATTAAAGATTCAATCCTTTCCTTCTGTTATGACATAAACCATACCTCCAGATACTCTATCCTTTCTGTAAGGTTTCTAAAGGTCCTGGTAGATGTAACGTTTATGATGTGATTAACCTGGTAACTTGTCAATTGGGACAAAACTAGTAGCCCTGCCACACTTTCAGGAAAGTAATGGCACTGCAAAATGAGAAACGAACTAGAAAAATATTCCATAAAATGCCCCAGCATTGGGCTGCACCTCCTGGCTTTAGGTGCAGAGCCGAAACCCGTCAGCTGACGGACTTCCCTTCAGCAGGCTGACAAACAATGGTGCAGCCCTGTAGCAATTTTCAGGGTGCCAGGGACAGGTGGACCAGGACATACAATATGTTGCTGACATAACCATGTTCAGGTTCCAGTTTTTGGCAAGTAATTCAAAATTTGTAGCACATATTGCAAAAAAAAAAAAAAACGAAGCTAGAAATTATGTAGTAAATAAGCTAAATTTATTCCTTGTTTGCAGTGTTGGCTTTCTTTGTTTTTCCGAACTGACAACCATCTGAAGAAGTTCTTCCATATTACTTTCTTCTGAAAATCAGAAAATTTAGGGGAGAATCAACATCTTTGCTAACAATGTATTTCTTAGGCTTTTAAATAGGTGTTTCCTCTTCTGTTGTCAAACTATTTTGCCTCTTTCTTGATCTGGAGTAAAAATCAGGAGTGAACAGCTGTTGAATCAACCCCTGATGTTCCAAAAAGAATTATGTTTAATTTCCACCACCTCATCTAAATCCAAAAGAAAAATACCGAGCAACTGTGAAAAGGAAAAAGGTGTGAAGTTGCACGACTCATGTGAAATCCAGCAGGTATTATGCCTGCACATACGCAATGTTAAGAGTTCTGAGAAAGAGTCACTGCTAAAGTCTTTGAAAAGATTCAGTGTGTATCCCATCCTAAACTATCCCTTGTCCATATCAGTCACTGCTAACCATCACAAGAATGGCTTGATTTCTTTGAAGGTGGTCTGGTACTATGGCATCCATTTATACAAATAATTTTTCAGTGTTTTTCAAAGTTACTGTTTGCTTTGCTACTGTAGACATGTAATAGGATAAGTACTACACTACCCTTAAGAATCTGGGCAAGCTCTATGTAACCTCTGGGTGAATTGTGCTCTTCTATGATCTTTTTCTTTTCTTCACCATGGTGAACTAGTTGCACCATTGCCACGTAGCTTATATATATGACAGCTGTCACTTTGAATCAAATATGTCCCTTATTGGACTCGACATTTTTGGCACGTTCTGTTTCCATCATCTGATGCAGAGTTTGACCAGGCTGTTCTGCTATCTTCACTGCTATGATCATATAATTACACTGTTATATTAACTACCTATATGTACACTCAAAAATCTCCTAATTTTTCCACTGAAATACTTAATTGCAGTTTTGATCCAAACCCAGAAGCAAAAGAAATGGTATTTTGTATAAAATATTAAATACTGAGGAATACAAGGGTTTCTCCTCCATTTTTACTGGTCACCATCCATTTTATTCATTAAAAAATGGCAAAAACAGTATAGCCTCCTGGACAGCTCAAAAATTCTTTGTCATGAGTAGGCAATACTTTTTATTCAGGTCATATGTATCCAATGATAACCAGAATGCAGCATTCTTCATTCCATGATAATAAGGCAATTAACTCAGTCCATGGGATCTTTTTAACCTCTGGCTTACTCTTTTTAAGCTCCTGCACAGTGTCCTTGATCCTGTAGTACGCCAAAAGTTTAAGAGAAGACCTATTATCCATGGACACTAATACTGCCTTGTTTCAGCTGCGTGGAAATGACTGTGTTGTTCAAAACCTCCAAGGTCCTAACTACATTCTGGTATCTGGCAGTTAAGCGTTCCCTGTGCCAGACTTAGCTATGCCTACTGATTCAATCCAGCTAATTAAATTCAACACCTTTCAAGTTGCTTCTTGAAGTAGTTCTCCTGATGGCATGCAAATTACATATAAAGGTAAAATAGCAACTTTCCTATGGATTACTTCTGTCCATATACATGGCTTTGAAGCAGCTGGATTATTTTGTATAACTTTTATAACAAAAATGTGTATGATCTACTTTCCCTACTCATTTATTTTGGTTGCATATTGACTAAGGGGGAAAAAAAACCTTTTTAACCTGTTGGGATACAAGGGATTAATTTATTTCTTGGGACTGTGAACCAGGAAAGAGTCTTTTAGGTAGTAGACATACTGGTTGGCGTGAGTGAACTATCAAGAGTTACCTTGGAGAGGAAATGGAAGAGCAATGATCTCTCATTAATATGTAGTGCCTGCCAGTCAAGCAGGGCAGAATATGTGAAAACAGTTTGAGTGCAATTTGTAAAACAGAACTGAGATGTCAAGACACTGATAAGAACTGACTGCCCAGTTCAGTGGAAGAAAGATAATCCTGAACATTGTTGGGCAGAGAGTAAAGTAACACTACTACCATGGATATTCATGTATTTTCAATCTAACCTCAGGACCCTACATACTGTTCCAGTTGAGTAACAAATGCTGATTTGTTTTGAAAAGGTTGCCCTATGTCACTACAGTGTCTGCTGCTCCTCTCTAACAAGGAATGTGTGCTTTTCTCAACCCAGTTAGAGGAGCCACAATCAAAACAGGGATGCTGAAGCCAGTGACAGTAATCAAGACTGGATGTACAAAATGGACTGTTGTAAAAAGCTAAGCCTAGAGCTTAGCACTAAACAAATATAATCATTAAAAGACTGTAGAAAGTTTGGAGACATAGCACACTCCCCGGAACAGTGACGGTGACTCTCCATAAATTGTGAAAGTTAATCCAGACTTTGCAATGTGTTTGTGACTTGTTCATTAGGAGAACATTAGCTGCTTCCTTTTGGTCCATTATACACCCCACATGAAGATCTCTTAGTATCACTCTGAGAAAGGTTTCATTTACTAAATTAGCCGTAGCCCTTGTACCATATATGAACAGGTTGTAAATGCTGAGCTCATCTTCAGGAAATTATTCTTGCTTTTGTTTCATATACTCCTAGTTGTCTCAGCAAACTCTAGAGCAATAATTTACATCAGCACTTTTGTGATTTGTATGCTATAGTCTAACTGATTGATCAGTTATGTGAGCTTGCACACTCTCATATTTCTGATACAATTTACCTATGCCAAGTTTGCTCTTCAGGCTTGTGAGTTTTTTCTTTTTCTTTAAAAGAAATTTATTTCTGCCTATATTTTGTGCAATATTTCCATATTCAGCTACAACAGTGGTTTTCAACCTGTGGTCCATGGACCCCTGCAGGTCCACAAACTGCGTCAAAGGGGTCTGTGAAAAATGACTATGATCAATCAAAAGTATGTGAATACCTACACTTACAATTCAAAGGGGTTCATACCTTCATCAACATTACCAAATGGGTCTATACCTCCATTCAAACTTTTTTAGGGAACCTCAAATGAAAAAAGGTTGAAAACTACTGAGCTACAGCCTGCCCCCCATCCCTCATCAGTTTCTCATGGGGTTATTATGTACTATTTGAGTCATATGGCATATTATCCCTGCTTCCAAGGCAACTTTGTTCCAAACTATTCCATAGGGCTAAATCCACTGACAAGGACCCTGTTTCCAAAATTTTCCCAACAGACTGGAGTGAGCTTCTAGGACTTCCTATTAGGATATTTCTAATAGCAGATAGCTTCATGACTCAAGAAACTGGCAATTTTTTAGACTCATTTGTTGTCTTTGATACCTTAACACAGGACTCTTTGTTTAAACTCCTGAAGCTTTTTGTTTCCAAACACCATACTTCATCTAAATTTTACAATTACCTTATCTTTATCCTAAAAGTCCTTGCCGCCTCAAGTACATCTTCCCAGCTAGTATGTAATAGCATTACCATATATACAAGGTTCCCTGTAAGGTGTGTAAAAGTGTGGCTGGGCACAGCCTTTTCAAGGCCACGAACCGGAAGAGGCTGGTGCAGGAGCCTGGAGTGGGCTCCGCCGGCTCCAGGGAAGTGCTCCACTCCCCCCAGCCTCCATCCCTGCCTTGCCTCACCTTGGGGAGGAGCCACTGCCTGCCCCGAGTGAGGCTCTACCAGCTCCGGGACACTGCTCCACTCCCCCGCATCACCTCGGGAAGCGAGGAGGCACGTGGCTCCACTGGCTCCAGGGAAGTGCTACACTTCCCAGCCCTCATGCGGGGGAGTGGACCACTTCCCTGGAGCCGGGGAGCCTGCACCAGGCTCTGACTCCAGCCCCTGGCTCCCGGCTCCAGCCCCTGGCCTCTGGTCCCAGGCCCCCAGCTCCAGCCCCTGGCCCCAGCCTCCAGCCCCTGGCCCTCAGCTCCCAGCTCCAGCCCCTGGCCCCAGCCCCCAGCCTCCAGCCCCTGGCCCTCAGCTCCCAGCTCCAGCCCCTGGCCCCCGGCCCCAGCCTCCAGCCACCAGCCCCTGGCCCCCAGCTCCAGCCTCTGGCCCCTGGCCCCAGCCTCTGGCCCCCGGCTCCATCCTCCGGCCCCTGGCCCCAGCCCCCTTTGGTAAGTGTCCCATGCCGGACTGAAGCGGCACGCTCATGGACCGCTGCACCTGAGAGGCAACATTGCATATTGTAGCAGGCACTAAGGTGCTGCTACTCTTGGAAGCAATTAGGAAGGAGCCCAGGTGCTGGTTGCTAGGGCAACCAGAGGGAGCCAGCGACTCATACCTGTAGCAGTCAGCTGACTGGAAGGGGCAGGGCCTGGCTCCCATTTAAACCCCAGGGCTGAGGCCAGGCAGGCAGTTTCCTGCTGGTGGCTGCAGGGGAAGGAGCTCTGCTGGAGTCTAAATGCATGAGCAGTTTGGTATGGGTGAGGGATGGAGCACCCTTGGGGGTGGCTCAAGTGATGTTTTAGCCAAGTGGCAGAAGTTTATGTTATAGCCTAGGGGCTTGAGTTGTGTTTGCTGTTTAAAACCGAAGGTTTGGGTGAGGCTGTTAGGGGATGGAGGAGGCCTCATTTTTGAGGACCCACTCCAGAGTGGGAACCTTGGTGCCTGTGAGGGTGCAGCTTTTGGAGGTGCAGACCCTGGTGCCAGTGAGGGTGCAACTTTTGGGGGGGCACAGTCCTTGTGCCAGTAAGAACCTCAGCACTGGAAGAATGATCTTAAAAAGCCTAGTGCACCTCAGGGAGGGGGGAATGCAAGTGTGTGTGTGTATATGTATAGGGGTTTCTTGTGTTGTTGTTGGGAGTGGCAGGTTGCCCCTAGTTTTGAACCCATGGCCCCCTTGCTGTGGGGCCAATGCCCATACCCCTGGGCTGGGGGGGCCATGTTCCAGAAGGGAGCAGAAAAGGGGGCCATGAGCCTCCAGGTGCTTAAAGGAAAAGCCTGAGTCACACCCTGTGTGGTGGGTTTGGATGGGGAGGCCTAGCTAGAATAAAAAGGGGTCAGGCCATTCTAGGACAGACCCCAACATACCTGAATAGGCAGTCTCCTGCTCACATAATAAGTTCTATCAAGATGTGGCAGGTGAGATTAGAGTGGGACAGAAGAACTCCAAGAGGGCTCCAAGGGCACTCCACCTAAGGTATGGATGACCAGGAAGATGGTGCCAGAGAGAGAGACCCGTATATATATTTGGCTCGTTAGGCTGTTGGATATATTTAGGAGCAATGTCCTGCCATTTCCAGTTCCCTAAAAGATTGTTGTGTAGGACTAGTAATGGTGATGGGCTTGAATAGATCCATTTCTCCTCTTATTGTGATTGTCTTCATTTTTCTTCCTTATGTTTTATCGGGTACAGGTTTGTCTCCTACAGCATGTATCTGATGGCAGTTTCTGTGTCTGATAAAGAATTAAATAAGTCTTTATTGCTTATTCTGTATTGTTTAGTTAAGTGGTTCCCCTCCAAGTCTATGTTAAACATACAATCGCAGAATACACCTAATAGACTTCTTGTTGACTCCTTGCATCCTGGAATTGAGTTCTGTTTACATTTTAGTAGCTCACTGTTTCAGAGCCTAATAGGACAGTAGCATTACCCAGAACTGCCTGTTGCTGCAAAGTTCTCTGTGTCTTCAGTAACAAGTTTGGTTTTTGTATCTAGTGCAGCACATCTGGCCACTGTGCCACATTCAAATGAGCTCAGATCAGAGCTTTTTATGACACCTGAAAACCTTTGTTGGGCTGAAGAGCACACACCAACTGCAGAGACTTCCTCAGCCTGACAAAGGGTTTTTAAATCCGAAAGCTTGCTAAAATGTGTTTCCAACTATTTAAGTTGTTCTAATAAAAGATATCAGATTCACCCAAAGAACCTTGTCTACCTGTGTCTTTAGATCAATATGGCTACAACCTACACCCCTGTAAGACTGATGACCACCTTCAGCATGGAAAATGTCCCTATCCCCATCATGGTTCTGAAACTCCAGTCCCCGAACGTATTAATCTTTAGGCAAGTTGTATTACTGACAGGAACAGATGGCAACTGAGAGCGCCTTTGGGCTCAGTACAAAGATGCCTGGCAAAATGGAAACCTTGAAAGTAAAGGGAGCTTTTCAGAATTGTGCATTTAGCCTGAGCCTTAGGCTTTCCTGCCCCTGCTGCAGCAGATTGTTCAAGGCAAAGATTGGGCTTATAAGTCACTGACTTACCCACAAGACCTGGCCTCCACCCCCTTCCTTTCTCTTTCTTCTCTCTTTTCTCCTCTTCCCTTTTTTTTTCTCCTTTTCTCTTTTCTCCCTCCCTGTTTTTTCTCTCTTCTCTTGAAGAATGAACAACTAGGTTTTCCAAACCCCACATGAAATTTCAACTGGTGGATTTCAAGAACACTTTATCTGTTTTTCCTGCATTCCAAATTGTTGTTATTAATACATCCAAAATATGCTAAGCATTTTTGAATCTCAGGACGTAGTGCTTTGCAGCATACTTCATTAGCGCAAAAGGTTAATAAGTCAACTAAAATATTATGATAATGAAATAACATAAGAGAACTTCCTCAGATGGATTGACCTTTGTTAGATCTGTGTTTTCTTGACAAATCTATCAAAACCCTTTTCAAACTGCTATTCTCATCTCTCTTGTTGATTTCCTGTTTCAAAAAATCTTCCGAAAGTTTATCCCTGCAATAAGATTAGAATATCTTCTTTTTCTTTCAAAAATAATACAGTATAACAAACACGTTGTTCTAATGATGGAAAGGAAGAAGTTTGATTTCTAGGCACTATTTTGCATGGTTGTCTGGAGGCTGAAGACCTCGCTGATCAAACACATTAAATAGTTAAAAACAAGAAGTCCTTCACAGAGTATAAATACTTGCTGGGCTTTTATAGAACCACACTGTGCGTCTGATTTCAACACAAGGAGCTGCTTGACATACTAGTAAATACAAGGTTTGGATTGTCAGTTGACAAAAAAAAATTTACCTTCCAGTTGCTCACTCCTGCAGTAGCAGGGGACTGGAGTTGGTGGCCCAAGTGGCCTCTGCCAATTTTATATTCTTATATGACTACCACCATAAAAAGGTTAACTTTCCTGAGAGCACTATTCCATCAGGACTGATGCACCTGCCAACCATCAGACTTTTGGTAATTGGGAATTCTCAAACCACTTGTAGTATGATTTGCCCATGGTAAAAGAATCATTACGCTGTATGAATTTATATAGAATGCATTTCTAAGTTTTTGGTTTTTATTTTCTTTTTTCCTCTGGAACTAATAAAATATGATTTACTCATGAACTTTGTAAATGTGGGTGTAAGGCCCACTTGTTTAGTCAGGAATCAAATGGCAATGGTGAGGGGATCACTCTTGGCAGACGCAAGCAGATATTAAGATATAGCTGAAGTGGGTCACTGAGCATGTAGGCAAATTATGTATTCACTGTTAATTCTGTAAAACTTTGAATTGCCATGGCTGTTAGTGCTGAGCATTTTTAATGCCTAGTTCACAACAAACTGGAAAAGAGATCTGCATGAAAAAGAAAAATGATCTCTTCTGTCTCAACATTAGTAAAATAATTATAGTCTATATAGATGGATTGAAAATGTTTTACAATGAAGAAATCCGAGTTGTGTGATCCAGCCATTCTAGGCTGTAAATGTTCAGAAACTGAATTACACAGTTTTCTTTTGAGCTTCTTACTGAGAAAACATCCAGCAAAAGGCAGTTATGGGTGTGCTGATTTAGGGTGTTGTGGCCTGCTCTTTTTTTATAGAATTGGATATTAAAAAACTGTTTTTGATGTAGTTAATATGGAGAAAACTGGAGCTGATTCTTGGCTTCATGTGAATAAATTGCATCATTCATCTTAGTCATCATGCATCATTTCAAAGGTAGGAGACAAACACTGCTGGCAAAGCTGAAACTTAGTTGAAGTATCACAAAACCAACTACACCTTTGCCAGCACTTGAGGAAACAGTAAATTGTACTGGTGAGATGTTTTAATGGATTACAGCCAAAGCTCCAAATATTTTTCCCCCAGTGGAAGCACAACTCACAATTACACACTGCTTTTAGTAGGACAAAGACCAACACTCAATACATGCTACGCAGTTTTCCTAAAATGAAATCCAAGGAATAAAGTTAATTTTGAAAGTATTATACTACATTGTCACACTTAGAAGCTTTTTGCATCCATTTTGCAACTGTAATGGCATATAAGAATACTATAGTTCAAATAGCATCCACTACTTTGGTTCTGTAAAACGGTGCAAATAATAGTAAAAAAATAACAAAAAAAGCCCAGTGCATCACGATAATAAAAATAGAGGTGGCCACTGACCCTCTGTTTACATGAACAATCCTATTGCTCTTTGTGGGTAATTTCTTCCAGAGAAGAGCTAGCAGGCTAGAAAAAGTATCTGTTAGGCAGGAAGACCCAAATCCTATTTTGCTTCTACATCAGCAAAGGCTTAGCTGTTATTTACTTTTTCTTATGAATTTCCCTCAGAAGAGATTATCCCATTCCACCTCTAGGGCTGCGTCTATAAGAGACACTGCCTGCGCAGTCATTTAGTACTTCATAAAAATGCCAATTAACGCCAATAAACTTTATATTAGCGCCAGTGAACGGCTTTCTTGTAACACTGCCCAAGACTACTGCTTAGTAGTGTCATCTCATGGTTTCTGCCACACAACACTACAGCACAGTAGTCTCAGCCTAATGCACAGTCAGTGTCTCATGTAGACATGGCCTAGAGCACCTAAGTCTCCCATACTCTCAATGGGCAGCCTAGTGTATTCACAGAATCAATCTAGTCCACCCTGTAGAGATGCACAGCTCTCCCATTCTGTCAGTAAACAGACACTAGCCTTGATACCTCCTATTCCACCCAGGAAGTGCACATATACCTTTCCATTCCGTTTCTCTCAATGGAGAGATTTACAGGAAGCCTAATGCATCTCTCATGTTGGGATCCAACTTGATCTGACTTCCTAAGTGCCCTGCTGTGATCCAGCTTAGTCAGGGGATAGATCTACAAGACAACCTGCCAGAAAACAGTATTGGCATCACTGTAAATCAGTATATTGCTGTAAACTACCCTTTGCCCAATAGCCTAGTGGTTAAGACACCTGCACAGAAAGTGGGGGATCTGCATGTTAGTCCCCATCCCATTCTGAAAACACTTGAAACCCACATTTCCTATTTTCCAGGATTGTTCTCTAACCACAGGCTGAGATCCTCCTCCAATCTTTCTGTTGAAGCTGACCCGCTGCATGGAAAGGAATGTGAGAGTCATGGGGCCAGAAAGCAAGCAAGCAAAAGGGGTGTGGCTGTTGTCTAGTGGTTAGGACATTCAGCTGGGAGGAAAGAGTCCACGGTTCTGGTCCCTAATGGGTGCATCTACATGTGCAATTAATTCAGAACAACAAACCCTGGAG
Organism: Crocodylus porosus; assembly: GCF_001723895.1. Classification (NCBI taxonomy): domain Eukaryota; kingdom Metazoa; phylum Chordata; order Crocodylia; family Crocodylidae; genus Crocodylus; species Crocodylus porosus. Next base: position 19,037,244 of record NW_017728918.1, on the reverse strand, counting down.
CTGTTTGAATGGTGCAAATGAATTTTTTGTGGCCTAAGTGTCACACAATGGTGATGCTTTACTCCACAGTTAAGTGCACACGTAGACATGGCCAATGAGTGGGTTTTTTTAACGGATGACTGCCTAATGTAAAAAACCTCCACAGTCCCAAGAACAATCAAGCAAACAGGAGCATGCGTCTCTGTAGACCAGGGAGGTGGACACTAAGTTCTAGGTTCTGCCCCCTGCTCCCAAAACTAGTTATCCATTTTATCCAATGACTGTTTAATTCAAAAAATGCACAACAGCCTGCCAGCAGGAACCAGAACCAAGAGTTCCCTGCCTGAGATAACTGACCTGACTACTAGACACTGCAACCTATTACATTCAGCTCAAAGCCAGCTTCTGGCATACACCAGGACTCCTTTGTGTTGCTCCAGTGACAATAAAACTATTAAAGGGGCAGCTGATGAAATGCCTGGAATGAGAATATTCCTGGTTGCCACATAGCTGGCATACCCAGCGGTTCCCAACTCATCTGGCCCTGTGGGATGGATCCAGAGTGCAGAGCCATATCATTTGGCTTGCAGAGCTAGACTTTGGTGGTGGCATGATTAATTGCTCTGGCTCCTGTAGCCACAGCAGCCACTGCTTCTTCTGTCACCAGATATCTGGCTCAAAGCCCTGTGGGGCAGATGATGCAGCCCTACACTCCAGATTCAGCCCAGGGGGCTCCCCATGGCTTGGGAAACTTGGTGGCAGGATAAGCAGCAGCATCATTAATTGCCACAGCTCCCAGGGCTTCAGCAATTAACGTTGCCATTGCTTACTATACTGACACATATCGAGAGCTGTGGGGAGCCCCAAGGGCTGGATGACAGCTCCAGTGGGCCAGATCTGCCCACTCTACATTGTTGTGCAGGGCAGGCTGTGAGCAGAGAATACAATAGTTCTGCAATTCCTGGCTTCAGGGAGGCTGCTGCAAATTACAAGTGGGAGTAGAATGAGTCCCTAGCAAACCCCAGCAAAACACTTTCCAGTCACTCCCCTTCCTTTGTTTGCACCTAGTAAAACTCTTGTATAGCTGATGGCTTAGCTCTGTAGGTGAGTCATATTAGCCATTGTATGACAAGTGCTTTCCTGTTAAAGAAGTGCTGAAACATTGACAGACCTTGATGACTTATTAAATTGTTTGCTATTAAATTCAGTGATTATTCTTCTGAATCTATTTCTGTATATGCAGAAGCTGGTAACTTGACAGAAATATATGGACTATCAACAAAAGTTGTGGTACACATTAGATAGATATTAGGCTCGTTCCCCACCCCCCCAATTTTCCTTTCAAAAGCCTTGCATGCAAAAAAAGATAGTAAATTTGGGGTGAATAAAAGAAAATTGAGTACAGTCTATTGGATCCACATATTAATGAAGAATTTTAATTTTCTCCTTTTTAGAGTACAAATGAGAGATCCATGTGCAGTAAAAGTCCTATAAACTGTTTCTGGAAATATGCAAAGCCTTTTCTTAGTTCTAGCTTGTGGCTGATTACAGTACTGTTTCTCAAAAGAAGTGGCGGAGTCCCAGCTTTGGAGTTAAACAAAAGTAAATAGGACAAAACAATTATCAGTATGCCATAGGAAATAAGGTAGCAGTAGAAGAGTAATCGGTCAAAATTGAGGGCTGGAACCCTAGATGTTCAGTAAGGACAAGGTTTCTGCAGCACCCCCAGATCTCTACAAACCTGCAAATATAGCTGCCTTGGCAACAGAGGACTAGAAGAGACCACCTGAGTGATCCATGACAGATAAGCCAACCTTAAACTATGGCTCCTTTCATTCTAGACTCTTTGTTAAGTACAATTTGGAACTCAACATGTTGTAGGAGATAAGACCAAAACTGACCCATCAACATCTCACTTAAATTACCTTAAAGGTGAAATTGGAGGCAAAGTTTTAGTGGACAAGATTATTAAAATCAAATGATGGCTTCTTGTGCATGGCTTATACCATTTTGTGTTTGGGAACTGTAATACTGTGTCTCCACAAGAGAAATCATGATCAGGTATCAGAAACTATAATGATCCAGATCAGTGCAAAAGTAGCAGTTATGTCAGCTTAGCTGCTGGTATAGTTATTACACATTTAAGCACCATTATCCAGTGGGATTGCTCCTACTGGCATTAGTGATATTGTTGATCAGTCTGTCAATAATGGAACCCTCTTGCCTGCAGTTTGTGGCCAATTACTTACGGAGAAGTCACTATGCACAGCCTTGGAGAAGTCTGAGTAAAGTGATTAGAAAATAATTTAGGATATGTCTATTGTCTAATGCATGCTGTGTAGACATACCAGAGATAGCTCTAACTGGATTAGCATGGGAACCAGAAGTGATATAGCCACAGGACAGACTAGCTCAGGTGGGGCATGTCTCCACGAGTGGGAATGTCCCGTTGCTACTTGTCCCCAGGTAATGCCTGTGTATGCACGCTGTGGTGTGCGGTATGTTACCTTGGGTGAGGTAGGGGACACTGAGGCCAGCACCTGGGTTGGTCCTACCAGCCTTACTTGGGGTCCTGGGGGCCTCTGGGGGCTGAAGCTGTGGCGATCTGAGAGCAGGGAGCCTGGCCAGCATAAGGAGCATGGCTGGTTTGGGATGGTGCATGCCGTTGCCATGTTCACTGCCCAGCTTTTTTAGGCACGGGTTTTTTTATACCGAGATCTCCTGGAGTCAAATTCTCCCCCCCACCCCCTGCTACAATTTAGCAGTGCAGGGAATGCCTGCGTGTGCAGTGTGTGGCACTGCAGAGGGGTCTGAAGCTTCACATACCACAAGTGCGCGCTCATCTGGACGCGCCCATGGTGTTACACGCTAATGCAGCTTTATGGCTTCTGCTGAACTAGCTCATTTAGAACTAGGTCAGAGGTCAGCAGTATAGACAAACCTTCTGATCAAACCTCCTTACACCTGCTAGTCCATTCACATTTCAGTCAATGACTGATAATTCTAGCAATTACCCTTAATGGAGTTTTTATTAGGTAAGATTCTGCCTCAGTAATACTGGAGAGGGACAAGCCATTTACACTAAGGCTGATATTGCAGGGAAAAAAACCCTGGCTGAATCAGCTGGAATCCCTTTAGGATGCTCTTGGGTCATGTCTACTAGAACAGTTGCTTCCCACTCAAGAGAAGGGTGCCGAATGCCTCCTGTTTGGGGAGCAGTCCGCTCCTCAGACTATTGCAGAGGGCACTGGGTCAATGTCTCCCACGTCATTCTCCTTTTAAGACAGGGGTTCTCTGCCAGGGTGCCACAGCATTCAGGGAATTCACAGCCCAGGGACCACCTCCATGACTAGGTGAAAAGCTCTGTGTGCCTCATGTACAGTTTGGCCAGGAAGGACTGTGGCACGCACATGAGCTCCTGCCTGCATTAGGTTTATCGCATTCCCCTAAAGAAGGCAGGATGTCATGTTTATGCTACAGCCCTTCCCAGTCTAGCCGTGCAAGAGGTACTTGGGGCACTTATACCAAGCTACAGCAGTAGTGGCAGCAGCACCCTGACTGATAACCACTGAGGTAAGCTGAGGCTGCACAATAGTGGTTGGTTCTCAATCAAGGTGCTGCCAAATTCAAAAAAGTTGTGAAGTGGTGCCATGAATCTAAAAGGTCTGAGAACCAGCGTTTCCAGACAACTACCCTTGGAGGCAGGGTAAAGAAGTTGCTGGAAGAGTGCAAGAGCTCCACTCTTCCTTTCTTGGAAAGACACAATATAGGAGGAAAAAACCTGCTCCCATAACTTATCCTTCTGCACCTCTTTGGGGATAGCCAATATCTAGGTTTCTTTTTTGGCAACATATGGGTATAGCCACAAAAAGAATTTACCATGAAGTAATACAGGAGAAGGGTTTTCCTGATAGCAGCTGCCCTTACGTATAATCATAACCCAGGTTCAATGAAGACCAATCTCTAGTGGCTATGAGACAGAGCCAAGATACTTCAGGTTAGCTTCATATATTCCACAGGTAAGAACATGTACACAGGCAGTTTCTGTAAGTGTTATCCCATACCCTTTTACAGCATGGTAACTGGCTCATATGTTCATGCTGCATGCCTCCAGAGCAGCGTAAAGCAAACAACACTAAATGGGTATATTGTATTCACCTGCTCCAGCACTGGCAAAGCTGCTTAAAATTCAGATATAATCACAGATATTTCTAAATATGCTGTGACTAGTTCTTCTGATTTCAGTACAGTCAAACTTCAGATCTAGTCATTTTAAAAATAAGTGTTTATCTGTGAAATATCTAAGGCAATGGCCGGTGGTCATTTTACAGTGACATTTGCTACATCTGTATCTAACTTTTCTGATTTAAAAAGGCACAAATTGCTATTTAAAACATGTGGACTATTTGGTTTAGGAAAGAATTTGTAAAGTTACTTGAGGAATAATATAGTCAACATTTCCATTGGCAGTTAGCTTTGGCAAATGAACATTAAATATATAGCTTTAAATTTCTGTTAGCTTCTATTTTTCATTAAAATCTTCCAACATAATTTACTTCCAATTTTTTGCTTAGGTATGTTGAGGATGCAGTGGTATATATTATAGCATACAAACCTTAACCCAAGTTAGCAGCTGCCTACAGTCATAATTTTAATGAGCTGGAGGCATGGTTCTTGTCCAATGAGTTGATTTTTCAATTAAATTTCAACTTAAGCCCATGGTTTTTGGTTTACCTGCCAGGTTCCATAAACTGATAGCCTCATTAGCAAATAAAACAGCAACTGGTAATGTCTTGAAACATGCTGACCACTTTCATAAATGTACATTAACTTTGTAGATAGATAGTGATCAACAGGGATCCTGGTTTTCTTTCTACAGTTGAAGCATGTGGGTTGACTAGTAAAAGGATCATATAATAAAAGTTATAATATTTGATAATATAAATTACTACAGCATTATATTATACATGACAACATACAGTACTTACATAAGTATATATTATATTATCAGTATTTTTAGTGAAGTAAAGCTTTAATTTTGACACTTTCTTGGTTGTTACAAGGAGCCTCAGAATATTAAACATAGCTTGGGGATTTGGTGGTTTATTCACAGGAAGAAAATTTAGTACTTGACACTGCCGTTTCCTCTGTACAAAGCACTCAGGCCTTAAGGCTGCCTATGAGTCATCTACTTCGTTACAACAGTATTTACTAGTAGCTGTCATATTAGGCTACTTGCCTCTGTTGCCTGGTTTACTCCTCCTTTAATTATAAACAAAGCATAGAAAGTGATAGAAAATGTGTAAATTCCTTCTGTCACACATACACATACACACACAAACATAAGCACAACCAACATCCTGATCATAGGCTACGTTTGAACTTTTACAATAAAATGCATGAATAGTTATCTTTCTTTATTTTTTAGACAAGCCTGCTTACCACCATGTTCAGTAAACAGACTCAGTGGGAGAGATGCAGTGAGAAATGGAGATGGGGGAAAGGAAGAATCAGAGTGAATGTGGCTTTAATGAGTCATGAAGGGTTGAGTGAGACTTTTGGAAAGTGTAGAAGTTAGTCGGGTTTGACATCAGCTAGGGAGAGGGATAAAACCTGTGTGCACTGTTTGGTTCTGGAATAAGAGCTGTAGAAAGAGCCTGGGGTAATGGTTGTACACAGAGGCCTTTTTATGAATTCTGAAAAAAGGGGTTTTGGGGGTTTTGTTTTTCTTTTTTGCTTTAGTGCTGAAACCCTGAAATAAAACCAGGAAGTGGTTTTCATTGCCAAAACATCTTGCAAAATGAATATGTAGCAAAAAAAAACTTATTTAAAAACCCCAAACAATTTTCTGTAGGAAAAGACTTCAAGAAAAAAAAGTCAACCGGCTCTAGTGGTGAGAATACACTATCTCTGAGCTGAGGCAGAGGACTTTGAGGACACCCTGTTTCACTGTTGCCTTGGTGGATCTGTGCCGATACTACTGCAAAAGCTCTTCTAAAGCTTGTACCTGAGCACAGAACTAAAGTTTCCCACACCAGACCAACAACACTCTGCAAGCCCCAACCTGTGCAATAGGTAAGCTTCATATTTTTCAGTCTCCCTCACTTTTTAAAATCACTCAATTCACTTTTGTTTTAATGGTGTCCTGTGCAGCAGAACCAGGGAAGCCAAGAGGGATGGGCAGCCATTTTGAGAAACCATGAGGGGTGACTAGGGACATGAGATAGTACATAGGGGAAAAGCAAGGCTTGTGATTAGGTAAGGCCTAGAGTTGGAGAAGGAAAGTGGTGAGACGCTCTACTCCAGTGAATGGCCATCATGAACATGCAATCTGCACAGCTATAGATGTATTACCAGCGAAGGGGATATGTGTGAAAGCAAATAATTTTTTACCCTGGTCAGTGCCTCCACTGTTGAAAAGGCCCCCGTGTCTTTTATCCCTTCTGCTTCCAGTTAGGAAAATGCTTCTACCATTTTCTTGTGTTGCCCCTCGGTCTGTTTACACGTCCAGCTCTGAAGTATCCAAGGAATCAGCCAGTCCCCTAAGGAGAAAACCTTCACAGGCTACATATCTCCCTGCTAGACCGTTATTTCACAGTGGTCTCTTCAACTTATTTGATAGTCTAGGCCTGTCCACATGAAGGAGACAATGTTGCTTTACCGCACTATATAACTGTATTTGAAGAGCAGCTTGACACTAGAATATTTAGATTTTCTCATTATCAGCATGCAAATATACACTTTTGTTCAAAATTGAACTCTAGCCAATTCACATGTATATACCTGCCTATAAGTCACAACCTCGTACCTACAAAACACAGTGGTTCTCAACCTTTCTTTTATCAAGACTCATTTGTAAACATCGATAGCCAATCCCTACCCAGTGCTTCTCACTCCCAACACACTGCCCCCGACTCCCAGGCCCCAGCCCTCCCGTGTGGGGGTGGGGGCGGGGGCATGGGGAGCTCCAAGCAGCCCCTTGCAGCTGGACATCTGCCAGCCTGCAAGGGAAAAACATTGAGTTTCTCCTTTAAAAGCGAATCCATTTTTAAAGTTTGTTTGTGACCCTTTCGTATACTCTTGGGACCCACTTTTGGGTCATAACCCATGAGCTGTGAAACGCTGCCTTAGTAGGTGTAAGATGCCAGAGATGGTCCAGCCATATTTTAGTTCAGTAATCTAGTGGCACTTTCCCAAGAAGCAGAGGCTTTGAGCCTCTCTAACCTCACAGAACAGCTCTCTAGCTAACAGGTCACAGGTGATGCATTCTGCAGTTGCCTCTTAGGCTAGGGACAGACATTCAAAAAGCTAGATCCTGAATTGATTCAATCTTTGCAAGTTAATCTAACCTGCCTAGATTGAACCAATTTGCAAGTTAATAAACATTCACTTTTGACTCGGGAAATGCAGGCACATGCCTGCAGTGGCTCAGGCCAGAAGCTGGGGTGCTAGAGCATGCCCTCAGCTGCGGGGAAGCTGTGCTGGGGAGACATGGCCAAGCCTTGGCAATAGCCTCAAGTGAATTAAATCCCCTCCCTGTCCCACTGACATGGACCTGAGCCAGGTTCTGCCTGGCACTTCCCTGTCTCTGCTGCAATGGCAGGGGCACAGCCAGACACTGGCCAGCATGGCCCCCTGAGGCAAAGGGGGCAGGGGGGGGGTATATTCCCCACTCTGCCCCCAGGAGACCACAGCCAGAATATGCCAGCCCCAACCGCCGGCTCCACTGGTGATTGCTTCCTCCGCAGGGCAAGAAGCAGAATAAGCCCCCTCCCTGCCCCCTTTGCCAGAAGCCAGAGGGAGGGAGGAAATAATCCCCCTCTTACCTTAGGGGGCCATGCTGGCTGGCCTCTGCCCATGACCCTGTCCCTACTGCTGCAGCAGACGGGGGAGCGACCCTCATGGGGCAGCAGCCCCTGTCATGGTTTCCCATGGAGCACAAGCCTGTTTCTGGTTGGGGGGGGCGGGGCTGCACTGCAGGTGGGAGCAGGGTGGGCAGAGCTGCTCCAGACTGCACAGGACGAACAGCAGCAGTGCACTAGGGAGGGCTTGGCGGGCTATAGTCACCCCTCTGAGACTCAGTGGTGCCACTCGTCCCGTGCAGCCTATGGCAGCTCTGGCTGCCCTGCTCCAGCCTTCAGCACAACAACCCCCCACCACCAGGAAGAGGCCTGCACTCCCCAGGACACCCCTTAGGAAGGAAGGGGGTTTATTTCCTCCTTCCTCCAGCATTTGGCAAAGGGTGCTTATTCTGCCACTCACGCCGTGCAGGGAACGATTGGCAGAGGCGGTGGTCAGGGCTGGCAGACCCCAGCTGGGGTTCCCAGGGAGAGAGGGGACAGAGGGAGGAATTAACCCCTTCCCTGCCTGGCTGTGGGTGAGCAGCAGAGGTGGTGGCTGGGGCTGGCAAACCCTGGCTGTGGTCCCTAGGGGGAAAGAGGACAGAAGGAAGAATTAATCCACTCCCTGCCCCCTTTGCCTTAATGGGGCCATGTCAGCTGGCATCTGGCCATGCCCCCATCCCTGCTTGGGCTAGAGAACAAAGAGGCAGGGCCAGCCCTGCTCTCTGGAGCAGAGAGCAAAGCCCAGCCCAGGGTTGCAAAGCATGCTGGGATTCTGGAGGACTCTGGTTTAATTTAACCCAGAAGGGGGCTGGGATAGAAGTTGCATAAACCAGTTTGACCAAATCTTCAAACAGGATTATCTTAAATGAGTTTCAGCCATTTTGAAAGTGGCTTATGTGCACTGAACTTCTGGTCTGTTACAGATTTAAATCAGGTTCTGATCACTTAAATTGGTTTATGTTTAACTTCTGTCCCTAGCCTTAGTGCTTCCCTTTTGAAGCTAAGCCAACTGCACCTCTGAATTTAATAAACATTGGATGAAGAGCAGTGGGGAATGGGACAGTGTGCTGGGTGAGGGAGCATACAACCTCAGTTGCTGCTTCCCTTATTAGATCCTAGATCGTAGACCAATGCTTCTCTGCCTCCTGCTGGTCTTTACCAGGCCAGAATTTCAGAATTTATGCCCAGATACACACGTACAGAGCCACAGATTTGTCTGGCCTGAACACAGCCACGTACGTTTCTGTACTATGCATGGTGCAGGATGGAAAACGACATAAGAAGCAAAAAAGTGAGTTATAGGTCTGGACAACTGCAATTGCAAAATGAAATAGGATTTTGCCCTAATTCATTGTGGTTTATTAAAAAGACATTACAGTTAATGACTCACAACAATCAGTCATTGAAATAAAAAAACGTCCTGCCGTACAGGCTCAGGACTGAGCACCTCGATAGACTTCAGAGGAGCTGACACGTATATTTAACTGTCCAGACCCCAACCACACAGGTACAGCCACACACGATACTTTAAGGTTCGAATTTACGGTAAAAAGTATAAGGCTTGGGAGTTCTGTCATCTCTGTGCAACCAGCCAGCTGCTGCTAACTATAGGAAATTAACTGTTTTTTCATAGCCAGACTGTGAACATTTTACTCATTGATGAGTTAATACCTCCCATATGTAACAGCAGTAGTACCTACTTGTATAAGTAACCTGTCATCACTGCAACTATAAGGCTCACAATCTGGCCCTTAGTGACTGCAAAACACATCAGCAAAGATAATTGTTATATAATGGAATTCTTTGCAAGCCTGATCCTTTTGTCCTGAGAGAATTAAGATAATCAATATTTTTTTATAATAACTGCAAAAGCTCTGACTTGGAAGATATAAAAGAATATGTACTTTCTTTAATATGTATTTTAAATAAATAAATCTCATACACAGGGAAAAGCTCTAGGAGGCAAGTGTTACTATGCCTAGTTTACAGATAGGAAAACCTTTGATGCAGACAGGTTAGATGACCTGGCCAAAGTCACACAACAAGGCAGAAGAATCAGGGCTAGTGAAACTAGAGCCAGAGGTGGGAATAAGGGATTATTAATAAAGTATTGTTTTGTCTCCATTGTTATAAGCACTACAAAAAAGGCAATCCTTACAAGAGAGCTGAATCAGAAGATTATATAATTGCATGTATTTAATAATGAATATGCATGAATGCTGATGTATAATACAGATCTATGTTTACATAAGTGTATGTAAAATGTAATTTACATATAATTGATCTATAATGCAGGCAAGAATCAGGACAATCTTTAGTCGTTTTAAAATTGATAACTCTGGTCACACACACTGTTTTCTCTAGAGCATGAAGGGTTTCACCCCCTCATAACTGCAGTGTGCTGCCAGCAGTTTTGATTAGTCACAAAGCCTTGAAGCAGACCCTTCCTGCCAATCCTCACAGCCGCATTGCTGCTTTCAGTTCCCTGTATAACAGGCAAGTGAGTCTCAACCTTAAGAAACTGTAGCTAAGAAGGGTGAGGCAAGAGGGAAATCATTCCGTTAATATTATATATTAGACATTTGAAAACATTAGGATGTATATGCATATGTACAAAGCAAATGGGTGCTGATGTGTGTTCATATATAGAAAGCAGAAGCTTATATATCTCCATGTATATATACCCATACCCATACATGTGTATATACATATACATATATACTTGCATATGCCTATATATACATGCATACACACACATATATAAGCTTTTTGCACACACAATCACACACACAAATACATATTTGTATATATAGAGATATAGATATAAATGGAACTTAGTTATGTGTATAGGAGATATATTTCATCTGTTCTTGTTTCCAGCACAATCCATACGTGTAGATAATCTCAGAAAATGTTCAATACACAATTTGGAAGAAAAAATCAACCACTTAAATAGTAATCTGCAATTATATCAGTGTCAGTTAAAATAGGAGGTTATAGTAAAAACAAAACCAAACCACCTCCTTAGCCATAAGCCACCTGCTGAGAGAATGACGCCCTGGATCCTTTTGGAAGATTCATGCATGAAACTATTAATGGTTGAATTCTCTGTCTCCTTAGGGGTGCACTGTGTGTTTGGGTGAAGAGGAAGATGGAGGAGGGGAGGGCATGCATCCCTGCTAATTTGCCTCTCTGCAAATTCAGATATTACACACCTACTGGTATGTAGTATTCCTTTTTGGGGAGGGAAGGGCTGTAGATGGGGGAAGCAGCAGTGTTTTGCTCCTTCTGCAAAAAGTTGCAAGATTCAAGGGTTCAAGATTTCTAATAGGTGATAAAATGTAAGCTCTTCAAGACAGGGACTTTCCCTAGGCAAATAATAATAATAACAAGTAGTGGTGGTGGTGGCAGTAGTAGTGGTGAAGAAATTTGATCTCCTCACACGCCTCCAGCACTGATCAAGGGAATGCAGTTTGTTACTGAAGAACCATGTCAGATGCTGTATGTGGTGCAGTACGGAAAAGGGGTGAGGGAATGTGATTTCTGAAGAATTTCTCTATTAGTCATTAAGCTCTATGGCCAGGATCTGAAAAAAGGGTGAAAAAGGGATGTGCTTTCTGTATCAGCTCTCAGAAGTGGACTCTGTAACCTGTCCTCCATTTTTGTCAGCTAAGCAGTTTTTGACAGCTCTCTCTTAACAATGGGGAAATGAGGCCTTCACCCAAATCAAGACATAATTTTGCTTATTTATTCTAAAAGCTGTAATGATTTAGCTTTTGAATTTATTTTTTCTTAGAACAGCTAAGTGTTTCTACATATATTTCCTATTGGAGAAGTTTTTCTAAATGACATATAAAAAGTTTAATTAAGCAACATCGCGTTCAACAAAAATGCGACTATATGTGTGTCACTCAGGTGTGCAAGGGTGAAAGAGGATTTAGCCCTTAATCTCTTTGCCTCAGCTTTCCATCTATATAACAAAGCTCATAGTACTTTCTTACTTTGTAAGGGTATTTGGAGGACAATAAATATGTTGTGGATACTATGATCAGATACTGTGAGGGGGTAGATAAGTACCTAAGATTAAGAAAGTAACGCGTACTTAGACTTCCATCCCTGCTTCTCACTCCTGTCCTAAAAAATACTCTGATTTATACTAAACAAAAATTTTGAATTGGATTGCTGGCCTTCTCTAACTTCATTGTTTGATCCAACCCTTTATTTAAAAAATCTTTTAACGTTACTAACTGACAAGTTAATATAATTTATAATATCCAAAACCCTGAATAAAACAGATTGTATTGTCAGATACATTCATCACAGGATGCTTTAACTAACATGATTTTACACAGGGTCAAGACCCTAATTTAAACATTACTCGCCCTGTTTACAACATGTTACACAATTTGTCCTGCCTATTGATGCTTCCTGGAAGCTATTGAGAGTTCTGCTGTTCAATTCAATGAGGGCAGGATGTTACCACATGTCCTGTTTAAATCTGTGCTAGCAAACTTGCTTTAAACTTAACCAGTTTTCCTAGGCTAGAAATAGCTAAAAATGGCCTGTTTTTTGACAAGTGAGTTCCCAGCGCATTTTGAAAACAGGGCCCCTTTAAGTTTAGTTTTTGTCTCCTGCAGTTGCTGCAGTGGCTGTAGCTCATGCAGACATTTCTAACCCAGCTTTCAACAAGCTAGCTCAGGTGTGACCAGGGCTGCACAAAACCCAGCCTGGGCTGCAAAAGCCACCAGAGAAGCTGAGTAAATAACTAGGTGATTAACCCACAGAGCTCCATGCAGCCCCTGCCAAAACTGCTATCAGTACCTGAGCAAGCCTAGTTTAAAGCTAACTCAAGTGCCTTTGTCTGAGCTACAGACACTGCAGTGATTGCTGTACAGACTTAAGATGGACACTCAGAAATACTGACGTGAACGTATTGGTGAGAGTGACTACTGTCATGAATCAAAAACTGGGCAGAAAACCAGGAGGGGGGAAAGTCAGTTTTTGTCATAGCTAAAAGTGAATTGTTGCCATAACATTTCATGCTAGGCACCGTTAACAGGTTTATACATTATTTGAAAAGAAAAGAAAGCCACAAGGTGGCAAAATACGCAGATGACACAACATCACTTAAATTAGTCAAGACAGAAGAAGACTGTCAGGAATTTCAGAGACTTAACCCAGGAACGTAAACAAAGAACCTAGCACTACATCCACTTCTACTTATTGTGTTATCATTATTTTCAGTGCCGACCCTAGTGGGGTATGAGGCCCCGGGCAAATCAGCCTGTGCAGGGCCCCTTTAACACTGTGCAGGGCCATGGGCCCCCGCAAAGGCAGGGCACGGCAGTGGTGTAGCAATGAAATTTGGTGTCCAGAGCCAACCAGATCCCATGAGCCTTGGATGAATTGCTCTTCAGTGGCTGCAAAGCTAGTGGGCACAGCAGGAGGGGTGGCACACAGTCGGACACTTCTTTCGTGATGCAAGGCTGAGCCGCCAGCTCCAGGCAGGCCCCTGGGAGGGGCTGTGGTGACTCCACTCAGCTCCACTGGGCATCCCAAAGCACCAGGCCTAGGGCAGTTGCCCCGTTTTACCCCACTCAATGGACAGCTCTGAATATTTTACAGGTGTGCATTGTAAGTCACAATGTAAACTTAAATGGTTTTGAAACTAAGATTAATGCATTTGGGAATTTCCAAGGGGGGTTCCCCCCTCCATAACTTTTATTTTTGTAATTGTTTAAGTAGGCAAAGATGCAGTATTTAAAATGCTGATTGAGACTGATCACAAAATAATAGGAAAAGTACTGAGTCTTTACAAGATTGTACAAGATTTTGCCAGTCCAGCTTTCCTATTGATTGGGGCTCTCTAATAAAAATAGAATTATCCCATACAATTCAATAATATACATCAAAAAGATAATATCCTTCTTCAAATCCTTCTTCAAAACCCAATTAATAGTTGCATAATCAGGACTTGATGTGTTGTGTTGTGAACAGTCAGCGGGACTACTCACATAAAGTTAAACGTGTGTATAAACCTTTGCAAAACTGTGCAAAAATTAGGAAAGCTTCAGTAGTGGGACTGTCTTATGATTGTATGTTCACAAAATATCAACACTGACCTCTTGCACTGACCACTGGAGCTCTGACCTCTTGGAGCTACTAAACTACAAATAATTATTAAAACAAGAAGAAAGAAGAAAGGCCATTTGTTTATTTAAAAAGTGAGCAGGACTAACTGGAAGCTAGCATCTATATTTTTGTAGTAGGTTTCAAAGTGTTGTTGGAATTGGACTGACTATGTCACTAATTCATCTAAAACTCCTTTATTAAATCTGAAGGCTGGTAGCAGTTATACAGTTATTTTACATTTCAAATTGAATTGACAGCACCCACGCGGTAGTTACAAGCATTTAATCAGAAGACCTACAACTGGGCTAGTGAGGGAGAATCGAGCTGTCCCATGCTGGTTGGCTCCAGCAGAGCAGCTCACACTGGCAAACAACTGCTCTCTTGTGCTCTGTTTAACCCCCCTGGATTTCTCATTATATAATTTCTTTTTGCATGTCAGAAACTGATCAAATATAGCCTCAAATTTCCACATGTGCCTAGTTTGTATTCCCCAACACAAAACCTCCTTCTAGTTACTTGTTTTGGTTTAGCCTGTTCTTAGATGCACTGGAGCCAAGTAGCTTGCATACCAATCTTTTTGCTATTGTCTACCACCTTTGCTCCTGTTTAGCATATCTATCCTTTCTTTTGTCTAAGGCTTAACACTTTCTACCCTGACATTAGCATTTTGACTGCCTCTCTCCCTTTCTCTCTCTCTGCTAAAACTATTATTAAACTAATGCTTGTACATTATAGTCAACCATACCATCGCCCATTACATAATAACCCTTTTCCTTTGCATACTACAATGATTTCTACCGAACCCATACAGCAGCACGCTGTCTAGAACCAATGAATCACTCCACTGTAGGTGTAAAGCTGATAGACAGCACTAATCTCTGAGGGCACAGTGTGTGCAACCAAGGTATTGCCCCAGTGTTTCTGTTTTTGACCACGGGAAGGAATAAGGATGAGGTTGGCTGTATAGGGGCCTGCAGTCTGCTTTGTTGTTGAATTCCTGTGGTGACTTAAGTGGGGTGGGGGGGAATCCACTTTATGTTTGTGATGGAAAACGCTCTGGCAGAAAGGACGGTATCCTAAAGGTGACCTGAAGATGAAGGAAAACCCCGCCACCACAAAGGCCAGATAAGGTGCTGGTGTGAAAACAACCACCTCAAGTTCACTCCACGCTTGTCTTGTGTATTTTTTTTAATGCAGTTGGGTTTTTGGTTGTAGCCCTGTTGGTCTGAGGACATGGGCAGGTTCTCTGAGTAGATGGGAAGTCTTGTATTAGATCAACATGGTCTAATCAAAGACATCCCATCTACTCAAAAAGAACCTCACCTGCCCTTTTAAATGCAGTCACATCTGGGACGCTCTGTCTCTGCGCCATGGGCTTCTCCCCACACGCTGCTCTCCTCTGCCCCATGCATTTTTCCACCTCCCCGTCCCCTGGCTCATGCTCTCCCTGGACTCATCTTTGTCGCCTCTCACCCTCCCAGCTGGAAGTTTGCTCCCTTCTTCCCCCCTGTTCTCTCCCTCCTCCTCCTGCCCTTTGCTCCCTCCCTGAGCGCCCCAACCTTGCCCCTGCCCCCCCCGGGTAGGGAGCCGCTGTGTGGCGACGGCGGAGGGCAGCAGCTAGGGCAGCGGGTTGGGCGCGGGGATCTGCGCATGCTCTCGCCTCTCGGGAGCCAAATCAGATGGGGAGCAAAATCCGGCACTGCACCGAGCCGGGAGCCGGCAGCGCGTGCGCAGGCGGCTCCAGCCAGCCGGGAGCCGTGCATGTCCGTGGGACTCCGGAGCCGCGGCGCAGAGCAGAGCGGGGGGACGCGGGGTAGCAGCCGCCGGGCTCGCGGGCGCGATCCGAGGGGGATTTAAGCTGCAGAGAGAAGCTGCGGTGCCCGGCCCTTCCTCGCTCCCACTCGCCTCCCGTGCCCTAAGGTGACACCGCCCGGCGCTAGCTGTAAGTGTGCCCGCG
>NW_017728918.1:19012401-19021012 GCF_001723895.1 Crocodylus porosus | reverse complement strand
CCGGCCCCTGCACGCACCGCGGGCACCAACCCCCACCCCCTGCCCCTTCTCTGCAAGCACCAACCCCCTGCACCTCACGGCAGGCACTAACCCTGCGCCCACCAGCCCCCTGCACCTGTCCTCAGGCACCAAGCCCCCTGCACCTTGGCTGCAAGCACCAACCCCCCTGCACCCATCTGCAGGCACTAACTCCCCTGCACCCACCAACCCCCCGTGCACCTTCATTGCAAGCACCAGCCCCCCTGCACCCACCAGCCAAGCTGTCTCCAGGCACCAGCCCCCCTCTATCCCTCTGTAAGCCCCTGAACCCCGTTGCAGGCACCAGCCCCTGCAGCCGCTTTCGATGCCCAGCCCTCGTAGCCCCCTGGCTCCACACGCTGCAGTGCTCCCGGGGGGGTGCAGCACACGCAGCGGGTCTTCCTTCCCCCCCAACCGGGAGCCAAACCCCCTCCCCGATTGCCCCTGTCCGAGGGACCCCTGGCAGTTTCTCTGCCCGGATCTCCCCTCAGCGCGGCTGCTGCAGGGGTCGTGTCACCTTCTCCCCTGACAGCCCGCTCCCCCCTCCGGGATCCATCGGAGGCTACAGACTGTAGCAGCCCTGGTGCAGGGAGTCGGAGGCTTTGAGGCTGCACAGGGAGCCTTGCAGGTCACCTTGGTGTTGGAGACTGGATTGAAAAACAACAATCCCCCCCACCCCCGTTTTCTCATCCCGGCTGAGCCTGAGGGATTTGCAGGCATGGGAGTCAGCCCTTTCAGGGCAGGAGAAAGGGACAGGGATGCCATGTCCTTGCCAGGGAGATGTTCCAGTAAGGAGGAGAGAGCTGCTTGGCCTCAGGATGGCCTTAGCTGGAGCCTTTTGCAGCCAAGATTTTTGCAGAGATTGGATCTCTGGTGGCTGACAAAAGGCTGGTCTCCCAGGATGTTGTGCAGGAGACTTAAGTCCTAACAGCCATCCAGGCATGAGGCAGAACGTGGTGTATCAAGCATTTGTTCCCAGACTGGACCCGCTGCAGACGAGGAAAGCCACTGTCTTCAGAGCATTCGTTCTCGCTGTCCCCGTGTTGTTTTCCAAACAGCTCATCGTGCCTGTGGCAGGCTCTGAGATGCGCTGGTGTTTCACGCTGCGGTTTATTCAGCGGCCTGCGTTTCTAAAGAAGGCAGTATGTTTAGGACGATTCAGTTAAAACGCCTTCCACTGCTGCGTTAGACCTTCACTGGCCATTTCTGGGTTGTGGATCAGGATCAGTTTTTAATTAAAACATGATTACATCTCTCCCTGCTGTTCCTAAGCCTTCCACCAACTAGACACACTCCTCAAGTGGACTTGAATTAATGTCACTGGCAAGAAAAAGAAAAATCATTAGCCTTTATGGTGCTGTTTTAATTAAAGGTGTGATTCTTTTCTCATTGATTTCAATGGGAATTTTGCTGATTCTTCTCCCATTGACCTTGATGAGAATTTTGCTGATCACTTCAATGGTACTGAAGCCTAAAATGCAGTTCTTTTTTATCATATCCTCTAAAGACAAATAGCTGTATCCCAGGAGATAGGACTTCATCACTCATTTTTCCCTCTTGTTAGAAATAAGGGTAATTTATGTGCTTCTGATGTCAATCAAATAGGGCCATCTTGCTTGGATTTCATTTCGGCAGAAGTACATCAACGTACGTGATTCCTATACACTTGCTTCAAAAAACATTTTCTGGGGAGTGGAATAGCAAATCATAGAAGATGCATCAAAGAGACACTTTACCTGCACCTTTGAATCTACTAAGGAGTCCTCTAGTTTGATAAACAGACTCAAATCTGAGCATTTAGTATTTGTTGTGATCCTTATTTAGCTGATGCTTAGTTTGCTGGAGCATGAAATAACATCAGTAACAAGAAAGCACATGTCAGATATGCTTTTATTTCCTCTCTAATCTGCTCATGTAAAGCTAGCAAAACTCTCGTAATTTAACATTATTCTATTTGCATAATGAAGACAAGAAAACAAGTTCTGCCTTGGCCAGAGCCTATACTTGGGGGTTTAGATATCATCTGAATATAATAAAGGGTAGCAGGTGACTTTTGTAGCAACAGTTCTGGCCAGGGTTGGAGAGTGTTCCATGGGGCTCATTTTACTATTGCTTGGGAAGAGCTGCACAGATCCTTGGATGCAACGTTGTGCTGACTGCGGTAATGCGCTTGTCGGCTGCGGGCTAAATATGCCTTCTAGCTAGCAGACCATGCTCTCTGGAGGGCATGGTGTGCAGGCTGCTACAGTAGCTAACACCACGTCCCGTCTCATTAATGGTTTAGGGTGATACTGCCTTCCTGCTTGTTGTTTACATTTTTGTTCCCAGCAAAAAATGTCAGGATCCACTTCTAAGCCAGTTCCAGCTTCCAGAAGTTGTGGAAGCTGACAAGAGTCTCTTAAATGTAAATTTTTTACGTTCTCATCCTTTTTAAGTCAATAAATCTAATTGCATTAAAATAGAGACCTTTCCTGGGGAAAATCCCTGTCCATTTATTTACATTTTAAAAGTAAACATTGTCTTGGCATTTTCTCCTTAGTTTTGTATTGAAATTATTTCTAATTCTCTAAATCCATTTGTCAGAGTATCAATTGTTTATTTCTTTACAGCATATTGTATCTGTTTCTCACAGACGCCATAATAATGGACCCAATTCTGCAAAGTTTCAGCAATGTTTTGAGATGGTAAACTTCAGCAATAAATTTCAGATTATTCTAACAGATTTTTTTTCTTGGATCAGGTACAGTAATGATTTAAATAGCAACATACCCTACACTTGATATAATTAATGGAGTTAGGTCAGTTGAAATTAGATTTAATAGGTAAATTTGCTTTCGTAAGATGCATATTGATAAGATTCTGCCAAGGATCATGTTATGTGCTGACAGGAGTGGGTGATTGGATTTGATGACCTGGCATGGCCCTTGCAGGCATGATTAGAACTGTAAATACCAATCGCACACAATGAAAAGTTGTGCCTCACACTTTACTTGCTATAAAAGTCTGAGCGCTATTCTTAAACTTACTGTATTATCTTCGGTGGTTTTGTCAGTGTAAACTGGGTCTAAGGTCTCTTCCTTCTTAGGCAGTTTTAAAAGATGCTAATCCAGAGGCCTTGTTTCATGGTGTGTCGCACTGTTCTTTCAGTGCTATTCAAGACTGATAAGAGAACAAGCAGTGTGACCTCTGTGCAGTGCTCCCTACCCCTAATGACACACAGGCTCACACATGTTCTTAATTTTTCAGAGGTGTGGCTCACCGTTTCAGTTGCTGTGCCTTTTTCCATTTCCAGTGTGGTTTTTTTTTTTTGTTTTGTTTTTTTCGCTGCCAAATTTTCCTTGCCTCATTTGTATCTGTTCTTCCAGCTTTGTTTGCTTCTGTTTCTTTTCTACTTATCCTCGTAACTATTTATTTCCCCTCAGTCTTCTGACAAACCAGGAGTTTACGTTGTGACTTCCGAACATAACTTTAACCTAGGAGTACTGGCTGGAGCTTCTGCATAGTTTAAAATGATCATAAGAACTAGGGGTCACAAAATTAAACCAGTAGGTAGTAAGTTTAAAACTAACAAAAGAAGTTATTTTTTTACGCTGGGTGCATTTAATTAATGCGTGAAATTAATGTGATGCAATAAATTCCGGACCGTTGGAGTTGAGTCGGCTGCTCCCAGGCACAGCGTCTACACGTGTACCCAGGACAGCAGCTGGTACGGAGCAGCCCTGGATTGCCAGTAGGCTCAGGGTGTTAGCCCCAGGCTCTGGGTGGCAGCATTGAGCAGAGGTGGGGCTGGTTGGGGCATGAAAGTGCTAACGTGTGAAGCTGTGCAGCAGGCAGACCCTGCACTTTGGTATCCTTGTGCCCTAGCCAGCCCCATCACTGTCTACACATGTGTTTTGTCGTACTTAATTACTCCACTGTAAGGTGGTACTGTCTAGGCCAGTACTATCTTACAGCAGAGTTAATTTACTGTACCATAATACCAGCACACATGTAGACAGTGACTCTGTACTGTGTGGTTAATTAGTTAGCTCTGCAGTAAAGCACGTGTAGGTGCAACTACTGTGTAATTAAATTGTGGAGCTCTGCCACCAGATGTTGTGGAAGCTGAGTGTTTAGCTAGTTTCCAAAGGGGATTGGATAAATTTTTAGAGGAAAGGGGTATCAGTAATTCTTGAGCTTGAGAGTTAGGAATAGAGCCTTTGAATCAGTAGTTCTGGCCTTAAATGTTGGAGGCGGCAAGTGAGAGTGGAACAGTGGAAAAAAACCCTGGTCAGCCCCAGTTCACTCCCTGTTAGCTTTCACACTCTGCCATTGTGTGACACAGGGTAGTGGGCAGTCTGGGTTTATGGTCTGACCCAGTAAATGGCAGTTCTTATGAAGCGCTGTGTATAGAAGTAGCAGCAAGATATGAGGCTCCGGATGGACTTCTTCATAAACAAGGCCTGGGAAAAACAATCCTATTCCCAATGTTAGTTCAAAGAGTGTAGTTTATTCATGTGGACAGGTACTTCTAATATTGCGAAAGGTGACAGACCTGGTCTGAGAGCCATGGGCATAACACCTTCTAAAGAAAAAGAAGTGTGTGAGCAAAAATATTACTTACAAGCTGCTGACATAGTTGTTGTATAAGCAATCCAAATTCTCCAGGCAGTGCTCCAAATCCACATGGTAAATATTGCTGTGCTCTGGTTTATTATTTTTTTAAATGATACATGTGAATATTATTTTATTTTGTATTTTATAACTGTCCGAAGACTGAATAAGAACGGGTCTTTCCCCAAGAAACTTTTACTTTTTTACATATCGGTATTAGCTGTGTAGTAATAGCATAAATGCAGGAAGGAAGCAAATTGTCAGCGGTGGCCTTAGAGTTGCAAGCCGTAGTAAACTTAATGCCGGTAACGGGGATTGGAGCGTTGAAGGAGGAGAGAAAGGATGCTTTTCTCACCGAGAACTGAAAATCTGTAAGGATAATGTTGTTTTTTGTAAAAGCTTTTAAATGAACATGTATGATTTATAAATGATGTTTGTATACGAATAAATGTATATAGGGTTCTGGCTATTTTTCTAGCGGTTAGTTGTCTGAGAAGGCTACCTAAAATAAAAAATTCACAATCAGCCTTAAGTAAACACATTTTATATGCTGACTAGAAATAAGTAGTTTCAAACTCCTGTAGCAGAAACACAGCAGGCAGTCATATCTTGGGGCTGGAATATATTTGAGTACCAATAAATAGCCTCTACCTAGATCACTTTTTGGAACCTACTGAAAGCAGCTTTCACAGAAGATTTTTTGCTAACTTTGCCAACTTCAGTGCATTGCAAGGGCAAGCCTTTTTCTCTGATATGAACTATGGCAGTAATGATAACTGAATAATTTTGTGCCAAGAAAAAAAAATGCATTTAAGACACTGTAGCTGTCATGAAAGCTTTTTTTGTGATTAATATTAATGTAACTTTAAATGGGTGATGAATACAAAAGAGTATTAGGTGTTTTTCATAGAGAGCCATTACATTGTTCAATAAATATCTTGGGATCACATGAAAGGTTCACTGGTAATCTCCTCTTCATAGTTTTCCTCTTATCCCTTCCCCCCTCGCTCCCCCGAAGTAAGTTGGAATTTTCCCATTTGTTTTAACAGAACAGAGTTGTGCATTGTGTTCATTTTCTTATGAAGAGAAGAGCGGACCACCGCGGACTGCCTAATATTGTTTTAGGAGAACCAAAATTTCATTTGACACCTTGAATTACCTAATTACAACTGACACCTTATTTATTAGACAGTTGTAATTAGAAATTGTTTTCCTCCTTTCCCACACTCAAAAAAAAAAAAAAAAATAACAAGAATTGCAGTTGCATGTTTCTTTTCCATTAATTTATAAGAGTTCCAATATACTTTATAGACAGACTCTGAAACTGAAGTAATGGGAAAGTCATTTTGAATGGCATTGCAAATCTTGCAATAACCACCACCAGCAGGGACCTACAGGGATCACTGCTGGGCATACAAAATAGGCCCTAATTAAATAAATCAATTAGTATGATGCCAGTTGTGAGAATTAACTTGATTACTCCAACTCTGAGGAAGTATACCTATGCTGTAAATGCCACTTTGGTATCAGTTGATATGCAGAAAGGAGATCAGCTGTAATGGTAATATTTGTTAATTTTTGGCTAATTTATATAGAACTGTAATGGTTTTGATGAAAATGTTCTTTAGTCACTTCTGACTCATGCCTTGATTTTAAATAATGACGTAGAGGTAAAATGTTTTGGATTCGCACATTTTTACGGGATCCGCATGATGAATTGTTTTCACCTTGTACTTAACTACAGGACATGGAATTTCAGTTGGTGACTCCTGCATCTGTTCCTGTATCTAGTAACTTATGGTTAGATTACAGCACATATTTTAGAAAAAAATATCCAAGCTTGAAATAAAGACTACAAGTAGTGGAGGATTTACACATCCCTTGGCAATCTGTTTCAATGATTAATTACATTCACTGTTAAAATTTGACTTCTTGGTTCCAGGTTCTGTATTACGTTACCAATCCCTAAGCCAGCCAGTCCCCAAAGTAATTTTTTTTAATTAATTTTAAACAAGCCGCTTAGTAAAAACAGCTTCTATTAAGCATCCATAACTTGATTCAACATCTTAAACAGTAATTCCTGTATGATATAGTGTGTTCCTAAAAATAAATCTTTAGTGTCCCACTTAGGAGAAAAGTTTTTACTCCAAAAGAAAACAGTAAGTCATTCTATATTAAATAGTACTGAATACAGCCAAAAACATATCTCTTTTGTGCGCATTGAGAAGATTTGTGTGTGTGTGTGGGGGGGTGTTTAAGAAAGATGATTTAAAAAAAAGATTTCTTAAAAAAAAAAAATTAGACCAGATGATTAAAATTAGAATCTTGTTCATAAAATCTCAGTTAAAAATTTAAGTACTAACTTTTTACTCTTTCATCTGAAATATAAGTTAAAGAATAGTTCATAAAATGTGAAATAGGAGATATCGTTCAACATTTTGAATGAAAACAACTTTTAAAGGGTGATTCCAAGTGGTTTTTAATAGAAAGTGACAAGCAGGCAAAAGGATAGTAATTTGTCCATAATGTAGTTGGTGAAATTGATACAAATGAATGTTAGAGTGCCTCAAATCTCCATGACTAGTTAGTAGAATTAGTAGTTATTTCTGTTGTGGAAGACACTGGATAAAATTAATTTTTATGTGGACTGCTAGATAACCAGTACATATTTCATTTATATCACTGATTAATGTTTTTTCTTTACAACAGAACATATGTTGTAGTTTTGGTAAGTAGTATTTAAAATTAATTTTAAATGCACAATCTTCAATAAATGAGCGGAGACATTTAGGAACTGTCTGGGAAAAGAGAGTTTTGTTAGGAAAAGCCTTTTTACATCTGTGTGAAATGTTCTTGACAAAACTAGAACATATACAAAATCTCGGCAGCCTGGAAGTGGATCCTAAAATGTAATGGGGTTTACTGGACCACCCTTAAAATCCTGGCAGTTGCTATAGGAGATACAGGGGGAAGGGATGGCTGGGCAGCCCATGGGCTTCACATTAATTCCTCATTGGCTGGATGGACAGTTGGACACCCCTACTGTAGAACAATCCTTTGCTCAAGGAGGGATCATTTCTGTCTAAGCCATCCTGGGAAAGTGTTCTTAAAACCTTCCAAGAATGGAGATTATACAATTTAAATAATCTGGCCCAATGCTTAAACACTCTCATAGTGAGAGAATTTTGCTTAATATCCAACCTGAATTTATTATATTGTAATAAAAGACTGTGATTTCTTGTCTGGTCGCTTATGGAGATAGAAATGGTCTTTTTTTTTTTTATAAGCATCCTATATTTGAAGATTGTTATGTTACCAAATCCCCCTCTCTGTCTTCCCTTCTCAAATTTGAATAAATCTAATTCTTCCAACCTTTTTTCATACAGTCAGCTTTCTTACACCCCATTTTTGTTGCTCTTTGATGGATTCTTTCTATTTTGTCCACATTTTTCTTGAAGTCAGTACCCAAAACTAGACACAGTGCTCCAGATGAGCTAGACAGAATACCATTGTTGAGCAGAGTAGGAGAATCACAACCCTTGACTTGGAGGCAACACCCTTGTAAATACAACTCAGTAGACTATTGACTTTTTTCTGAAACAGGAGCACACTGTTGACCCATATTCAATTTATTCATATTCATATGATACATTAGGTCTTTTTCTGTAGCAGCCTACACTGCAGCCTAGCCAGTCTGTATTTGTTCTCTCTGAAGTGCAGGGTTTTGCATTTATCTTTATTGAGTTTCATTTGATTTAATTTTGGACAATTTTTTTCAGTTTGTCAAGGTCATTCTGGATCTCAGTCCTATTTTCCAAAGTTCCTGTGACTCCACTGAGCTAGGTTTCAACTCCAAACTTGGTAACTCTTTACTCAGTCCCATCCTCCAAATCATTAATGAAGATGGTGAATAGCACTAGACATAGGATAGACCAGGGGTGAGCAATTATTTCAGGTGGAGGGCTGCTTAACAGATACTGGTGAGCTGTTGAGGGCTGCA
>NW_017728918.1:18982723-19012256 GCF_001723895.1 Crocodylus porosus | reverse complement strand
ACCGTCTTAGAACAAGGAAACAAATCGTACACTAAAAGTCAATCACCTACTATAATGTATTTTAATTTTATTACAGAAAATATTTTTGTCAAGTTTTGTGTTTGCGTAGTGTCTATAGAGGTGATTGCATAATAACTAAAAATTAAATTCTTGTATATTGTAGGGTGTGTGTAGTAGGGTATGGATACAGGTGTGTGTATGGTAGGGTGTGGGGGGTGTGGTGGACAGTGGGGGTGTGGAGTGGAGTTTGTGAGGGGGTGTGGCAGTATGTGGGGGGCATAGGATATGGTGGGGGGTATGGGGGCAGGGTATGAGGGAGGGGGGGCAGGTGTGGGGACCCCTGCACTCCTCCCATTGTGTAGCAGCAGGCAGAGCACTTAGGGCACAGGTGCCTGGTTGGACAAGGTTCTGGCTAGTGCTGCACATCACAGCAAAGGGCACAGCCTCTGCTGGGCCATCTCTGTTGTCGGCGCTCCCTGCCCCTTGCACACAGCTCCCGCACTGCCTGGCACAGGAGGGAAGCCCTGCGTGCTGGAGCTAGTGGCCTTCCTCTCCCACCGGTGAAGGCACTTGGGGCTTCCCTCCCCTGCCTCGCATCCCCAGTAGTGCAGGGGCTGCATGTGGTGGCAGGAAGCACTGGCGATACAGATGGCCCAGTGGAAGCTATGCCCCACACTGCAATGTGTAGTGATGGCTGGAGCCGTGCCCCACTGGGCATCTGCACCCTGATTGCCCTGCCTGCTGCTGCCAGTGCCTGCTGGTGCTGCATGCCATGGGGGTAGTGTAAGGGGGGTCCTCATAACTCCATCTTCCCTCACACACTGCCCACCCGAGCTCTGAGCTGCCACTGCGCCCCTGGGTGCAGGCTTCATGCTGGTCCCAGCCCCAAACTCAGTGCTTCTGCCCAGCTGCAGCCCTGCCCTCACCACTTCTTTACTTGCTGTCTGGAGCCAGGAGGAGACTGGGGGAGCGGAACAGGTCCCCAGGGGCTGCAGCAGCTGTGTCGCCCATGCTGGCCAGGCTGCACTCTTCTGCCCACAGATGTGGAAGCAAGGCGCATTAGGGTATGCTTGAGGCTGTGTGTACACATGGGCACCTCCCTTCCACCCCCATGGGTGGAAGGGCTGGTCAGGGTGCAGTTTGTTGGAGGGCACCACAGTCTGGATGAAAGTGTTTGGCAGACCGTATTCGGTCCACAGATCATATTTTGCCCACCCCTGGGATAGACCCTTAGGAAACCCTGTTGATATCCTTCCAATTCATCTTGCATGTGTTAGTGTCCCTGGAGCTAATCCAGTTTTCTTTTAGTCGGTTAGTCTGCCCCGGTTTGAGTGGGCTTGAGCCTCTAGCATACATGCAGGTTGAGAGGTGCAAAAGTGTGTATACAATTTAACGTACTTTTGGCTCAGCATCTTTGATCCTTTTTATATCTTGCTGATTCTCAAAAGGAGAATTAGGTGTCAAAGGACCACAACAACTCTGTCTTTCCCTTAGTTCTAAATGGAGAGGGCAACCTCACTGGGTCCCAGCTAAGTGGGAAGATGACCCCGGAATGCCAAAGGTTAAAAATCATGGTCTTTTCTTATGAATGGTAGTTATTGCACCACACATCATTGTGATGTCAAAGTCTCCAGTAGAATTATCTGCTATGGTTGCATTTCTCTCATATATTGTAAGTGAGCCATCAGTAACCTAAATTCATTTTTTAAAAGCTTAGAAGAGGAATATCTATATACCAGTGTATGAGGATGCCTTGTGTGTACATGAGGCAAGGAATGAGTAATTGGTTTAGGAATCATCAGCTTCGTAATCTGGCATTTGGGAGTAAAGACTAATATCTTCTTTTTGTGTGCTGTCAGGGATTAAGATATATTAATCATGTACAAAGTAATATTATTTATTTGTTAGCATTACTTATCCAGGTTTCCCATACTGTTATATTAAGCTCTAAACTGAAGTGTCAGCAAGGACTAGCTCTGCCTGTTCTTGTGTCACATCCTTCAGCCCTTCTTGATCCATGCAGTCTTTTGCATTTTCTTTCCTAACCATTCATTTTCCTTCCTTGCTGTCCCAGCTGCATGCTTTCTGTAACTCTGCTTCAGTAGCTTCCCATTTCCTACATTTCTTCTCATTTCTTAAAATTCTTCCTTAAACTGTAGCTGTGCTTGTTTCTCTACTGGTAATGCCTCTACCGCACTTTAGCTGTTCTTAGCACTTTCAGTGCATTTTGCTTTTCTACAATAAGATTTACAGAGCAGGGATCTTGCCTCTATATATATTCTATAAAGTATTATTGTGTGGACATCTAGGGTGCATCCAGATAACCACGCACATATGGTATGTGGCATCGCAGACCTGTCTGTGGCGCTGCATATGCAGGTATTCCCTATGCTACTAACTTGTAGTGCAGGGATTTTTTTGACACTTGGAGATCCTGATACCAAAAAAAAAAAAGAACCCTCAAGGAAAAAAAAGCAGGTTGTACACAAGGGAGCAGTGTGCACAGCCTGAAACTGGAGCCTGGCTAACTGCTAGATTGTTGGTGGGTTGCTGGCTGCTGGATCACTGCTGCTGAAGCCTCAGGACCCCAGCTAAGGCTGCAACCTCCCCTACGTCACCCGGGGCAACTTGCTGTGCACCAGAGCATGTGTGCATGAGTGTTCCCTGGTGACAAGTGGCAGTGGCACATATTGTGCCGCTGCTGTTTATTCCCGGGGAAATGCATGTGCCTGCACGTCTGGATCCAGCCTCAGAGTGCTACATAAGTATTTTTAGACCAAATTATAAAAAATATATGGTAGCAATAAATTGGAGAAAAAATATGAGGGGGGAGGTCTTTTTGTAATATCATTTTATTGGACCAACTGTCCAATTAATGCTGTTACGGCTCATCTTACCACCAAATTTCCAGACTCATGGGGAGCACCATAGGCCAGGTGATGTTGTTCAGCACACCATATCAGACTGATGGACTGACCCCACATACCAGATTAGACCGACAGACTGGCCCTACATGCTATATTGGGCCCATGGATGTGCGCCATGCCATTACAGCCTGTGGGGCCAGATGAGGTAAGCACCACTGGTCATTTCTAATCGGTTTTCTATAGAGCTGATCCACTGATGTCTAGAAGGTAGTTCAGTATACATCTGTGTCAGTCTGATTGCAGGATCCAGAGCCTATATACCCTTGACTCCTACAGTGTCCATTGTTGGGGCAGTGGCACGGTATAAAGAGAGAAGTAAGAAATTTAAAATGTTATGGTGATATAGAATTACATATGTTCTGTCTTTCTGGTTTCTGTATATTGGTATATCCCTACCAGTTTTGTATGCCTCTTAGTGCCATACTGGTTTTATTACTAATTTGCTTAACAAAATGTATTGATGCACATTTTACATCAATGTAGTTCAGTCACAAAGCATGATCTGCTTTTTCTAGATACAAATCAACCCTAGTGCTGTTTGTGTGTTAATTGCTATTACTTATGAGCTACATTAACTTAGATTAATAGTTCCTTGAAATGTTTTTTTGAATAAATTTACAGTATTTTATGTGACTACAAGTAAATGGAAAGTATTCTTACTCAGCACTGAATTACTGCAGTGTACTAGAAATGTTATAGTAAATATAAATTAAAAAAAAAAACTAGTGGATATTTGACTTCCAAACATTTTATTTTATTGTAGTTGTTTTAGTTTTGCGAGTAAAGGGGAAAATTATATGGAGTAAAATTAAAATGCACCATAGGAACAATTGTATCCTCATTGATTCCAATTGTGTGAGTGCACAAATACCATATTTACTCTATTCCAGCACAAGGTTTTCCCTTCATCGTGTAGGGAAATCAAAGCCTCATCTTAGAGTCAGATATCAGACTGGTCCATCTGGGAGCTGTGGGAAGTGGTGGTACAGGGAGCCCAGCTCTGGGGACAGCAGCAGTGGTGCGCAGGTTCCTTCTTCCAGCATCTGCTTCCCCTCCTCTCCGGCGGAAGGAGTGGTCTGACTCCCAGCTGACACAGGCACAGGTTGGGGTGAGCCCCAGAGCCACTCTGGACCCACTCCTGCGCCTTGCAGCAGGAAGAAGCTGTGACAGCTCATTGGTTCCTCCTTGCCTGATTCTTCTCTCCACATCCTGTCTCCCCCACTGGTCGGCAGCAGGGCGCTTGTTCCCCACACCACTTGCCTCCCCACCCAATGCCCCTCTGCTGCTTGCCTGCCACTTTCTTTCCCCTCCCCTGCTTTTCCTACCCTATTACTTGTCCCCCTGCCTCTATTTTCCTGCCATGGTAGATGGGGAGGACAAATTTAAGATGACTCTCCAAAATTTAGATTCTACACATGGAAAATGTGTAAATATGTTATTATTTTAATTTATAATTTAATTTATAATGATATATGTATAATTTTCCATGTGTAAAATCTAATTATTGGGAGGGTCATCTTAAATTTGGAATTGTCATGGATTTGGATAAATGCAGCATGTGCTTTTGTAATTCTGGAATCAAGGGTGATAGTGGTAACTTTCAGTGGGACTTGCCTTGAAGTTAAAAATGTGCTTCTGAAAATTGTACTTCATGCCATTAGACTGCTGAGTTGCTTAGAACCTACTGAGGATCTTGTGACACATTTCATCTGTCATGCAGCTCCATCTGACTGTCAAAATATATAAATAATTAACAGTAACAGTGTGTTATAGTCAACACTTCTACTGATATAAGAGACAGTTCAGAATACCTTTTTTACAATGATGGGTCTCAGCAACAACTTGAGATTGAAACACTTACAGGGTCTTATCCAGTAAATCCTAGCAATCTGGAATTGCAGGCATAGAAATTATTCACCAGGACTTCAGCTGAGTTTTTCTTGGTGTCTAACAGTTTATGAGAAAATGTATCTCATCAAACGTATAATTACATCTTTTCTAATAATACATTTCTGTTATCTACTCGGTTTATTTTGTATGAGGTTATTTATTGGAACTAAGTCCAAAGTAGCAGTAAGTGACAATTTCAGTCATTTTGGACTTCTTAGGTGGTATTTTTTCATGAAGACATTCAGAATATCTTCTTTTAATATGGCACTTAAAGCAAAAAGCAAGTGTTCTTTCCTCTTGGACAAGAGTGACGCTGTCTCCTTGGTGTCTGGAAAACTAGGTCTCCACTTAAAAATATCCTGCTGCCTTCTCTGTTTTCAAAATCTACCAAAATAAGACAGGATATGAAACAATTCAAGCCAGACACTGCTGTCCAGGATGCTGGGCTACACTCCCGGCCGCATGTGTGTTGCAGTTGCGCACGTGTGTGGCATTTATTGGTGACATTATCTGCTACACCTGCCAAAAAAAGCCGATTGCCTATAATGTCATTCCTTTTATCGGTGCCAATGCAATATGGGCATGTATACTTAGGGAGTAGGAAAGGGTATTATCAGTAATCATGAAGTTAAAAGAAGGTATAGTTTCATAGTAGCTAGGGTCAAGAGGGACCTGAAGAGATCATCTAGCCTGACCCCCTGCCACAGGCAGGAATGAAAGCTGGGTTCACAAGACCCCAGACGGGTGATCATCCAAACTCCTCTTGAATTTGCCCAAGGTAGGGGCCAGGACCACTTCCCTGGGAAGGTGGTTCCAGATTTTGGCCACCTTAACTGTAAAAAATTGCCATCTGATCTCTAACCTAAACCTATTCTCCATCAGCTGATTACCATTTTTCCTTGTCATCCCAGGTGGTGCTGGGGAGAAAAGGGCTCTACCTAGTTGCTGTTGATCTCCCCTGATGAGTTTGTAGGCAGCCACCGGGGTCCCCCCTCAGTCTCCTCTTACTAAGGCTGAACAGGCTCAGGTCTCTCATTCTTTCCTCATAGGGTCTGTCCTGCTGCCCTCTCACCAAGTGGGTGGCCCTCCTCTGAACCCTCTCCAGGCTGGCCACATCCCTCTTGAAGTGCGGCGCCCAGTCCTGGATGCAGTACTCCAACTGTGGCCTGACCAATGTCGTATATAGGAGGAGTATCACCTCTCTGGACCAGCTTGAGATGCACCTTTTGGATGCATGACAAGATATGGCTGGCCTTGCTGGCTGCGGTCTGGCATTGGTGGCTTATGTTCATCTTGGAGTCGATAATGACTCCAAGACCCCTTTCCGCCTCTGTGCTTTCAAGAGGGGAACTCCCCAGCCTGTATGTGTGCTGTGGATTCCTTCTCCCAAGGTGCAGCACCTTCCATTTGTCTATGTTGAACCCCATCCTATTCTTGTCTCCCCACTCTTGTAGTCTGTCTAAATCTGTTTGCAGCCTCTCTCTCCCTTCAAGTGTGTCCACCTCGCCCTGTATCTTAGTGCTTTCCACCCCCTCGTCCAAGTCATTGATGAAGATGTTAAACAGTGCAGACCCGAGCACTGAGCCCTGGGGTACCCCACTGCTCACATCTCACCAGGTTGAGTACAACCCATCCACCACTACCCTCTGGGTGCGCCCCATTAGCCAATTTTTTACCCATCCAACTGTGTAGGCATCAGTGCCACAGTTGCTTAATTTATTGATGAGGATGGGGTGAGAGACAGTGTGAAAGACCTTCTTGAAGTCTAGAAAAACTATGTCCATGGCGACACCATCATCCAAGGATTTAGTTACTTGGACATAAAAGGCAACCGGGTTGGTCAGGCAGGACCTGCCTTTGATGAACCCATGCTGATGGCCCCTGAGCAAGATCTCCCCTGCAAGCACCCCACAGATGTGCTCCTTGATGATTCTCTCCAAGATCTTCCCAAGCACCGAGATGAGGCTTACAGGCCTATAGTTACCTGGGTGCTCCCTCTTCCCTTTCTTGAAAATTGGGACCACATTAGCTCATTAGCTAGTTTTCAATCCCTCGGTAGCTGGCCAGATGACCACGAATGCTCTTACAGCCGGGCCAAGGGCTCTGCAATGATCCCTGCCAGCTCCACCCTTAGGTGGAGGGTATCTGGACCTGCAGATTTAAAAATGTCTGGCCCTTCCAGAAGATCCCTAACTACATCTACTCTGACTGAAGGCCTGACGGAGCTATCCCTAAGATTGTCCCTACCTCTGGTAGGTGGGATATCCCGGTCCGTGTTCAAAAAAACAGAGGCAAAGAAACTGTTAAAAATATCAGCTTTCTTGCCTGGTGTAGCCACAAGATTACCATATGGGCAGCTTCTTTTAGGATTTTTAAATATTAGGTTAATCAGGTTATATCAGAGAAAAACAATGAGTGGAATTATGGGCTAAAGTAAATACTTATGTATAAATGTGAAAATACCTGCTTAGCTACATTTTGAAATAGTGTTTTATTTATGTGTGTGTGTATATAAATAAGAT
Organism: Crocodylus porosus; assembly: GCF_001723895.1. Lineage (NCBI taxonomy): Eukaryota > Metazoa > Chordata > Crocodylia > Crocodylidae > Crocodylus > Crocodylus porosus. The sequence continues at coordinate 19,004,917 of NW_017728918.1, read as the reverse complement.
GAGCACCTGTAACTGTAAGAAGGATGTAGACGTTGGAGGAGGAAGAAGAATTAGGATAGTACAGATAGACTACAAATGTGGTATCAAACTGAGCTGAGAAATATTTGCCCTGAATGATATGTCACATTTCCAAACAGTGGCTCTAGGCCTGCAGTGTGCTTGTGTGGGTGCAGTGGAATTGGGCCTTGCTGCGCTCCTCACAGGTTTATGAGCACAGCTGTGGAAGCTGTGTGAAACTAGACTTGGAAATGAATAGATGGTCATGCTGTGAAAACAGTACTGTATTACAAGGATGTCAAACATATGCCCCAGGGGCCAAATCTGGCCCATAGAATGATTCCATCTAGCCCACTGGTACACCGATGAGATACCAGACATTGGGGAGGTGAGGCTTGCCAAAGAATTTGCGGTCCCTGGGCCCTCATGGACATGCCCATTGGCGACAGCCCCCAGATGCATATTGCTGCCCAGGTGCAGCTCTGTGCTGCTGCATGCCCCCAGATCTGCGCTGCTGAGAACTCCATTTATGCAGGTAGAAACCTCCAGTTTTGGCACACAAAATGAAACAGAGTTCTGATCGCAATGTCTGGCATTTGTATGTACTTTCTTTGTAGTTTACATTTCATTCCTGGCATCAGTTGTGAGTGGGATAATATACGTGTAATATGGTTGGCAAATCTCTGGAACCTGACATTATCTTATTCACATCATCTCCATTTGACGTAAGTTCCAAGATGACAGTGTTGTGAATAAGCAGATAACATCACACTCAGCTTCACCTTTTACCTTGGCATTGTGTTTCAGATTTAACTTCTGAATATTGGAAACTTAGCTAGAAACAAAAATTCAGGCAGAATCAGAAGGTGAAGGTGACTGGTAAACCTCTGGTGTATATAACTGATACGTCACAAATGTGAAGAAACTTCCTTCCATATTTGAAGGTGAAAGAGATTTACCAATAAAGCTCATAAACTCTCTTTTCTGAGCTTCTCTCCAGCTTTTATGAGTAAAGCTTTGGTGTCTGGATATGAGGTCATGGAGCCAGTTCCCATGAGTTGCAGTCTTTTACTGGCCGCAATGAAGAATGAAATGCCAACAGAAAACAATTTTGCCAGTTAACATTCTGTGTTGTGATTGACCAGATTGGAGGCTGCGACTATCATGATATTCCATTATAAAAGCGTGTAGCACAATTACCTACAGAGAATAGCTACAGAGGCGTGGTGACAAGGAAAAGAAGTTCCTTTTAGAAATGCATACACCATAAGAATATTTTAAATATTTTAGTGATTTCCCCCACCCCACCCTCAAAACACTAAGTGTGTTAGCCCTCATTATGCAAGAGGTAAGGATTTCTTAGGGTGACCTGTTTTATTAGTTCTGCTGTGTAGTTGAGATAGAGTTAAGATAAGCTTTCAGATGCAAAACCTGATGAAGAATATATCTATCCTGATTGCACAGTGGAACTAATAAAAGAGATCACCCTAAGAAATCTATACCTCTTACATAATTTCTGGACCATTACGGCTACAACATCACTCCTACACTACTTTAACCCTAATTAGCCCTGTTTTAGAACTAATATGGAAATCTGATTATGGATTTTACGTTGGGCTTAGTGTTAATGCTTTGTGCTTTTTTGTGTTTGATCTAGTATGTAGCTTTCATCCATAGATCTCAAAGTGTTTTCCAGAGGAGAGTGAATAATCTGATTTTAGAGATGGTGGAATTGCACAAAAAAGATGTGGCTTGCCTAAGGTTTTACAGGAGGGTAGTGGTGGAGCCAGGAAGAGAATTCAAGGCTCCCTATTCTTTATCCAGTTCTGTGTCCCTCCAGTGGATCATGATGTCTCTGTCTAGCTGCTTTCATGGGAGGAGCTCAGAGTGGTTTGCATATGCGAATCAGCAAGGGCCAAATTTTAGACACCTCTTAATTTAAAATCAAAGTAAAAAGTTTTTGGACCTTGCAACATGTTCATATGTTAACTACAAGAAGGCTAAACATGGCCCATGACTTGTGCCTAACTGAGCAGGACTTAGACTTTTTAAATGGGGTTACCAAAGAAGGAACAGCAGAGTCCACATTATATTCTAGTGGCTAGTACATTCTCCCAGCAAGAGAGAGGTCTTGATCAGGTGTAGAGGATTCAAAACTGTATCTTCTGCCTCACAAGATAATGTCCCGTTGAGTTAGTCTCAATGCAGTCACCTTCCACTGGGCTGCTGCACAGAAAGGAATATACAAGAGAGAAAAGCAAGCAAGCAAGAGGAAGCTGTAGTAAAACGGTTCAGGCATTCAGAAAAGAAGAGCTGGGTTCTGGTTCCTGCTTCCAGGCTCAATTCCCATTTTTTCCCCCAGTGATTCAAGTAAAATATATAAACAAACCAGAGATTAGATGTTGTAATCCTGATACTTAGGTGCTTAAATTCCAACAGCATCCCATTTTAGGTGTTTAAGAAACCTTTTTTGGATAGTGCTTGTAATAATTTTGGAAGTGTCCTTATTATTTAGATTGTGTATGGAACTGATTTTAGAAATAAGCTAGAGTTCTGAAAGGCAGCTAACAGATTTGTCTGCTTTTCATTCTGTTCTTTACTGTTATATACGTTTGGGAAGGCTTTTCCCTTGTATCTGTAAAAGCACTTGTCCAGTATACTCACTGGACAAGTATTGTATGCTTTTTGAGCTCAGTTATTTTTAATCGCAGTCCTTAGGGAAGCCTCTAGCAACCAGGTAGATGATGAAGTTTTGAATTCACCTCTGATTTTTTTTTTTTTTAATCAAGGTTTTTGTGGGTCATATCCCTACACTTCTTCTAAAAGCAAAATGCAACCAATACTTAATGTCCAAAAAAAAAATTGTAGTAAAAATCAGTCCACAATTTGTTCTTTACTAAGAAATTTAGAACGATAGAATCTTGCCCAAATGCAAAAATTGTTGCCTTCTAAAAAATGAAAATCAGCGGTGATTTCACATCTGATAGAAGATTGTCATTTGTCACAATAGGCCTTGCTGATAATAGTGGTCTACACATACAAAATTCACATTGAAATGTGATCGTGCGTGAAATTGGGCTCTTCACATCAGTAGTAAGGAGGTATACATCCTCATTATCACTGAGTTTTAATGCCATATGTTCCATTTCACCTCAAACACCGGTCATTGCAGAGCTTTTTATCTTTATAGCTACTGGTTTTGGAGTGCTTTCTTTTCTTTTTTGTTAGATTCTTTATAACGATAAAAATGCAGAGTTCAGTACTTATTAGAGGTGCACAGATACATTGGTCAGATATCGGATCAGTACCGATATGAAGAAAATTGTCTATACTGGCCGTGGAGCTGATTAATTTGGCTAATAAATGCTGATGCAGCACTGGGAGAGCTGCCTCCAGCTGGTCAGTTGGAAGTGGAGGGGAGGGGGGAGGGAATGGGCGTGGTGGGGGCAGATCAACACCCCCACGGTGAGGGAGGGTGCAGGAGCAGGTGCTGCCTAGCCAGGGGGGGTCATGGGGCGGAGGCGTAGCTTGTGGGTGTGGTGGGTGCCACTGCTGCTTGCACCCCAGGAGGGCAAGGGGGGGCATGTTCCCATAGATCTGTGCGGTGTGGGGTGGAGCTGGTGCTGCACGTCTCTTCTCGCTGGTGTCTGGACTTGGAGCAGGCTCTGGCGGTGCTGGGAGGAGGCTGCAGCCACCTCAAATTTTCACTGCAGCTCTGTTCCCAGCCCCGTGCTGCCACCCTGCACAGCCCCAGCTAATGCCTCACCTTCATGCAAGCGCCAGGAAAATCTAGAGCTGTGCCAGGTGGCAGCGCGAGACTGGGAGCGGAGATGCGGCAAGATTTGGGGTGGCTGCGGCCTCCTCCCAGCACCACTGGGGCCTGCTTCGGGCCCAGCTCCTAGCGAGAAGAGCCACACAGCACTGGCTCTGGCTCCACTCCACAGCTGCAGCCTGCCCCGTGCCACACAGATCCGGGGGCACACGTCCCCCTCCCCCCCCACCTTTCGGGGTGCAAGCAACAGCAGGAGCCGCCCCCAACCCATGAGCCGCACCTCTGTCTCGTGGCTCCCCCCCCAGCTGGGCAGTGCCTGCCCCTGCCCCCTCGCTCACCATGGGGGGCATTGATCTGGCCCCCTATGACCCTTCCCTTTCCCCACCCCTTCCACTATAAAGAACTTACCAGCTGAAGGCAGCTGTATCAGATATTAGATTGGTATTGGCCAATATGCCTTCTTAAATATCAGCTATTGGTATCAGTCCCCAAAATCTCTATCGGTGCACCCCTAGTACTGACAAATGCCTGTAGGAAAACTGTCTACACACACAATTTCTAGAGTTCAGGAAAGGAATAATGAGAATCTTGGTTATTTTCTCATTTGATTTTGAACATAATGGACATCGATGGTAAAACCAACAACTAGTACACTCTAATTTATATGCTTTGTGATGGAATACATTTCTTACAGGTCTGTCATGCAGTTTATGCCTAGAGTCCATCCCAGCTAGACTTTGTGGGAATATATTCTTCACAAATAATCTTGTTGGGCAGTAAAATGGACTTACTCATGATCAAACAGATCCCTAGATAAGTTGAGAAAGGTAGATTACAGAGCACACTGCAATAAAAAGGCATTGCAAGTCGCATTCTGGCTAATCTACCGGGGTGCCTGAGATTTGTCATCATGGGGTACATCTACACGGGCATCTAAGTACAATTAAATTTAATGCACATTAAGTGATTTTTGGCAGGTGTCTACATGTGCGGGGACTTGGCACTGAAGTTAGTGCACCTGGCACTAGAAAGTGCGCTAAAATTAAGTGCCAGGTCCCAACCCTGCCATGTGCTGCTAGTGGCTGGGCAGGCCCAGCACTAAAGTTAGTGCCAGGTCACATCTACACGTGTGTTAATGTGTTTTAACTACTTGTGCTTAAATTTGATACCTACATTTTCATTTATCAAATTTAGGCATGATTAGCTTAATTTTTTCATTTTTAATTCACATTAAGGGGGCACACATGTAGATGTGCACCTGTAAGGCACATTAAATTAGGCTAACGCGCATTAATACATCTTATGTAGATGGAACACTATGCCCATAATAAGAGTTGGCAGTAGGAGCTGTTATCTCTTCTTGATCTTCTCAAAGAGCAAGAAAACTGGAAGGCGTATGGAACTAGGTAAAAGTCATATTTTAAAACTAAAATAAAGCTGATAAAAAAAAAACAAAACTTTTTTATGAAAAGTGTCATGACACATACCCGGTTTAATGGAATATTTCATTTTTGGTCATTATTTCCTTTTTTTACCTTAATATTTAAAAACGGAGAGAGATGTTCAACTGAAACCCGATGCAAGCTTAGCTCTGCCATGTTCCATGAGGTTGTTATTGTTAAATGCTGGCAATTTGCCACCGTGGAAGACACGGCAGAAAAGTCTCTGTCCTAACAAGTTTGCAATCAAAAGAATTCGTAACTTAGTTTCCTCAGCACAGTTAGATGCAGAGATAATTACTTGCATTTTCCTGGAGCAGAACGCAGAACTGTCAATCACTACTCTAGTTAAGACCTTTCTAATATAGAGTCTGTCAGTTTTGTTCATCCTCTGCAGTCATAGGCTTCCGAGTTGCGTTGTTTTAGGATCTTTGATTGTATATCAGTTCCAGACTGAAAGCTAGGCTGTAGCTAGGCTTTATTTGTGGAGCTGGAATGGTAGAGCTAAATCACGTGATTCTTAGCTTCCTTTTCTTCCAGAGGCACTTACTTTGGCCACACGTGCCCTGGCGTGCCCTGTTTGATCCCAGCGGAGCTGACAAACGAGCAGAAAAGCCTGAAGGGAAACCTTCTCCTTCTGCATTTCCTCCTGGTCACCATACATGGATAATGAACTCTGCTGGTTTTTGGTAGCCAAGACCGCTCCCTGTACTGTGCTGCCTCAAGTGGTCAGGTCAGGCTACACTGGAAAGGCCGAAGTTCCAGCAGCATCTTTCTTCATTGAGTCAATGAAAAAGTTTGTCCAAGTAAAATAGCCACCATTACCAAGCAGCTCAACCTCTGTCAGTAACCCATGACTCTAATCAGGGGGTCTTTTGTGTCTCCCAGTGGAAAGCCTTGACAGAGGGCAAAGGTTTAACAGATCACTGGCCCTAGCAGCATCACTTGGGGTCTTGACGGCCTCTTGGGGCTGCAGCAGTGGCGATTCAGGCATGTGGATCCTGGCCAGCAGCCGGAGCATGGCTCTGGCAAGCCAGGCTCCAATTTCAGGCAGAGCATGCTGCAGCCATGTGCACCACCCCACTTTTTTTCTCCAGGCTTTTATTTAGATACTAGGATTTCCTCATATCTAATTTTGCCACTGTGCTGCAAATATGCAGTGTGGCAGACAAATGCATATGCACTGTGTGTGTTTTTGAAGCGCCTCATAAGCCTTTAAGGCACTGCAAAGCACATGTTCCCACTCATGGGGCCATGGCCAGCGGGTGCATCCAGATGAGCATGTACGTGCAGGGATGCATGTTTTCCATGGCACAAATAGTGGCACATATTTGTGCTGCTGCTTCTTGCCGAAGGGCATGCCCCTGCATGCACCCGTGCTGGCCCCAGCAGCCTTACTTAGGGTTCTGGGGGCCCTGGGGCAGCGCTGTCGCTGATCCAGCCCTGTTTTTTTTTCTTTCAATGGGCTCTCCTGGTGTCAACTTTTGGCATCGCTCTGCAAATTAACAGTGCGATGGACAAGTGCATATGCAGTGCATGCAGTTTGAGGCGCTTCCAACAGCTTTGAGGTGCTGCAGACTGCACATGCACACTTATCTGGATATGCCCAGGCAGGAGGGAGAGTTGCTCTGTAGACTAATGGTTAGCGCACAAAGCAAGGACAGATGAGTCCAGGTCTTTGGCTTCTGCTGCTAAGCCAATGAGCCAATACATTTTGCGAGAAATACTCACTGGATAAACTAGATGACTCCACTAACATAGGGAGCAGGGGTCAGGTCCAAAACTCCCTGGTTGGTGTAGTGGCTGCTTTCTTGGTCTACAGAGACACCATCCCCCTTGCTTGCTTCTTGTCCTCTTCATGAATTTCATGGTAGCCGGTAATTGGCTAAAAAGCAGAACTAACGCCAGCAGCTGGGTTGCCCCAAGACAGGGAGCTCAAGGCAGAAGCCTAGAGGTAGCTGCCTTTGGGACCACAGCATGCAAATGGACAGGTGTTACAGAAATAGCTACTTTGCCCCCAGGGGGGAGTTATTTTGTATTGGTACTTGTGTGAAGCTGTCTGGGCTAGGACAGATTTGCTATGGTTCGATGGGTTGCATTATGTTGTCACAACTATTTTTTCTCAAAGCAGTTGGGATTTCTCTGCAGTACCTAATTACATAAATACATGGCCTACCACAGGCTGTAGATCCTGGACCCCTGGCCTAACAGACCTGAGTTCATATTTTTCAAAACTACAAGTAGTCTAAAGACCATCTTATAAACTGTAGACATTGCTGCTTGAAAACTGAAATTCTGGGTTATGCATGTGTACATTTTACCATTGTCAGCCTTGGGAGCGAAAAGTAGAAAAAACAGAAAAGTTCTGGTGTTCACACTGCTTCTAGTTGTTGGACTAAAAATGAAGGGAATTGACTACAGGCTTTTAAGTGTTAAACACTTTATTGAATTATGGGACCAGCTTTGTCTCAGCTTTCATTCCTACGTCTTTATTGTAGCCACTAGCAGCTCTTCATTTCTTTGTTCACTCTAATACCAGTTGGATCAGACTTTGCCACAGTGCTGTGACAGAAAACCACTACTGATTCAGTGCCCAAGGCCATTGTAGCATCAGTGCCAGTAACATACTGGAGATAGACTCTGACATTTTAGGATGGATAAATAACTGCTGCATCACTTATCTGTTATCTTGGCTAAGGTATAATCCAATTCTACTTAATATTTATTGCTAATCTAATTTTATCTAGCTAGGTATTTAAAGAGTACTTGATTACCATGATCTCTAGATACCAGCTACAGCACTTAGCATTATATCAGTGTGCTAGACAAACAGTAGTTAATTAATTGAGGTATAGGTAGAGTCTTTACCTATCCATAAACCTGTGAAGTAACTCCCAACAGTTCAGCTTGAACATTTGTTGAAACTGAATTGCTCTGACTACTTACTCTGCAGCTAGTCTTACGGCATCTCCTAAAATGCCAATAGGAAATACTTGAAATGAACAGCACCCAAGCAACAGCTTAAGTTATTGTAAAGGCACTAGCTAGTATTAGTCTCTTAAGCCCTTTGAACAATAGGCTCTACACAGCATGGTAGTATCGCTTCATCAGAAAAAAGAAAAATTAAAATAATAAGGAAAACATATGCGGTGGCTCATCCATCAGGTTCTAGAGGAGCAGACACTATTTAAAAACACAGAATTTTTCTTTTCATTTCAGGCAGCCATACTGTATATTACCAAGGCCTTCTTCCTAACAGAAAAGCAAGATTTCAGCCATAAGATCATGCTCAGTATTTGCCTTCAAGCTGTTTGCTTTTTGGTTCAGACAAGGTAGCTAAGAAAAACCTTCCACGCTCCTTTTTAAAGAGATAATAGTTTGCACGGCAGTGTGAACAATCGCACGTTGTAGGCTAATTCAGGCACCACTTCCGTTTGCATGCACGTGCAGAAGAGGCTGCCAAATTGAGAACAGGTTTTTGCATCCTGGCTGGGGCGTTCTCATAACCTATGTTCACGCTTTGCAAGTCATGTGCGGTTTTGGAGAGGCTTGGAGTCCAGGGGTGTCCTCAACAAATGGTAGTTTGGAAGTGTTTGCTGTAGTTCTGTTTCTCATGCAGGTTGCTCCTACCTCTGAGAAGGAGATTGAATGGAAACTCTGCTTCAGTGTGTTGATGTGTGTCATTCTACGTGGAAAAAAACATGTTTGACTTTCTAGACTACCTCAGCTCTCAGTTATGCCAGTGTGAATCCCTATCCTTTGGTCGTAGTAAGTGTCACACAGATGAGAGCAGAACATTGTCTTCTGTCTCTAAATTATCCCTGTTACTTCCCAGTTGCATCCATGTTTATCCTTTTTCATGGTGCATTTAATCTCGCTAGCTTTTTTCAAGATAGAAAAAGAAATGGAAGAAGGACTTTGGGCACTGTGACAGAACAAGCTTTGATCTGTAATGAACGCAAGCTGGATATTTCACATGCAGTTTCTGCACTTCTGTTGCTCATGAAACTGGACCAGCTGTCTTGTGCACTATTAAAATATAGCTTGATAAAAATAAATACATTTTTGCCAAGGCCAGCAAAAGCATGTCAGAGACGTTTGCTAAGGAAAAAATGTTTATTTTACAAAAATAGCAGAGGTGTAGCATAGGGCTGGTTGGCGTGTTCATGCATGTGCGCACACGTATGTTGCCAATGAAAGCACCTCTCATGTCTCTTTTTTAGACCTTCTAGTCTTGGTATTGCCCCTTTCAGCATAAAAATTTCGTTCATAAAATAAAAAGCACTCCCTTTTTCAAGCATTATAAACAGCTCTAGAGAGCAAAATCAAGGACAGAAAATGAACATGTCATGGTTGAAGGTAAATCAAAGAAAGGAGTTTAAACGAGTCTGGTTTTAAAAGCACTTGCATGTCACTTCTGTTGCAATACGAATATTGGCTAAGAAAAACAAGACTCTAAAGAAATGAATCCTGAGACCTTAAATGAAAGAAACGATTTACTCAGTATATCTGAACCTTGGGGACCTTCAGTCAGAGTCAGATCTTGTTTTCTGTGGTGTAGATCCAGATAAACGCCGCTGAAATCAGTCACGTTTTTCTAGTTTAACTTTGATGTGACTGTGCTCAAAGCAGTGCCCACAGTTTGGGATTAATTTATAGTGTGGTATTTAGGAAATTACACGCACAAATCTTAAGTAACATGTTGAGAGGTGCATAAGTAATTCTTTATGTAACACTCTCTAAGGGCATTTTTTTTATCTGCCTTTTGTGCATGATTCATGAATACTAAATGCAGAAAGCAGAGAAAGAGGAAAATATATAGAGTTATGCCAGGATATTTTGACACTGCAAGGAATTGTCACAAATGCTTTGCTAAAAAATGCAAAATAACTGAGTATTCTGTTCTTTTCTGTATGTGCTATGCATTGCAATATTTCATTTGCCGAACTTCTGCTGACAAAAGAGCGTTGACACTAAGAAATCATAGAAGAGCAACAATGTTAGTGCTAGAATTTTAAAAAATTATTGAACTCATTCCTTACCTTGTTGCTTCTGTTTTTTAATGGAATAAGGCTGGGTTTATATTCACATAAAATTAAATTAAACATGTGGGGAATTAATCTTCTTACCTTGCTATTTATGTCAGTATCTGTGCTTTTTTTTGCCTTGTCTTCCCAAATACATATTATAGGAGTGAGTCTTTTTTTATACTGCATCGGATCTTACGTTCCTCCAATCACCCTTTCCTTTAATTTTGATGTACTATTATTTATTTGAAACACTACATGTTTCTATAAGATCATAATGTAAAGTTACTTCCATCTTCCATAGTTAACAGTCATTAATCTTTAACTTTTTGGTGGGCTGGCACAAGGCAGTCTCTGACAAGTTTAAAGTACACCATCATTTGAGAAGGCAATTAACAGCTCAAACTGTAATCTGAGTTTCCTCTCAAAGTGGTACCAGCAGGGCTCTGCAGGAAGCAAATCATCCAGTATATCCGAGTGAAAAACAATTGAATGACTGATACTGGTTCAAACTCCTTTGTTGTATTGTATCTTCTTCTCTGTATTTCTTTACAATTCAGTAATTTGCATTGGATTAAAAAGCAAATTGGTTGCTTTTTCTTTGAGTTAATTTATATTTTACAAGTGGTTAAATTGGGGCACAGAAGGACAAATTACTCCTGGTCACAGCGTGAAGCAAAGAATTAGCTCAGAACATGACCCAGGAGTCCTAAATCCCTGTCCCCTCAATGCAGTAGCAGCATCCTTTGCTGCTAATACCTAATTACTTCAGTGTATGCGAAAAGAATGCCTAGTCTATGCTCAAGTAAATTTTAAAACATACATGCATGCAAAATAAATACAGCAGAATATTTAACATGATCCCAGACCTCATAGCAAACAAGTCAATAGAACTGTTGAATAATCCATATTCCTCAGGAAACCCATGCCTGTCTTCAAGTCATATGCTGTAGTATAAATTACCATAGTATACGAGCCTCTCATAGTCTTTAAAACATTTACCCCTATGCTATTGGAAAACGTCCTCATTTTGTAGATGAGAAATAAAGGCACACACCTCTAAGGGTGAAAGCCAGATCCAACTCAGCCACATTTAATGGCCACAAAATGGCACTGCATTTTGACCTGAAAGCATTCCTTGGTGTCTCATTTTAGGCGTGGGTGCCAGCGCAGAAGTGATCTAGAGCAAAAACCTAAGTACCTAACATCCATCTAAACTCCATTGTGATCCAGATCAGTGCTGGAAGATGCCAAGATCTGCCAAAGTCTGTGATCTGTTAGGAGTATGCAGAGCTCTGTTAGTGCCTGCCTGAGTCCAATAGTGTGGACACGAGAAGCGCAGCGCCCAGTGTTAACTCTTGGACGTTCTGCTCAGCAGCCTAGTGACTGGGAATTGGAGACCTGGGATCTAGGCCCCCCTTCTCACTGTAAGAATTCAAACCCACACCTTCCATTTGGCAGGAGCTTGCCCTGTCATGGGATAGCCAAGAGCCCTTGGGTCAGAAGGAGCACAAGCAAGAGGGAACATGGCTCTGTGGGTTGTTGGTTGCAATGAGTGAATGTACATCTGAAAGAACAGCTACAAACTTGTGGTCAAGAGTAGATGGCTAGGGTTTCCAGCTATACAGTTATGATAAGGTGAAATAGAGGCACACCATAATAACATCACAGTAACTATTGTTTCCTCGCTAACCTACAAATGGAGATTTATATCAGAGAATTTGGGAGTGAATTTTAAGAATGCAAGGAACAACTGGTTCAAGCTGCTGGTCCCAGTATTGCCCTGTGAAGGGTGCAGGCACTTTGATAGATTTGTCTCAGCGCTGCCTGGTACAGGGTGTGGGTGCTGCTTTATGGTTTTCTCCAAGGGAAGTCGGCTCCTGGCCTACTCTTGCTTTCTCACCTACCACAACTTTGAGGTAAAATAGGAGGATTGATGTAGTTAAATGGCAGCCCTTAAGTTAGAGAAGACAGCAGTTCAGCTGGTTTCTGCTGGCTGTTCAAAGAAAGGGCTTGTTGGCCCAACCCTTAGGCGTCTTTATTCACAGAATCATAGAAAATTGGGGTTGAAAGAGACCTCAGGAGGTCATCTAGTCCAACCCCCTGCTCAGAGCAGGACCATCCCCAATTAGATCATCACAGCCAAGGCTTTGTCTAGCTGGGTCTTAAAAGCCTCCGAGGATGGATCTTCCACCACCTCTCTGGGTAACCTGTGCCAGTGTTTTACTACGCTTCTAGTGAGAAAATTCTTCCTAATATCTAACCTAAACTTCCCTTGCTGCAACCTGAAACCATTGCTTCTTGTTCTGTCATCTGCCACCACTGAGAACAGCCCAGCTCCATCCTCTATTGAATCCCCTTCAGCCAGCTAAAGGCTGCTATTAAATCCCTTCTCAGTCTTCTCTTCTGCAGACTAAATAAGCTTAGCTCCCTCAGCCTCTTCTCATAAGTCATCTTCCCCAGGCCCCAAACCATTTTTGTTGGTTGTCCTCTGTTGGACTCTCTCCAATTTGTCCACATCCTTTCTGTAGTGGAGGGCCCAGAACTGAACACAGTACTCCAGATGTGGCCTCCCCAGTGCTGAATAGAGGGGAAGAATCACTTCCCTTGCCCTGTTGGTAACACACCTACCAATGCAGGCAAGTATGCTGTTAGCCATCTTTGCAACAAGGGCACATATTCAGCTGATTGTCCACTGTAACTCCTAGGTCCTTTTTTTGCAGAGCTGCTGCCCAGACACTCAGCTCCCAGCTTGCACTGATGTATTGGATTGTTGCATCCAAAGTGTGGGACTGTGCACTTGTCCTTGTTGAACCCCATGGGATTCCTTTTGGCCCAATCCTCCAACTTGTCTAGGTCACTCTAAATCCTAGCCCTACCCTCCAGCATATCTGCTACTCCCTCCAGCTTGATGCCATCTGCAGACTTGCTGAGAGTGTGCTCTATGCCATCTTCCAGGTCACTGATGAAGATACTGAACAAAACCAGCCCCAGGACCGACCCCTGGGGCACTCTACTTGATACCAGCTGTCGACTAGACAGTGAGCCATTGATTACTACCCTCTGAGCCCAATGCTCCAGCCAGTTTTCTGTCCACCTTGCAGTCCATTCCTCTACCTTGTACTTCCTTAGCTTCATGAGTTTTCAAAGGTGATGGCCAGTTGCTCTGCAGTCACATCAGCCAACTCCCTCAGTACCCTCAGGTGCATCCCATCCAGCCCCAGAGACTTGTGTATGTCCAGTTCTTATAAATAGTCCCTAACCACTGTTGGCTGCTCATATCCTCCCCAAACTGTGCTGCCTGTGGCAGTAGTCTGGGAGCTGACCTTGCCTGTGGAGAAATAGGCAAAAAAAGGCATTGAGCACTTCAGCATTTTCTGCTTCCTCTGTCACCAGGTTGCCTCCCCCATTCAGTAAGGAATCCATACTTGCCTTGATCCTCCTCTTGCTAGTGACGTACTTGTAGAAACCCTTCTTGTTACCCTTCACGTCCCTTCCTAGATGCAATTCCAGTTGCACTTTGGCCTGGCTAACGTCATCGCTGCATGCCTGAGCAATGCTCCTCCCTAGTTGGTTGTCCAACTTTCCACTTCTTATAAGCTTCCTTTTTGTGATTTTGTTTACTGAAGAGTTCTTTGATAAGTCAAGCTGGCCTTCTGCCATACTCCCTAGTCTTCCCGCGTGTTGGGATAGTTTGTTCTCAAACTTTTGGGAGCTCATCTGCCCCATATGCTCCTGCCTTAAGCCTCTGTATCTGTCTGTGTCCAAAATCCTATTGGGTTCATACCGTCACCTGGGTTTCAGGTCGCTAAGAGTTACCCCACCCACCCAGTACCTAGTCGAGAGCCCTGGGTCTCATGCCAGGAAGCCCTGACAGTCCATCCTGTACAAAAATCAAGAAGTATGGGCAGCTTTACTGCTTCTCTCCCATCTCTGGTGCTCATCTCCCTACTCACTGTCCATCGACCCCTTCCCTCAGTTCCTTTTGAGAGTTCCTGCTGAGTCCACCAGCCAATCGGGGATGGTGCTTACCATCCAGCTGCAGCGTGGCATCCCTGCTGACAAACCAACATGCTGCTGGTCATCATAAAAAGGGTTTTCCCACCTGGGACCAGAGATTCCTGTGGACCCAGCTTCCAGCTGGAGTCCGGTATTCCCTGGCCTTGACCTCCGCTGTTTGTTCCGGTGGACCGTGTCTGGTCAGCCGGAACTGTAAACCCAGGGCCTCGGTGTTTGCTGCTCCCTTGGGCTCGGCAGCCGTTGGGAGGACCCGCTGCCCCCATGCTGATAAGGGGAAGGGTGCGAGCTGGGTTTTTCTTTTCCCAATCCTGCCCACTCCACTCCACTCCCCTTTAGAATTTCACAGGAACAAACAAACATAGCTCCTCTTCCACTGTCACTTGGGACCACAGGCAAATCAATAACACATGTCAGGATTATCAAAGGCAACAGACAGATATAATTATATCAGCCTTGTGCACTTCAGTCATCCAAGAGGCTCATCAACTGGATGTCTGGTAGAATAATGACAAGGCTCAAGGAAATCGTAGGTGTCCAAATATTCTTGTGCTTCAAAAGAGAACAGTTGAAGCGTTGATATGAGGCAGATTGTCAGAGATGGACTCAAGCTGCACAGACAAATTGGCATCTTGTCCTGAAACAGTCACAGTTTTTAGGCTGTCCTGGTGTCCTAGGCAGTTGGTGAAAATTGAAGCAAAAGTCCCAGATTGGGCCCATGCCACCTGCACATGCCTGGCCTGGCTTGCTTCTCCTGAGTAGGCATGGGGTGTGCTGGACTGAGCACTGAGGCAAGGAAGGGGCCGGGGCTTGGACACCTGAGTGGGGCAAGTTGGGATGGTGGGGTGGGACAGCATGGAGGCCCACGGCTGGGATTCATCTTCTGCATGCAGAAGCTAGACCTAGCTGGGAACGGTCCGAGTGCAGCTCCCCTGGGGTCGACAAGCCCATGCTGTGTAGCCATGTGACACCTTGCTCCACCACCAGCAGCCTTGTGCCTTGCTGCTGTGGTCGCGGCGAGGTGATGAGTCCCAGGCTGAGTGTGGCAGCCCTGGGCGGCTGCAGGTGGCAGGAGGGAGGTGCCGTGTGGCCATGCAGTGTGGAACCTGGGGGCCCCAAGCCCATCCAGATCCCGCTTCTGTGCACGAGAGAGAGCTTGGCCACAGGCCTCTGCACCATCCTGTCCCCCGTCCCCTCCCCCCCGCTCTGCCATCAGGACTCCTGGGAGCTGTGGGGCTGGAGCTGTGTGTGCGCTTGTGTTTGTCTGTGCAGAAGGGGGGGTGCAGAGGCATGGTGTGCATGTGTTCACATGCCCCACCCCTCCACCCAGATTTCCTTACCTTGTCCACCCAGATTTCCTTACCTTGTTCCCTAAAAATATTATGGTCACCCTAATAATAAGTGTCCATGGGTGTAGGAGAAAAGAGAGTTTGTCTCTGAAACACAAAAGTCATTTAGAGACTTTCAGAAGACCCATCATTTGCAGACTTTCCTTGTTCAGCTCTGGCGGGGTTGGGGCGTGGATTCTATAAAATCTCTCTTCAACCCAGTCCTTTTTTCAGGAATTTTATCAAAAACAGTACCACAAATAGAACCAGGTCAGACAATTGCCAGCTGGCACCCTAAGGTTTCTTATATTGAATCCCTTGATTTATCTTCCATCAAGTTGGATAGCAGTTCCAGTCCCCTGGCCAGCCCCATAATAGCTCTTATGATTACCCTGTTCTGTTGCCATTTTTATATTCTGCTGTTTACCTTTTCTCTTTATCTCCTTGAATTCCTCTAACTTTCTTCCCATGCTGTGATAGCCAGTGGGGTCCTCACTATTATCTGTGAGACACCTAGCAGAGAAGGGCCCTGAGGACACTAAGGAAGTATTGGATTCTCCATTTATTTAAAAACTTTAAATTAAGACTGGATGTCTGTCTAAAAATATATATTTTAGTTCAATGACAAACTGTGGACTAAATTTAAGTGGGTGACATTTTGTGTTTTGTGTTAGACAAGAGGGCAGACAAGATGATCACAACAGTGTTCTCATTTTGGTGTGCATGAATCTATGATCCCTCCTCTGAAGTTCCTAACAACAATAACAGTAATAGCCTTCTTCATAATCTGTCAATCCTCCATTGAGTTGTAACTCTTACTTTTTTTTATTGTTTATACTTTCCAGTTCCTAATGTCAAAGATTTAGAGGTGTTGTAAGCCTACGCTCACACCTCTGGCTGTTGCGTTTAATAGTGCATCTTACATAAATTGAGCCCAGTTATACTATGTGCAGTGAGTTCTTCATGTTAATTATGCATCTTCTAAAAATACTATGTTAAACACGCTTCTCTGCATGGATGAGGGAGCAAAATATTTTGAGATTCCCTACCCAACTAAACAACTGGCAGCAAAAAAAGAAAATAGCCAGGCAACATGATCAAGTCCTCATTCACAGAGATCTTTTAGTGACTCTGTGGAGCTGCTTGCTTTTGGAAAAGTGAGATGGATTCCAGATCCTAAAGGTGATGTTCACTGGGTATATATACATGTGTGCTTTACTGCAGAGTAGATTAATTAGATTGGCAGTAAAGCATCACCATCTATATGTGCACCAATATTAGGGCACAGTAAATTAACTCCTCTGTAAGATTGGGAACAGTACTATCTCACAGTGGAGTACTTAATGTGCAGTGAAATGCACATGTTGACAGTGGCAGAGACTGGCTGGGGCACAAGGGCTGCTAAAGTGCTGTTTCTCCCTGGCTCAAAGTGCTGTAGTCCTGGGCACATGTAGATGCGCCTAGGAGCAGTTGTTTGCGGCAGTGTTTATTGCTCTGCCTTAATTGCATGTGTAGATGCACCAACTGTGGATTAAAGAACTCTTCCTTTGGTTTAGCTGATGTACCCTTAACTGTGGTTATATTTTGCATACCTCCTCCACAGCAAGATGGCAAATAACCTGGATTTACTGGGTCCATGGGAACTCACACATCTTCTGTATCCTTTGAAATCATAAAAGATAGCACTAATTACTTTTTGGGCCAAGTGTGGGATGACCTCAAGTTGACAACTTTTGTACTTCAAGAAATTCCTTGAATATATTGTCCAATAAAGAATACCCATTACTGGAATCAGCATTTACTGGAGTCATTAATTCTTTGGGTAATAGGGGCTTACAGTGCTGTCACTGAAGACAGAAGAATCATAGCAATGTGGTAATAAAAATTGTTACCCAGGATCAGCAAATATTTTGAAAAGCACTATTAATACTGACTGCTATCTATGGTTCTCTGGATAATCTTTACTCACTAATACTTTTAGTTTGAAAAGACCTTTGAGGTGAAGGGTTCACATCTTTACAGTTGCTTCAATAAGACCCTCTCTTTATCTCACCGTACTTTTTTAATAAGACAGAAATACCTTTGTGGGTTGAGCTTCTGGCTAGTTGTTCAAGACCTTTAAGGATCACTAGGCCTAAGCCTCTGAGACTATATGCCTTTTCTGTCTCCATGGACAATTCAGCGGTGATCTGTTCTAAGTTGGGAAGAAACGTTACGCCCCTTGAGAGTTACAGGTAGTTACTTTCCATGATGCATAGCTTATACTGGTGCCTTACTTGCTGGCTCCTCCAAGATAGCTGTTGCAAAGGAAGGGTCCTCTTTACTATTTGGTTTGTTAGGTAGTAAATCAGAAAGTATTTCACTCCTTACCCCATTCAGTGAAGCAGAGATGCAACTTGATATTTCAGATATTGAATTTTGAGAACTTTGAACAGATTTCTACATTCCTGATCAACTGTCTAATTTTCATGGATGTGAAATGCTGGAAATTCAGGCATGGTACATTCAGTGTTGAGCTAATTTTGTAGTCCTGTGATTTTTATAGTTGCTGTGCGTTTTCTTTCTTTTATGTACCTTATTGTCACTTGCTTTCTGTTTCCCTGCTCACTTTGCTGTTGCATTTTAGGAGACATTTCTCTTTATCTGCTTCTACTGGTTTTTATTGCCAGAATCTTTAAGTGCACTGATGCTTAAAATAAATAGGGCTGCTGAACATTTCCTATATCTCCCCCCAACCAAAGATGGCTGCTACACTGCTACTTTTAGAAATGCAGCCTTTAGTAAGCAAGTCACCTGACTTTTCCAAAGGTAAGAAAAGAGTTTCCTTACTTTTCATCCTTGCAGGTTAAGGCACATAGTTCTCTTT
This sequence comes from Crocodylus porosus, assembly GCF_001723895.1. Taxonomy (NCBI): domain Eukaryota; kingdom Metazoa; phylum Chordata; order Crocodylia; family Crocodylidae; genus Crocodylus; species Crocodylus porosus. The sequence continues at coordinate 18,986,471 of NW_017728918.1, read as the reverse complement.
GATGTGCTTGTGACTGTGGGTTTGTTGTGTATTGATGTACTGGAATAGCTTTGTGTTTTTCCCCCTTTTTTCTAAGCATAAGCTGCACCTTTCTTGGCAGTAGTGAAATCTAATAAAATTTAGATTCTCTCTTTTCTGCCTCTCTCCGTCTCCCATGCATGGATGCAGTTGTACAGCTAGAGCAGTGCAGACCTACAGTACCTAATTTTGATAAAATGAAATACTAGTTCAAGTGTCAGTGAAGACAAAGGAGAACTGTGCCAATTTCATTGAGTGTACTAGAATGAATAAAATGCACTTTTTTCAGCAGGATTGTCAACCCAAGAATTTTTTTTTTTTTTAGTCAATCTGCAAATTTTTCACTGATAACCAAACTTTTCACTAACATTTTTTTACATGAAGGGAGTGAAAAGTACAAAAGTTATTGGTGTAGTTCACAGATACAGGAACACTTTAATTGCTTCCCCTGTGCCCCCAGAAGCCAGGGACTTTTAAAAAAAAATCCCAATATCATTAAATACAGACCTAAAGCAGCAGCAAAGTGCCTGATCCACTGCTGCTGAACCTCTTCCCAGCAGGAGGCTAGATGAAAGTAGTGAAATGTGCAGAGGATGCACACACTTCATAAAATGGGCAGGTGGGAGGGAGGCCATGGATGCTCCTAGGCCCGTCCCCGGTGCTCGGGATATACTCCCTGCCACCCTTGCCTGGCCCCTCTCCCTCTGCACCAAGAGCAAGTGAGGAGGACTTTCCCCCTCCTGCACACACAAGACCCAAAACATTTCCAGAAGCACCCAAAAGTCCCAATGGACAGCAGCAGGGGAAGCAGGGATGCCAAACATTTCTAAATTTTATGGACATCTAAATACTTGTACAGAATTAACAGACAAGCACTTTTAGCATTTTTTATGGACTGTTCATAAATTTATGGCCAGTTGGCAACCTTGTCTTTGATCTTTGGTCTGTATTTGAGATGTGTTTTGACCAGAGGACTGTCTATAATACTTCTTATTTTGGACCTAAGAAGAGTTGCATTATATACCTCATCCTCTTTAATATATAGAGTAGCTATTTTATATTTTGGTATTTATACAAAGGGAAATAAATACCCTTTTTCTGTTTTTGCTTACCACAGCATCTCAGTTTGGCATTGGCATGGAGTCTTTGGCTATGAAGGACATGACTAGGACTTAAGGGCCTGCCATGGAGGGCATGAAATAATAATGAAGTTCCTTTATTGAGAACACAAAGTCTCTTCACAGAGAGATAGCTTTCCTTTTGCTTTGCCCTTTCTGCCCTTTTTTCAGTCTTTATCAATATTAATCTCTGACTGCATTCTACTCTTAATCTAATAAGTATCCTCGATAGGAAACTTACTGCCCCCACCTTTTCATTACTTTGTTTTATTATCTCTAAAACTTTTTTATACTAAGCCAAGAAAAAAGGATTGTGAAAATCATCCCTATTATCTTTCAATTAGATTTTAAATACACCTATTGTTAACTTGCAGAAAAGGAAGTGAGAATACAAGAGAAAGGTAATTATGATGTACTTTATTATTTTTCCTACTAGACTATAGCAATAAACCACAGATTTATCAAACGGATCTTTTAAAAAGCCCATTGTTTTTCTGTCTGTATAGAAGCAAATATCAATTCTTTTAATTTCTTTGTAGAAAAAAATAGGATTGATAGCTCCTGGAAAACAGCTCCTTCTTGGAATCGTGTAGAGGTGTAGCACAAACCCAGGAAGTTTAAAGCTTTCTCCCCATATGTGCCTCAACTTTGTACTACAGAAACCAGTTCACTTTGCATGGGAATTTGACCTTTGCTCAGATGCCTAGCAAGAACACCAGTTAGTGTCTGTAAATTGAAGGTTATTATTTATCAAGTAGGCCATGGTAGCTTCATGCTAGACCTGGTACCACTGCCAAGAAGCAGGTCTTGTCCGCTTGCTCTGACTCAGCTCTTGCCAAAAGGTGGAAGTTAGGCAGAGGATCCAACTTAAAGTGACCCTAAACTTGTATCAAGAAGCAAACCTGAGACAAAACCCAGGAACACCGGTAGGGTTTGTGCTCAGGGCTGCTTTGAGTTACAATGTGTAATTTCTGGGCTTTGCCATGCACAACCGAGAACAGGGTATGCTCTCAGTTGTGCTCCTTGACTCGGGAGGAAAGCGGTTAAGCATGGCCTTGAGAGATGTGGGGGCCCCTTGTGCTGGGCACCATACACACACCTAGTGCTTTAACAGAGACTGAATTGGGAAGGATTTTGTATGGGTGGTGGCTCATAGCTGCCATTTTAGTGTCTTCTAGCCCCCCCATTTTCATGCCTGGGGCTACTGCCCCACTCTCGCCCCCCCAGTTATGCTACTGTGTTGTAAATAGAAAAGGTGTACAGAGACATTATTATCACCTCAGTTTGACATATGCCTAAAATCACAGCAAGTCTCTGTCAGACCAGAGGACTAAATTCAGATTTCCTAAAGCCTGGCGCTCATTCTTTCCCTCTGTTATGGGAGGAGTACCTACCTACCCACTTAGAAATAAGAACTCATCGACACTAACAACTCATCTCCAATAGGCCACAAACAGCTGTGACATCATCATCTTCAGTCACTACTGGCTTGGATAGACTGTAGAGCAACAACATCGAGCTGAAAGGCTTCACCAGGTCCACGAGCCATCCACTCTACTGGAAGCGTTTATTTATTTATTTATTTTTACCTTCTTCCAGCTTGTAAAAGCCAAGTTTTTATGGCTTTTCTGTATTAAAGATTTTTTTTTTTCCTCTTCAGGTTCTAACTGACCGTTTAGATGATTCACTTGTTCGCTTGCTTAGCTGAGTACTACTTTTGACTGCCCCTCTGTGTCTGACTTAAAAGCATACAGTCACTCATTTCAGTTTTCAGAGTTATGATTAATCTTCTCAGTAATGCATTTCCTCTGCATTTAATTGTGCACCATTAAAAGCAGTCATCGGGGAAAGTTCTGATGACTAGTTTACAATGAATGTGGGGTGAGTTTTATATTGATGGAGCAAAGCAAGTACCACAATAAACCAGAAGCTATGTTAGCTTTTAAAAGGATTTTAGTGTAAAATGATAAGAAGCCTTGATCTGCTTTCACACCAGCCACTTCTATTAATATTTCCTGCATATGCAGTGATATGCTTTTCATTAATGTGGTTGTTTAACACAACAGGTCAAATTCATCAGTTGAAATTGTCTGTTTTATCAGTTATACATTTGTCCCCCCCAGTTGCCCACTCTGTGAAGTTAGTTTTCTTTGTCCTACTTATAATAATTGAGTGGAAATAGAGATTAAATATAGCAGAACCTTGCGGGTGTTTGGGTTAGCGTGACATACTATAGTGCTGAATCCTGAAGTGCTTACTCAGATATTTACTCAGTATTTGATTGAGCAAAACTCTCATCCCTGGCTGGGAGCAGCTAAGGACACGAAGAATCCCTGCTGCTAATCTTGCTGTAGGAACTCCTAGCAGAGAGTAGAGCACAGCTTGCCCTGCTGTCCCCTGATCATACGAGTGGTCCTCCTCTGGACCCTCTCCATGCCGTCGACATCCCTCTTGAAGTGTGGCGCCCAGAACTGGATGCAGTACTCCAACTGTGGCCTGACCAGTGCCGCAAAGAGGGGGAGGATCACCTCCTTGGACCTGCTCAAGATGCATCTGTGGATGCATGCCAAGGTGCAGTTGGCCTTCCTGACTGCCTCTCCACACTGCCGGCC
>NW_017728918.1:18966361-18982712 GCF_001723895.1 Crocodylus porosus | reverse complement strand
TGTGTGTACTGACCCCCTAGTCACAGCATTACCCTGGCCCCTCTCTCTTACCTGTTTGTTTGCTTTGCTCGTTGGGCTGGGCTGGGCTGTAGTTGTGGGTGCTGTTTGGTCTGGCAGTCTGATGTTTCCTCTGCCCTCATCACCCCCTTCCCCCGACGAGCCTAGTTTAAAGCCCACCGGAGGAGGTCCGCCAACCTAGAAGAGAACACACGCTTACCTTTAGGGGAAAGGTGGAGCCCGTCCCATCCCAGAACGTCTCTCGTTGTGATGTGCCGGTCGTGGCTGAGGAAGCCAAAGCCCTTCTCAAAGCACCATTCCTGTAGCCGCCAGTTGGTCTCCGCGATGCACGTTTCATGCCGTCTGCCTCGTCCACTCACTGACATGATAGAAGAGAAAACCACCTGTGCGCCCGTCTCCTTCAGCACGCACCCCAGAGCATGATAGTCCTCCATCAGGCGATCAGGGCTCCTCCTGGCTGCATCGTTAATGCCCACATGGACTAGGACCATGTGTGCCACTACTACTTTTCCCCAGCGTAAACCCCTGCATGTGTACTCTGGTGCACAGCAAGTTGCTTTGGGTGGGGTGGGGTAGGGTAGGCTGGGGCTAGCACCTGGGCTGGCCCCAGCAGCCTTACCTGGCATCCTGGAGGCCTCCTGGGGCTCCAGCAGTGGTGACCCCGGCATGCAGAACCTGGCCAGCAGCCAGAGTGTGGCTCTGGCTGGCCAGGCTCTAGTTTCAGGTGGTGCATGCTGCCACCATATGTGCCATGCTGTTTTTTTCTGGCATGGGTTTTTTTGATACTGTAGAGTCATTAATAATTAGTGCAATGCCTTGATAGTCCCTTAAGCACAAGAGTGCATTTGGAGAAAAATTCCATGTGAAGGTAGTGTTTGCATTGTAACGTGCTGTTTCAAAGCATCAGTATATACTATCTAATTGTAACCTTGCAAACTGAAGAAGAGTGTTTTATGCCTAGAAGCTCATCCAACATCTCTAACAATCATACAGTTGTCTCAATAAAAGACGTCACAAAAAAACCCTTGCCTCTTCAACTTTTTCTGGACCATCACGGTCACAAAAATATTTCATCCCTACTACAAACATTTCATGACAGATATTAGCAGGGATCTTCTTTCTTTGTTCTGTTTTTAAAATTATGCCCCAGATTTTGCTCCTACGTAATTTAGGTTTCCTGGGCTCAGCCCCTAGATGATAGGAGGTGTTTTCCCTTTCATACTACAACTTCTGCTCTATTGAGGGAACAAAGCTGGAGCAGCCTCTGAAGGGCCCCACTCCTCTAGAGGGTGAGAAATGAAGGACTGACTGCGCTGTGAGCTTTCTAGCCCTGCTGTTCTTGCCCAGGACCTGGCTCCTTCTGCCTCCTTAGTGCTACCACACAGGAGCTCAACTAGAGCAGAGTTTTAGACCTGAGGTTTCAAGCATCTGGTTTACAGGCCACATCTGGCTCATGGAGCTGCTCTGGTGCCCTGGGTTATTGGCAGGTAGCTGGAAATTGGAAGTGGGGCTGGAGAGGAGTGGTCTGCTGCAGAGTTCAGGGTCCTGCGGCCTCAGTAGACCTGGTTGGCAGATGAGTAGATTTGTAGCAGGAGGGCTGATGCAGCTTCAGTCACCCTCCAGCTGCTCATCACCAGTGTGGCCCTCCCTCTTCTATACTGGAGCCAAAACTGTCGCTGCCCCTTGCCAGAGCTGGAGCTGCCACTGTGGCACAGAGCACACAGTGGTGGTGGCAGCTTCAGCTCTGCCACGGTGTTTGGCACATAGTGATGGCACCAGCTCCTGGCTCTGGTATGGGGCATGCAGCAGGAGCCCAGTACCAGAGCCGGGGCTGCCACCGCTGCCGCTGTCACATGCTCTGGGCTCTGCTGCAAGGAGCCTGCTAGTCTGGCTCTGGCAGGGGCATGAGGCAAGTTTGACACCCCTGATTTAGACCATATAGGGAGTGCAAGCTCCTCTACCCTCTGTACCTACTCCTGTGTGATGATATTGACTCCTCCGTAGGGTTAGCCTTCACGTACACCAAAAAGGGAAGGCGTTTGCCTTATAAAGAATCTCCTGCCCTGGTGGAAATAATTAACTATCACAAAGTGGGGAGCCTGTGCAGTGTAAATCCACATTTTGTACCACTTCAGCAGCATTAGTTCAATCTGAATGAAAATTTTGGTGCTGAAGAAAAGTGTTGAACAGGTCAGGCAAGATTATATCTTGGCAAGAAACATCTACAGAATTAACTGCCAGTGTCAGAAGCACAGTGCCAAATCTCTATATGCTAATACACGGCAGCCTGGAAAGTCATATCAGCAATAAACATTTTGGGCTCTATGACTGCCTTGAAGGATATTCATGCCTCATAAATATAGGCAGGGTAGTGATATCTGAGGAAAAAGTATAAAGATTTATGTGCATAACAGTAATCATAGAAGTGACTTTTATTACTGTGGCACTTTTCTCCTTCCTGTTAAAATGATTAATTTTCTATGACGTAAATGGAACAAAAAATGAAGAGGGAGGTAATAAATATGAAGACAGCAGAGGTCATGACTGAAAATACTTCCAAGGAAAGGAGGAAGGGTATTGCTCAAAAGTCATGCGGTGGATATAAAGTAGTGAAATCCAAGTCATAGATTTGCTGGAGTACGGTTAAAGACTTAATGCTCAAAGGTGTAATCCTAAAAAACCATGTGAGTTATGAGTACAGATGTCTGTCAGGATGAGTTCAAAGGATGAGTTCTTGGAAACTTTCAAAAGCAGGTTAGACAAACACTTGGCTGGGATGGTTTAATCAAGGATGATCCTGCCTTGAGCAGGGGGCTGGACGAGGTGACCTTGTGAGGTCCCTCCCAGCCCTACATGCCTGTCATCCCATGTTCTGTACTGTTAACCATCTTAAAAATCAACATCTTGTATGTAAAGAAATTCCCTTTGCATGTATAGAGTGTGAGGGATACAGGAAGGACCGTGGTTGTTCACACCAGTGAGTAAATGCTAGTGGGCAAAGAAGCATACTCAACAAGTTTTAACAGTTCAAACGCACTGCTAGTTAAGCTGCAATTGCAGCCGTCAGGCCATGAGGTGTGTATTATTTTTGTGAAGCTACCACAGAGCGAGTAAGGCAGCACCCAGGGTGAATTGCGCGACTAGGAAAAAATCTTTCTGACACACATTTGCTCAGAAAGGTGCAGTCAGAAGCAATACCAGGATCTGAAATCTGCCTCCCCATCTCCAAGCATGCATCCTGAGCGTGTAGAAAGCAGGGCAGGGTGGCACATTGTAGACTAACTTGTTGCAAGGTGCTATCCTGTCCTGCCTTCTGCCTAGCTTCAGACTAACATGGCTGACTGCCTTGGTACGTAGGTCATGAAGAAACAGGCATCTTCATAACCATTACCTCTACCTGGTGGTGGGAATTGTGGGCTAAGGAAGAACATGTTTCTGATGTGCCCAAACCCTGATTAGGGCTAAGCTCCCAGGGCAAGTTGTGCCACAACATCAGGGATCCTGGTTTTCTCTGATTTAAAAAAAATCCCCAATTTTTGGTTTAAAAAAAGGTAACCCCAAATCCACATTTTTCCGTGATTAAAATGAAATACCACTAATATAAATATATCTATAGATATCTATATATCTAGATATCTATAGATAGATATACATCTATATTAGTGGTGTTTCATTTTAATCGCAGAAAAACGTGGATTCAGGGTTACGTTTTTAACCAAAAATTGGGATTTTGTTTACATTGGAGAAAACCGGGATCCTTGCATATCATAATACTAAAAGTACTCTATCTTGTGATTTCCCTCTAGGCCTTCCTATGGGAGGCAGGTTAGCTCTTGAAGAGTTACTATGCATCTAAGTTGGTGACAGCATAAATATGTGATACCACTTGAATTTGATCTTATGAATTTTATCTTACTTTAAATTAGTAGTTAAGTAGTTCTACACCCACTAGCAATGACATTTAGTCAATGGAGCAACAGCCCATGCTCATTCTTATCAAAACCACTAAGAAGCCTGGCATGACCCTGGTAGATCATGATCAAGATAATGGTCAACAGTAAATTGAAGGCAAATGTGGTCTCAAATCTAAAGGAAAGTTAGAACTTACCCAGGTTGGTCCTGATGTTCAATTGCACCTTGCACTAAAGATCTGGCTTGTTCATCTTCTTCAAAAAGGAGTTTGCAGCAGTGCAATAAAAAATGAACTTGATGGATGTATTGAGTATGGGATAGATCTCTTTAGCAATATTTGCAAACAGTACAGGCCATTTCCTTGGAAAGCAAGATCTGTAATACCTCTCTGTACTGTCACTATAACCACTGCACTACGTTTCAGTGGTCAAGTTGAACATAAATGATAGTCCAAAAATTAGTAATTTATTGGAATTTGGGTAGGAGAAACTAGTCTGTTAGCAGCTACAGCACTGGCAATAAAAAACCTCAGAAATCAGCCAGGTACTGGTATCTTTGCCATGAAGCAGGTAACAACTTTGTCACAGTAATCAAATGAATGAGAAAGGGTGTAATAGTTGTCATCAGTCTAAGATCAACTGAATTATCTTTAATATCGGTGTGAATAAATCCTGCTTTAAAACAGTATGCATTGAAAATGTGATTTACTTATTTTTACTTATTATTAATGAGGACCAACTTAGAGTATTCTAGATAAGTAAATACTCATCTTAATCCTAATAATGAAATCATTCCTTGAATTCATATCTTCCATGGTGGTTAAGATGATAAAATGGTGACAAAATGAGACATGTTAGCAAATCTGTTCATCTCCTACACTGTCATTATTGACAAAACACATCTTTCCATTATTCTTTGCATAAATCCAGCTTGGTCAGAAGTGTTACAGAAAAGATTTCTATCCTAGGTATAACCCTTCTGCTGGGCACTGGATGGCAGTAACAGGTTCCAGGGTCAAATGTAGGGGTATAACACCACCTTTTCAAATCTGGCTTGAACCTTCACCCAGAAACCTTTAAAGTATATAAATTTCCCCACTCAGAAGCAATATTAAACTAAAACAAGGTTTAATATAGGGGGGAAAGGAAGCAAACACACAACCTTCAAAAATAACCCTTAACTATTAAACGTTAACTGAAATCCCAAACAGTTAGCAATCTCAGTCAGTGCAAATCAGTCCTAGGGAGCTATCGCCTAGCCCAGTCAGTTGGGAAGCTGTCATCCGGGAATAAGTGGTAAAACCCCTGGATGGATCCAAGCCCCTGCTCTAACTCGGAATAAAGAAATGAATGTGAGCCTCCCACAGCCCAGGCGAATGTCCTAACATCTGAGCTGTCTGGAATATCTCCCTCTCATGAGTCTTTGGTGTAAAATTTTGAAAGCTTATCTCATTTCATTATGGAGCATGGACAGATTTCTAAACTTCAACATTTTTTGTGAAACAAAATTCATGTTTTCCAGCCAGCCCTACCAAAGAGAAGTCAGTTCGCACAGCCACACAGAGCTTTGCTGCTGTTTCAGCTCTGTCCCCTGCAGCTTCTGCCGTTTGGCATGCTCTGCTGTTTTTCTAAGCTCCTAATCGATTGTCCTAATTTCAAATAGCATCTGAAAACACATTTTTCCCTCTTGCCTAAACTACTACCTCTCTCCATCTGTTTAGGTTCAGTATGTAAATCAGCAATTGTATTATTTAACATCGTTGAGGATTTGTGGATGGAATTTCTCCATTTTTCCCCAAGCAAAGAGACCATTTACATTCTAGCTGGGGATACCGGTACTGAATACAGTCTCTTGTAAAACAAGCATTAATCCAGAAAAATGATATGAAGTCAGTGAAGTTGCACTGACTTTATTATAACATGACAGAGATCAGAATCTGGCACATTACCTCCATTTTATGTATGCGGGGCCATTTTGCAGTAAAAGATACCCTCTAATTTTCATTGTGAGAAGGTTTCCTATGCTGAAAATCGGTGTGGGTTTATTTTTCATTAAGGGCCTTACCCTTATTGTGGCGGAAAAGGCAGCAAAAGTATGGTTAAAATTTGGCAATAGAGGAGGCCAAGGCTTTGGGGTTCGCTTTGCCGGCCACCTCTCTAAGGGAAGAAGATAGGTGGGTTTCTTGAGTCTAGACATCCGCCTTCTCTTGTTAGCTGGACCCCTTTCCCTTCTGCACCATTCTGGAGCCCATCTTCTGCTCTTCCCTTCGGTAACAACCAGTGCTATTCAGCTGTGCAGGATGTAGGACAGGTTTGCAGCACAGGGGAGGATGCTGAGGTGTGTACCTCTTTTGCAGTGACTCACCCTACCATGCCAGGGTGGTTACAGGTTTGAAGAGGTGATGGGGGGGGACAGCCGGGAGACCAGCAAGCCCCTCCAGTCGTAGGATCCTCCTCGCTGTATAGATGGGCGGATGCCTCACGCACCGGTGCATTAATTCGTCATTCTGGCTAGAGGTTTGGGAGGAGGTTTTTGTCCTGTGTGTGTGAAGGAGAGGCGATGGCTTGAAATTTCTTTCCCTTGCATAGGAAGAATGGTTGAAAGAATGAAGCATCTGGATGGTTTGACAGCCTGCTTCTACCCATCCTTCATGCTGACATCAGTGAGAGGAAAGGCAGTGTCAAGAAGTCACCTGAGGAGAAAGGAACAATGTGGAGGGGTTATCAGGACTTGTAGTTATTACCAAGGCACAGCAGGGAATTTGTTAAACATCCTAGTAGAAAATAACAAGAAAATTGCTTTGTTATTGCAGATTACACACATCATTTTGTACTTGCCGAACATTTTTGTTTTCTGTATTCTTCCATTTTTTTCAGATGAGTAAACTCTACCAAGTGCTCAATGGTTTTGTGTAGGCTGTGCCTTTGCTTATGCAGGAGTTAGGGAGAATACTTTTCCCCCAGAAGCCCTGCACTTTACCTCCAGCACAAAAGGGCAAGCAGGCACAAAGCGCTTGCTCATGCCCTCTGGTAGGGTCCGTGGGCAGTGGGCAGAACCTTGACTCCATCCCCAGCTGTGCATAGCACAGCTGAACTGCCACAATGAGTGTTGTAATTTGCTTCTGGCGAAGCCCAGCAGCAAATCACCATCCCTCCAGCCAAGGGAGAAACAGGGAAGAAATTGAGGCTCACAGCGGCATGTCTCGGAAGTAGTGGTTCTCAGCCTTTTTGAATTTGAGACACCCCTCATTAAACTCAAAGCTGGATAATGCCAGCTCTTAATTTTCTTTCATTTTTTTGAGTATTAAAAGTACTAGAGCAATTTTTCTGTTGCAAAGAGCCCAGGAAGACCACAACAGCTCAGACTGTGTTTGATACTATCAATTCCTGCTTTTAATCCCCGGGTTTATCTTGTGAATCGTGTTTGTATGCCTAATGATGCTAATACTGAGTGGCTCCCTGCAGCACCCCTGAAAGGATCTCAAGGCACTCCAGGTGCTGTGACACCCTGGTTCAGAATCGCTGCTTTAAACACAAAACTGCTCCTACAGTGGTGCAGCTTACACCTCACCCCCAGTGCAGGACTATTTGAAAATTAAGGTATTATTCAGCTTGAATATGGATGTGAAAAGTGGGTTCAAATGCCATGCAGAGCATGCAACATGAACAGAGGGAGAGAGGAAGGAATTTATAATGAAGTGAATGTGATCAAAGCCAGTGACTGAGACGAGAAGTGCAGCAAAGAGCACATGTTCGAGAGTCAGATTTTCAGAGTTCAGTTCCCACTGAAGTACCATAATAAGAGCCAGATCTTGAAAAGCATTCAGTGTACCATTGAGAAGGGACTGCTAAGGTTAAATTTACCTGCACTTTGCCCCTATAAGAGCTGAACATCCTCTAGAAGGCCAAAGGGGATGGAGCTGGGGAGAAGGGAGGTGGTTATAACCATAAGTTTGGTGTGTGCTGAAATGACTCGGCAGCAATGGGGCTTGTCTGAGCTTTTCATTCTCTTCTTTTTGGAGACTTTGTTTTATCCCTGGAGTCTTATTAATCTGCCTTTACTCTTGGAGTGTAACATTTCACAAGCCAGGAAGAAAGACTGAATTTCAATGATCTGACCTCTCCTGGAGATGAATCAGCCTGGAAGCGGCTGTAGGCTGTTCTAGGAAAAGCTGCCAGGGAAGATTGACTTGTTTGCAAGCACTCTAGCTAGGAGAAAGTTAGAAGACCTTCATCTCCAGTTAGGAGGACTTTTGTATGAGCTAAAGGATGAGAGTACATCCTCATCCTCATCCAGGGAAAACTGTGACTCAGATGTTTCTGAGACATGCTGCAGTAACATTGCAGGGAATAAAATCTAATGCAGAACAAGGGTGTATGTTGTAGCCGTGTTGGTCTAAGGACACAGGCAGCCAAGGTTCTTTGGATGAATCTGTTACCTTTTATTGGACCAATTTAAATAGTTGGAAAACAATTATTAAGCAGGCTTTCGGGTTCAAAAACCCTTCCATCAGGCTAAGGAAGTTTCAGCAGTTGGTGTGTGCTCTTCCTGGATGGAAGGAAAAGTAAAGAAGCCAGAGACTGGGCTGGTCTGCGTGCAAGACAGGTAGTCAGTGAAAATGTAGATTGAGGAGTCAATGGGTGGGAGACAGGCTGGGGGTGGGGGGAAGAGAGAAGGAGGATGAATAGTGCAGAGGTACCTGGGGAGTCAGCTGTCAGGCAAGTTATAATGTGTCATAAATCCAATGTCTATATTTAGTCCATGATTTTTAGTACCCAGGAGGTTGATGAAGTGAAGTTCATTGGCTTGTCTCTGGGAAATGTTTCCTTTGAGGATCAGGACAGAGATTGGAGAGTGAGTGGTTTTCTTGTGAGAAATGTGCCCCCACAGGTCATTGGGTATTCTTGTCTTTGATAGATTTCCGGTGTGTATTCATCTGGCGCGCAGTTGTTGTTTGGTCTTTCCTATGTATTTTCCATCAGGGCATTTGGTGCATTGGATGAGATATATAACATTTCTGGAGGTGCAGCTGTAAGATCTGGGAATGCTGATGGCTCTGTTGTGGGGTGTAGTAATTGTGGGGGTGGTGGAGATGTGTTGGCAGGCTTTGCATTTCTTGTCATGGATCCATTTGGTGTGTTCTGGGCCTGAGGAAGTTTGCTTCTGGTGATGAAATTAGTGAGGTGCAGTGCTTGTTTGAAGGGTAGGGTGGGTGGCTCTGGGAAGATCTCTTTAAGAACAGGGTTTCTTTCTAGTATGGCTTGCAATTGTTTGAGGATTTTTCGTATGGATTTGAGGGAGGGGTGATATGTCATAACAAGCAGTGTGCAATTTGTGGGGGGTTTTCTTCTGTATACCCCTCCCTCAAACCCATATGGAAAATCCTAATACAGAACAGGTCACTTGCATAGTGTAAGACTAGTGTGCTTTTAGAAACTGGAGTTTATATTAAACTAAGTCTCCAAAAGCCAAACCCCAAACACAAATTCACCCCAGTGTGTACTATTTTTAGAGCACAACAAATTCTAGGGCTGCGTCCAGATGAGCACAGCCATGTGATATGTGGTGCTGCAAACTTATATATAGCGCCACATATTGCATATTCAGCTGTTCTCCACGCTGCAAGGAAACAACATGGGGGCAAGGGGGTTGACCCTTGGATCCAGGGGTTAAAAAGAAATTTGCAAAAAAAAAAAAGGGGGGGGGGGAGTGGTAGACACAGACACAGTGTGCACCACTCAAAACCAGAGCCTGGCTAGCTGGAGACACACTTTGGCTGCTGGCCAAGCTCTGAGCAGCAGAATTGCCACTGCTGCAGCCCCAGGAGGCCCCCAGGGCCTCAGGTAAGGCTGCTGGGGTCAGCCCAGTGCTTGCCCCTGCCTTCCCTATGCCACACGGGCTAACCTGCCATGGACCAGAGGCCATATGGCTCAGGCATTCCTCAGGGACATCTAGCGGCGGTACAAGGCATGCCACCGCTAGCTGTCCCCAGGGAACACTTATGCGGATGCATCCTAAAGGTCTTCCCTGTTGGATCTCCAGAGCAGATCTTCAGTCCCCAAAGGAACGAGGCACACAGATAGGACTCTGGAATTCCATTGTTTGTACAATTTTGGAGAAACCTAGTTTATTAATAGGAGTCCTATTAACCTGTCCCTACGAATGTGAGGCCTGGGGCACAATGTGCCGAAGACAAGGATCTCACCCCAGTTGTGAGTGTGAGCTCTGCACAGTCTGACTAGAGGCTTGTATATTCTTGGTTTTCCATTTTCTTTATAGTACAGATGTGGAGTAAGGTTTTGCAAGTAAGGCTTTGTAACCCTCACTCGCAGTAGGGACCACTTTCTTCTACGAGTAATCCTGCTGGGCAGCATCCTGATGCCTTGACTCATGGTGAGCAGCAGTATCTCACTCCTTGACTAGTCTGTTTGTGCCATATTGTGACTCTGCCATGCACTGGCAAGTAGTACATGCCCAAGTTCCCTTACCAATGCAAAAAATGAGAGTGATCATAACTGCTGGTAATGTGAATGAGGAGATCCCAGTCTGATCAATGCAACTACTGAAGGAGTTAGGTGCTATTCTAAGGGTTCTGTGTGCAAGGGTATTGGTCTAGGTAATTCTGTCCCGTGTAAAAGCACTTCGCAGTCTGGCCACGTATTTGCAAAACTAAATGTTTTAAATTTTACCCTATAACAGCTGATACTTAAAGCCAGTATCTGTGTTATTGTCTTGATATTACCCTGGTGGAAGGTTCACATATTTCAAAAATGTTTATTCAAGACCTGCTCCTTGGGGGCATAATACAATATATTTATTTTAGGCTGAGAAGATGCAGTATATTCACAGTATGAAAAGTGATGCTTGGCTAGTCGCATTACATTAAGATGAATTGGAAGCAAATTAATCCTAAAAAAACATTTGACAAAGAGATTCTCATAGTTAGCAGGTAATCTTCTTTCTACTTGAGGAACTTTGTGATTGTGCAGCTGTGATCTCCTCTTTTTGCCTAATGCATATTAATTGTTTTCACAGGGAAAAATCATGTTTGGTAAACCATGATTATGACTTAATTAAAAAAATGTTTTAATTTTAGAAAATTAAATGTGTATGTGTTGGCAGCTACTGCGTTCCCTGCTAATGAAGGATTATACCGCTTCAATAATAATAAAAGATGCAAAGAAACACTAGAAGATTTTGGAATAAATCTCATGGTTAACTAGGTAATCTTGTGAATTATGGTTTTCTTATACAAATTAATTGGATCTCCAGCACCCAGAGGCTGAGTTCACACTTGGTAATCTATAAGACTCTTGAGCCATTTTGCAGATGAAAAATTAAATGTATTTCTCCCAGTAACAGAACAGGAGCTTTAAAAAGAGTTGAGGGAATGAATGGATATAATTACAGGAGGGGATTATAGCTGACAGGGTTGATCAACTAGTTCAGTTCCTAGGATCAAGAAAAGCAAGGCAGATTATGTACCGTGATTTGCTGAAATAAGTAAATAAGACCACAAAAACTTTCACTTTCAAATGATCCATTCCTAATAGATTGGGTAACTTTTACAAAAGGTCTATGCTAAGTGGAGTTAGCAGTGATGCAATATATAATGGGTGATACATAACATGTCCGGGCAGCATTTGATCTGGCGTAAGTACTCTGGTGTAAACTACTCTGGAGTAAGAACTTTTGGGCAGACATCTACACATGCAGCTGTTAGGGATCAGATTTGCTGCTCTTTGCACCAAGGTGCCTGCAGCCCTGCAATGGGTTCCTACCACCACCCAGGGGAGCTCTAGGCTCCCCCAGGGTGCTAGCCCAGAGGCTGGCAGGGAGCACCAGGCCAGGAGACAGCTGTGTCCTGGCCCTGTTGGGGGGGGGGCTGTCTGCTGCTGGGTTGGGGACAATGTCCCCCTGCCCTGGTAGCAGAGAGCTCCTGGCTCTGGCTCAAGGGCAGGGGACTTGGATAGAGCTGCAGGGGAGGGGCAGGTCCCAGCCCCCTGCCCCAATTTGCCGATGCTCACTGCTAGCTGCCCCACCAGCAGATCAGGGCAGGAGGCTGGGACCTGCCCCTCCTCTGCAGCTCTTTCCAAGTCCCTTGGGACCTATCGCACCCCTACAGCTGTTTCCATGCCCCATGCCTTGATCACCTGGTCAGGGCATGGAGCTGAGATGTCCCTGACCAAGACAGTTCCCAGCCCCCACCCTCCATGCTGGGCAGAGGCTGGGCAGCTTGTTCTCCACTCAGCTCTGCAAGTCCAAAGCTGGAAGGGGAACAGGAAGGGGAACATTTTTCCTTCCCAGCTGCATGAGTGTAGAGCTTCGTGGGGAACAAGCTCCCCAGCATGTGCCCCTTCCCCACCCCCCAGCTCCACACTTGTGGAGGTTGGTGGGGAAAAGGCTCCCCTGCTACTACCAACAGGGAACTCCCCGTACTAGCTCCATGACTACAGGGCAGGATCTCCCAGCACTGGTGCCACAGTCATGGAGCCAGTGGTGGGAAATAAGGGTCCTCCAGCAACCCACTCTCCGATCACAATCTTGTAGCGGGGGGCTTGGAGCTCCCTGCTGCTGGGCCAGGGGGACATAGTCCCCACCTAGGTTTCTATGGTGGAGCCTGCCCCAACAACAGGCAGCTCCTGGGGGCACGTAGCTATCTCCCACCCTTTGGTGGCAGATTTTGCTCACAGTCAGGTGTCTACAGAAGCAGTACTGCACCGTTACTAATTTCAAGTAAATTTGCTACTTCCATTTGCAGGTAGCAAATTTATTAGGGAGGTTTACTGTGTAGATGCACATGCTTACTTCACAGTAAATTATGCTAATACGCAGTTAAGTGTCTCATGTAGACAAACCCAGGATGTATCAAAGGCTGCCAAAAGGTCTGTAAGACTGGTCAGACAATCTATCGTCCTGTGTAAATAATACCACAGAAAAATAGTGGTATAAATCCAAAGCCACCTCTTTGACTTCAGTAATTTATATTGGGGTGCTCAACCCTTGGTCCATGGAACTGTGTGATTCAGCCTGTGGGGGTCTTCATGGTTCAGAAATTTGGTGGGAGTGAACAGTGGCAATTATTGCTGCCACTGCTTCCCCACTGCCAAATTTCCAAGTCCTACAGCCCAGATGACATTGCCCTGCACACAGGATCCCACGAGGACTCAGGGAACTGGAGTTGGAGCAGCAGGCCCAATCTGGCATGCAGGAGGCCAAAGCAGCAGGTGGACCAGGGGTAGGACTGGGACCAGAATTGCGGTAGAGGCAGTAGTGCCTGTAGGACAAGAGTTGGTGTGGGCTGTAAGGCAGCAGGGCCTGAGTTGCAGCTACAATATGACATTCAGGACTGGGGTACTATCTGGCGCATGCTGTATTGGGGCCCATCCCCATGCTTGCTGAATCCAGTACACGAATTAGATTCAGCCCATGGACCCACCTTGCACTACTCATCTGGCTCATGAGGCCAAAAGGTATGACTGAATACACACACACACACACACACACACACACACACACACTTTTAGTTATTGAATGGATTTGAGTTTTACAGAAAAATAATTTCTGGAGGGGATGTTGTCTGCTCATATATATGTGAAGTGCTGTGTGCGTTCATGGGTCTATATAAGTAACTGGATACATGTAGTAATGGAAATACTATAATTATATTACTAATAAAAGTAAGAAAGAAATAACTGACCATTTGCACACTGTGGAGTTCACTGTTTTTCTCACTGACAGTTTTCAGTGAGATAAATATTAAGGAAATGAAAAGGAGTCAAGAAGAAGCAAAGAGTTCACCAGTAAAGAGTTTCTTGGCCGAAACCAATAGCTGATTATTAACCCACCGTATTGGCTGATGCCAAATCAGTAACCAATATTTAGTAATAATGCCAGGCATTTTAAAGTACTAACATAAATAAATTTTTTTTTTTTTTTTGGTGGGTTGTAGCAGCCTCCTGAATCACATGTATCAGTGCCCCGGTTCTTAAAAATGGCAGTGAAAGCATCTAGTGTTCAAGTGCCGCTGCCACCATGTTTAAGTGCAGGGATGCTTTTCAGCAGAGCAGAGCTGAGCAGGGTGAGGGCAGATGCAGTCTGGCTGCTGTGGGCTTGGGGCTCTCTGCTCTGTTGCCTTTGCCCTGGGAGCCTCATGCCGGCTATGCACCCCCTGCCTGCCCAGCAATGGGAGGCACAACTTGCTCTGCCCCACTGCTGCCAGATAGTAAGGGGGCACGCAGCTGGCACAGGGCTCCCAGGAGAAAGGCAGCAAAGCAGAGAGCCCCAAGCCCACACTGGGCAACCCGCATCCACCCCATACACCAATCTGGTGGGGTACAGGCACCTATCCTGGGGTGTGCATGCAGTGGATGAGCTGCCTGTGGCTTTGTCCCTCTCTCAACATGGGAACCTTGATCTGCTTCCCCCATGCCCCTTCCCTCCCACACGCCCCATCCCCTCCAAAAACTTACCTGCAGAAAGCTGTTCTCCATGCTGCCCAGCTGTATTTCTGGCCACATGCATGAGTGCAGCTACGCACATGCACACGGCACCCCCTGCATCTCACTTTCAGCAGCACCAAGCAGGAACCCTTGCAGGCTACAATGCTACCTGTCTGCAAGGGGAAACCTGCCATTTCCCAAGGGAACCCAAGCATCTGAGGGCCCCAGGCCTGTGAGGAAGAGGGAACTCAAGGTCCTGGCCAGAAAGCATAATTATTGGTCCTGGCCAGAAAGCATAATTATTGGTAAGCATTATTGGCTACAACGGCCAAAAAAAGCTTATAGCTGATAATGTAAATTTCCCTCTTATCAGTGCTGATCCAATAGGCAGCTGATATATCAGTGCACCTCTAGTAAAAGCAGACTGAGATAAATTAACACAGCCAGGTGACATTCATTTTAGGGTTCCTAAAAAACTAGCAGATAAAGTAACTATAGGTAATCATCTATGAGAGATCTGGAGGAAAAAACAGTGAGGTGCATTGGGACTTGGAAAACTTGGCACTGCTTTTTAAGAAGACAATGCAAACATGAAATCTGGGGAAACAATAGGCTAGTTAAATCATTGACTGGTATTTTACTTCTAATTAATAAGAATGATTAGCAGAAAGGATAAACAGTAGGATATGCATTTGAGGTCTGGCAAATCCAGCAAAGGTTAATTTCTAGATACTGTCACATGCAAGTTACACCTGTAATGACTCAGCAATTAAAATTGCAACTGTTTTATGCAGTAAAAGCCTTGTTATCTGGCATGAGTGGGGTAAGGGGGTGCCGGTTATCTAAAAATTCTGGTTATCTGAGAGTTATACAGAAGACAGTACCATACTTGTAGTGTAAATACTTGATGCACGTGCTGGATAGATGCAGCAAAGATTCTGGCTGGTAAAGTGAGGATTTGTATTGGAGGATATTGGATAATCCAGTTAGTAGAGTATTCCAGTTAGTAAAATGCCAACCGGTCAATTCGGATCGACCCAGTGATCCCGGAGCCTCTTGCAGTCGACCCTGGCCTTGGAGGGTCCCCCCCCCCCCCAATCTCTCCCCAGCCCAGCAGGTCAGTTGGGAAGGGAAGGGAAGGGGCGGGGACCAGATCAAGTCCCCTGTGGTGAGGGACAGAATGCAGCAGGAGCCCAGTAAGTGGGTCCCCAACCAGGCAGGTGGTGGGAGGATCAAGCCTCGGCAGCTCATCCAGGGGCAGGGGAGAGAGGGCTCCTGCTACTGTGTGCACCCCATGGAGGCCCCAGGAAGCACGTGCTCCCCTGTTCTGTGTCCAGCAGAAGTGGCTCCTACTGCGGGCTGGGCTTTGCACCCCAAACCCTGCTGCAGCTGACCCGGGAGCAGCCCATCGCCATGAGCATCTAGCCACTCCCGCCCGGGTCAGCTGCAGCAGGGCACAAAGCCCAGCCTGCAGTGGGAGCCACCTCCGCTATGCACAGATGTGCTCCCCACCCCAAACACGGGGCAGTGCAGACGGCTGCAGCAGTGGTGAAGGAGGGAGCGGGACTGGAGCAGGGGAAGGCCCTGCACAGCCAGGGTGGGGTGGGACAGAGCTATGCGTGGCTCATCCAGGAAGGCGGGGTCCACGCTCCCCAGGAGGGCATGGGGGGGTGTGTGCCTCCAGAATTGCATGGGGTGGTGCAGGCTGCCACTGCTGGCTGGGGCCGAGCTGTTCCCGGCAGAGGCTGGGGCCGTGTGGTGGCGGCTCTGGGAGTGGGGCTACAGGAGGCTGCAGCCACCCAAAAATGTCATGCTGAGGAATGACTTTTTTGTGACATTGACTATGCAGTAGCTCATGACTACTGTGCAGTGGCATTGCATCACACTTCCTGCCACACAGTGCTACTTTGCAGTAGTCATGGGCTATTGCGCAGTCAGCATCTCATGTTTCATAGTTTCATAGTAGCTAGAGTCGGAAG
>NW_017728918.1:18962696-18966350 GCF_001723895.1 Crocodylus porosus | reverse complement strand
TTGGCATGGAGGATCGTCTCCTTAAGGAGCAACCACTCACCTTGTAGATGCAGTCAGTGTATATTTTGGCACTGTACCACTTTTACTGGCTCTACAAAGTGCTTGTGTGGTTGGACAGATCTTATCTTGGCAAAATGACTTGCCAACAATGATTTGCTCTCTCAGAGAGGGTGATTTGGATGTGGAGATGGATACAAAGGAATAGGAAAGAGAGAAGACAAGGGTGGTTGTACTGATTTGGAAAGAGCTGTTGAGCAGGGCTCTAGAAGGGTCAGCCCTATGTACAGTAACACTTAGTAGCCTTGTGGAAAAGGGTACGTTGATCACACTAAGAAGAATAACTAAGCATGTAGGAGGCTATCCGGAAGCCAGACTCTAGGAAATTTAAAGAAATGGATCAATAAAAATGGGAATGAATCAGAATAAAAAGGGCGTCATTTGAGGAGTAGATAGCAAGTATAAAATGGAAAAAGATACTTTTTTTCTTAAAGCATAGGAAAAAATTAGCAGTGAAACTTGGCAGCAGGTGATTATAAACTGAACTTGAGGGCATGGTGCTGTGCTGCCAATACACACAGATGCTAGCCTGGCATGTAGAAACAGAAGTGCTAGGTAGGTGTAGCTGCAGGGGAGAAGTTACTCCTTTTTGTGCAGTGCTGTACAGAACAAAGCTAAGAGCTGTGAGAGCACCGTGAAAAATCTTGGCTGATAAAACAAGCACTTCAGCATTGGGGCATCTGGTTAAGAGAAAGGATATTATATACCTTAGGCAAAGATAACAGAGGCAAGCATGAAAAATACTGAAAAAACTATGTTAATTTATAAATACAGCAGGTATCTCCACTAGTGACAATAGCTGAATACAAACTGTCTAGAGTGGTCACTATTTACCGTATTTACCCAAATCCAAGACAACTTCCATTTTAAGACAACCCTCAATAATTAGATTCTGTACATGGAAAATGTATAAATTTGTTTTAATTTTCCATGTATAAAATCTAATTATTAGACGAGCATCTTAAATTTGTGCTCCCCTCCCCTGCTGTGGCAAGGGAGAAAGCAGTGGAAGGGGGAAAGTCATATGGTGGGGGGGTCATCTGTCCTCCCTACTTGCCACCTTGCTTGGGCTTCTCTGCCCTGCTTGGGATCCCTGCCCCTTCACCTCCCCCACTGCTGCTTACCCTGAGTCAGGGCTCAGGCTCCAGCTCCACCCTGGGCTGGGACATGGAGCACATGCTGAATCTGACCCCTATATGGTTACATGGGAGCAGTTTTGATGGTGGCAGCTCTGGCCCCAACTCTGGCCCTAGGGCCAAGGCTGAAGGTGGAGCTGGGGCCAGGGCTTCTCCTGGTACCTCCACCACTGTTACATGGCTGGGCAGGGACCAGAGTCATCATATGGTCTGTGCCTGGAACCAGAGCCAGATCTGCAACTCAGGGTAAGTGGCAGTGGTTTAAAGGTGACTCCAAACCTGGTTCGGAGCTGGAACTGGAGCTACAGCAGCTGCCTTATGCTCAAATCCAATATGAGGGGCTTTTTTCCCCATGTTGAAGAGGAAAACACTTGTCTTGGATTTAAGTAATATGGTAGTAGGTCTTTACACTAACAATTTATCTTCTTTATTGTATGTTTTTATAACAATATTATGTTAATTTCTAGATGTTAACTTCTAACTAGGGTTGTCAAACATATGGCCCATGGAACAAATCTGTCCAGTTTGCCAGACTACAAGGCTAGGGACAGACATTACACATAAACCGCTTTAAGTGATCAGAAACTGACTAAAACCTATAACCGAACAGAAAGTCAGTGCACATAAACCAGTTTCAAAATGGCCAAAACCAGTTTGAGAGAAACCTGGTTGAATGTAGTATCAAACTTAACTGATTTGGTTCAAACCAGTGTATGCAATGTCTGTCTCAGCCCCCTTGCTGGTTTAAGTTAAATCAGAGACCCCCAGCATCCTGGCATGCTCTCTGGGCTGGGCTCTGCTCCAGAGAGCTGGGCTGGCCCCTCCCCTCTGCTCTCTAGCTGGAGCAAGGGTAGGACATGGCCAGACACTGGTCTGCCATGGCCCCTGAGGCAAAATCCTCCCTCCTTCCCCTCTTCCCCCCGCTGTTAAACCCTGTGGACCTCAGCTGGAGTTTGCCAGGCCCAGCCACACCTCCACAGATTTCCTGCAGCCAGGCAGAGACCGAGTTAATTCCTCCCTTTGTCCAGCTTGCCTGCAGCCAGGGAGGGGATTAATTCCACAGAGGTCCTGGAGCAGGAGAGAGCTAAGACCTGCAGGACCAGACTGAGAGACAGAGACTTAACAATCATCACACATACATGCTGGAGATGGAGTTAAGGGAAGTTGCAGACCAAAGAATGCAGAGAGCTACATTTACATTATAAAGCAGAACCTGTAAAACCTAAACAAACCATTTCTGAATGCCTGGCTGTAAGGAGACACTCTACCCTCAGGATTAGTAAGACTTATGCAACGCTTTCTCTTGTCTTCCTGATTTACATTTTAAGTTAAACTAAGTAGCATATGCTGTGTTTTACTGGGCTGTATCTTCAATTTTCGGTAGCTCCCTGTTGTATGATCTGCAAATTGCTGTGTTCAATACATGCTTGCTTCAGAGAGAGGAATTTTTTTCCCCATCCCCACTCTTCAGTCTGGCAGCAGCTTCCCCACTCCCCCAGGCTGGCATCCTGTGTGTCCTGCTAGCCCCAGCTGGTGCCTGGCCATGCCCCCTCTGCTCCAGCAGGGAGGGATGAGAGCCTCTCTTCCCGTCCCTTTGTCATTGACTGGTAGGCATGCTTTAGCACCCCCCAGCTTCTGGTTAGAGCCACTGCAGGCACGCGCCTGCATTTCCTGTTTTAACAGAATGTCTGTCCAATTATTAAGCAGTTTAAGCTGTGCAGCTTAAACTAAACTGTAACGAGTGAATCAGTTGAGGCTCAGGCCTTTTGAATGTCTATCCCTAGCCCAAATGGATCACCATCTGTTAAGGGGTGTGGCTGGGGAGAGTAGCCTGTCACAGAATTTGGGGCCCTCAGGCCCCAGGGGCAGTAGGAAGGTGAGTGAGGGATAACACAGTGCCAGTTGCCCTGCTGTGGCCCTGCTTCCTCAGCCACCAGCCCCTGCCAGTATCATGGCCTAGAGGCAGAGCTGGAGCTTCTACTGCAGTACAGGGCACATGGCAATGGCAGCTCCAGTATAGCGCATGTGGCAGAGGATGGAGCTGTGGCTGCTGGCTCACAGCTGGAGCTGCTGCTGGCACCACTCCCTCATGCCCCAAACTAGATCTGGCCTGCAAGCGGCCCTGTGGTCTGGATCTAGCATGGGACACAAGGGACATGTCCAGACAAGGACGGCCGTGTGGTATGTGGTGCTGCAAAGATGTTTGCAGCACCACATACCACATGGTCAAATGGTCTGCTCTGTTTTTTTTTTCTTCCCATGGGTTTTTTTTTACTTCTGGAAATCCAGGGGTCAAAAAAAAAAAAAACCACAAGGGGAAAAAAACGGAGCAGTACACGCTTGGACAGCATGCATTGCTGAAAAGTGGAGCCGGCGTGCCTGGAGTCACACTGTGGCTGCTGGCCAGGCTCCATCCACCAGGATCGCCACCGTTTAGCCCTGGGAGGCTCCGAAGACCCCA
>NW_017728918.1:18954703-18962331 GCF_001723895.1 Crocodylus porosus | reverse complement strand
ACCAACTCAGGCACATACACATTCAAACCAGCCTAGGCACATGCATCCCTATCACCAATTCAAACACATATGCTATACACCCCAAAAGTTAGACAAAAAATCAGTTGTCCATACCCGCACATTCAGTACACATCCACAGATCACTAATTTGTATATCATGCACACAATGACATACACACACACACACTTATCAGTTCACACACATACAACCCACCTACACATACACACAAGTAAGTTCCTAACTTGGATGGTACGGTATGTATGTGTATGCTTGGGGTATCTGAGATAGTTGGGGGAAGGTTAAGGTGAGAGAGAGAGAGAGTTAAAGTGTACGGAGTGCAAGTTGCCAGAACCAGGATTAGAATGGGTGGACTAGCGAGAATCTGGCTGAGGAACTGAGGCTTGGGTTTACTTAAAATCAAGTGGCCCCAGGGTTACTTGGGGTCACTTAGTGTCAGGGTGGAAGCAAGGGAAAAAGAAGCCAGGTGGCAAGGAGGAAACAGCCAGGAAACAGAGGCAAAAGGCAGTGGGGATGAAACAAAAACAGTGGCAGAGATCAGGGAAAAAGGCAGTGGGGATGAAGCAGAAGTTAGAGGAGCAGAGACTGGAGCAGGGCCAGAACTGTAGTAAAGCAAACCCAACTCAGGGGCCCAAATAACAGTTTTATTAAACAGACAACACACTACACAGCCCCATGAAGTTTATTGGTTCTCCCCCCACGCACACACGCACTCACAATGGCAGCATGCGAAAGAGACTCAGTGGAAGAGTTGGAGTCCAGGTAGGGAAGAGAAATAGAGTCCAAGTCCTTGGTTGAAGAGAGGATGGGGGGTGATAGCTAGCTATCCAGTTTGGAAAGGGGTCTTTGTCCAGTAGGTGTTGTCTAGAGGGGGGTCACCGACAGGGCCTCTGGGTGGATAGGTGGTGCGGCACGGTGCTGGTCCAGATGGAGAGGACGTCCCAAAGAGTCAGTCTTCACTACCCCTTTTTATGGGGCAGACTCCCTCCAATCTCCTATGGGGAAGGCCTGTCCACGCAATGTCAGTCCTGTCCCAGAGGGCTCCAGGTGTTCTTACTGAGCATGTGCAGCCTGGCACAATGGTGGGTTGCCTCATCTTTTGTTTCCTGAATGCTGATGGGTGGTTCCAAGGGCTGGGTTGTTGGTCCAGGTATTGGTGTTGATGGTTCGGTCATTCAGAGGGAACTATTTTTAGACCTACTGCCATTGTCTCTCAAGCACCCTTATTAATCCCCATTCATTCAGGAGCCAAGTTACATAGGAGGGGTAGGTGTGAGTCATGGGTTGCACAACCAGGCCGAGGGACAGGATGGAGACTTGACAAACAAAATGGAAACTTGACGTGACTTATGCTAACTTACATATGTAGGCTTAAATCATATAGTACCAGTAAAACAGTAATATAGAACAGTAAAAATCAATATAAACATAATAATTATACAGTGTAAAGAAGGAGAAAAAACAAAACAAATACAGCTTGCTACCAAAATAAAATGCTGAAGCTTATCCTATATCTTAGCTCATGTATATATATCTATAGAGAATAGAGAGGGAGAGAAAAAGTCAGAAATAGTTGGGGAAGGGGAGGGTATGCATTTTAAAGGAAGAAAGGAAAAACGGGGTTTTGCTACACTATGAGTAGAGGTATTCAAAGTAAAGATAAAAGGAAACTGCAGAAACCTATGAATAATAACAAATTAATAATTGTATGTAATTTATGAAAGAAAATGCAAGGCAAATTAATAAACCCCTACCATTGTATCAATGAACTTTCAGTGTAATATTCTATTAAAATTAAGTACATGGAGAAAGGTTAGGAGAAAGGTTAATATGGCAGCAGTCAGAAAGTAAATACGTTAATAGGAACCTGCTAATCATTTTTTAATTTTTGGACAAGGTTGTCTTTCATTTGCGTGTGAAGATTATTAATGATACAAGGATTAAGCAAAAAAACATATTTTATTTTGAAGGCAAATGAACAGCACTTAAGAACTCTAAATGAAAGTTGAACTTCTAAGTTTTCCTCCAGTGCTGCCTAACGCTTGTATTTAAATTTAATTTAGTTTCCAAACCATCAGGGAGACCATGAGGCCAGGCTTAACTGAGAGCCACACTGAGCACTAAGCCAGTTTTCTAGTACTGTACTCCAGCTTGGTTATTACTCAAGTTTCAAATTACTACAGTAGCTTGACTAATTGTATTCATTTATTTTCTTAAGGCAGAATGGGGAAACAGAACAGCAAACTGGCCCCTGAAGTGATGGAGGATCTGGTGAAGAGCACAGAGTTTAATGAACACGAACTCAAACAATGGTACAAAGGATTTCTAAAGGACTGTCCAAGCGGTAGACTGAACCTTGAGGAATTTCAGCAGCTCTACGTGAAGGTATGTTGCTTATTAATTTCCTACTACCAGGGTACCGGGAGATTCCTCAGTTAACATGTGCAATGCCCAAATAGTCTTAATGAGTACTATTCAGATTATATGTTGACAGAGAACAGTAATGTAAGCAGATACGTAGGAATTCCTATACCAGTCAGAGAAGTAGTCAAGACAGTTCAGTATTATCTCTCTGACAGTGACCAGTACCAAATGTTTCAGAGCAATGATTGAATTTGCCCAACAGGCATTTATTTTCTAAACCTTGTTAATTAAGGATGGTTTTATGCTCTGAAGGGAAGGGGTTATGGGCCCAGTCCTGGATGGTGAACTATGTTGGGAGGTCCTTACACTTTTGCAGCGCCATTAGTTTCTAAAATGTACGTTCAGTGGATGCTGATTAAAGATTTTGGCCCTGGCTGTATCTTGGGACATTAGGTTCTGCAGATTAGTAATGTACCATGTACAAACTATGTATCTGAAGTTGCCTTTCCTTTTTCTTCAGTGTCCCCTTGCCCTGACTTGCCTTAGTCCTACTGTTCATTATTTTATTATGGGTCATATCTGCCACCTCTTGTGTTTTGTGCACATTTATTCATAATGGGTGCATCTACAGGTGCACTTTAATGTGGAGTAGATTAATTAGCTCCACAGTAATGCATCATGGTCTACACATGTGCCAGTATTAGGGTGCAGTAAGCTAATTAACTCTGCCATAAGATAGTAGTGTTGGGGACAGTACTGTCTTACAGTGGGGTCATTTAGTGCACTGAAATACACTTGTAAGCACTGACCACTGGCATAAATTGCTCCTGGTCGGCCTAGGCAGCTGGGGGCCAGACCCTTGCCTGTTGCCTAGCCACACGACTCTGCATACTCTGCACTCTGTGCCCCAGCCAGACCCTCCAGGTCCCAGTACTACCACCTGGAGCTGACCCCTAACCCTGCTGCCAGCTCAGGCCTGCTCCACCCCAGCTGAAAGTGCTGCTGTCCCAGGAGCATGTGTAGACACTGCACTAGGGCACAATGTACTGTGGCTCAAAGAGCTCTGGAATTTAATCGTACTTGCAGATGCACCCAATGGGAGAAACACTGAAGACAACAGAAGAAGTTTTTATGTTACAAAAATCATCATGTTCACAATAAAGTGCATAACATAGTCATATTACAAAACAGTTGCATTTAAATTCAGCATTCTCTTTTAATTCCAAATGGAATTACTGCCTAAAGGTCAGAGGCTCCAAAATAATTTTAGTTAGGGAAAGGATTGGATATGGATGGTAAGTTCACAAAATTTAGTTCACTGTTATGCTGGGTAGCAGTATTTTTTTTTAATACCATCTGTCAATTTTAACAGTGGTTTGTCGGGTTAATGCTTAATAAAAGTCCCTCTGTCTTTTATATACAATGAATGCTTTAGCACATCTTTCCTGAATTTCCCCAGTCTGAGAACATTACCCCATAAAAACCTTAAGTGGTCTCTTTCCTCCTGCTTGCAAATGACATTGTACAATAACTCCTATCTGCAGAGGATGTGAATTAAGCTCCCATTTGTGCACTTTCTGTTACCTCAAATTATCCTATTTTCACAAAGATTGAATGGCAATAACTGTTCTTCTGTGATGAATCTTCTGTGGAAGACTTTTTACTACTGTAGGGTTGTGCTTTCTGCTGACTAGTTATTTATGGCCTCCATTTTAGATGATACTTGGCACATACCTTGCATTGACTCGCATCTAATAATTTTTCTTGTTTGTTTACAGAGAAAGTGAGCAAACTTTTTCAAATTATAGCTGTGTAGCAAAACATACAGGGTGTTTGACTGTTCAGGAATCATTGTTTCCTGTTTGATAAACTTGAAATAAAAAGGGAGAATAAAATACTTATTTAAAATATTTTATTCTATGTTTGGAAGGGTTATGTCTTCTGAAATCTTCTTGGAGCCATGAGCATTTCTTCCCTTCCAAAGTGCATCTAAACAGTTCATAGGGATTGTTGTAGACTTTGATAAAGTTCGGTACACCCAGATGAAATTCAGTCCCATGGTTAAGTAATGATAGTGCAACATGTAAACCAAAGAGCAGGCAGAGCAGCTTCCCACCATTTGGAAAGTTGAAAATTTTCTGATAAACCAGGATCCTGGTTTTCTCTGTTTAAAAATTGCACATTTTCTGTTCTAACCCCCCCCCACACACACACACATTCTCTAACTAAAAGTGTGAAATCTGTGATTAAAATGAAATGCCGCTATATATATATATATAAAAATTAAACACAATGTTTTATTGATATATTTACAATTTTAAAGCAATTTGGAAGCCTACTGGTGCCTCAATCACTATAATAAAATAAGTTCTAAATACCTATAAATGTTGATACTTGATTTTGGGGTTTTTATCATGGAAAATCATGCTCCCCCTGCCCGCGCTGCTCACCAGAACACAAGCCCAGGCCTCTTACTCTCCCCCCACACCCCTCAGCCCTGCTGGTACCCCTCACTCCCCACCTGCAGCCCTCTGCTCTCCCAGCCCTGGTCCCAGAGCTATGGGACCAGGGACCTGGGTCTGCAGCCCTCTGCAGCAGTGCCGCCTCCCCTCACCTACAGACAGCATGGCCAGAGCGGAGTCTTTTGGTGGGGGCAGGTGTGGGCTGCCTGCTAAGGGCTCAGGATCCCTGCCCTGTTGCGCTCCACCGGGGCCTGCGGGGGGCAGGGGGTAGGGGTAGCAGGGTAGAGGATGGCCAGGGTGAGGAAGCTTATTGCTACTGCTGCAAGCCCTGCACCACCCTGGTGAGGTGCCCCCTGCCCACCCAGCAGCAGTGAGGGGCACAACAATGCACCACTGCCCCTACTGCTGCCAGGCAGGCAGGGGGTGCCTCGTCGTGGCAGCACAGGGCTTGCAGTGGTGGCACCAAGCTTCCCCGCCCTGCCCTGCTGCGCCAGATCCTGCTTGCTGGGCTGCAGAGGCCCCGAGGGGAGGGCAGCAGGGCGCAGAGCCCTGAGCCTGGAATGGGCAGCCCACACCAACCTGCACCCCACACACAAGTCTGGGGGGCACATGCCCCCATGCCCTCCTACTAGTAAGCACAGTGGTAGGGAGCCACCCCCCTCACCCTCCAGATGAGCTGCCCACAGCCCCGTCCCACTCCCCTGCACATGGCCCCGGGCCCCAAGCCCCACACACCACCCAGCTAGGCGGCAGCCCAAGCCCCAACCCTGCCCAACTCCCTGCTTCCGTCCCTATGGGAACCTAAATCCACCCCCCACGCCCCACAGCTTACCTGCTGGAGCTGTTCTCCAGGCTGGCAGCCATGTGCATGTGTGCACATGGCCCTCCCTGCCTGACCCCCCTCCTCCCGCTCCCCCCATCCCCCTGCAGGCTGAAACTTTGCCAACCTGCAGAGAGGTCTTTGCAAAAGTGGAAAATCCACATGTTCATCTGTAAAAATGAAAAATCCACGTTTTTCTCAGGTAAAAGCAAAAATCCACAGGGTTTTTTTTCCTTGGGAAATGGAAAACTTGTCCTTCCTGATAACTCAAAAAGAAATAAAAACTGGGCACTAGTTTTGTAGTCCTCATTTATTTTTGGAAATGCAGACTAAGAAAGATGTCCCAATGTTTGTATAATCCTGCATTTTAAGATATGTCTTTTAATGTTACTCATGTATTTCACCAGGTTTGTTTTAAGGCTCTTAGTGTGTATGAATGTAGGAAAACTTTAAAGGTGAAGTCCTGCATCCACTGAAGTTGGTGAGAATTTTCCACTGACTTCAACAGAATTAGGATTTCACCCTGCATTCAGATGCATCTTCATATTTTTCTTATATAGATGCTTGTAACATAACATTCCCTGACTCCTGGAGACATTATTGCTTTCCATGTCTTCCGAGATGTTGAATCTTGATTCTTAGGATATTTATTTACTGTTAGCTGCTGACTATTGAAAAAATTCAGATATGAAATTTGATCTTTGCAGTAGAAGTCACCAAAAGAAGTCACAAGTCATGGTTTTTGGAACTAAATCCATCCAGTTCTTTTAAATACATATTCAGGGTAGGAATATACAAAATCTATGCTACTATTTTAATTGATTTCTCTATGTTGAATGGGAGCCAAAAACTAGGAGGGATGTAATTCACCGGTTATCATTTTTTGATTTTTTTTTTTTTCCAAGCCAGTTTCCATAAATAACTTTATTGGGAAAATGATTACAAGACATACATTCACAACACTATTATATTTTCTCTTAGATGGTAATACTGCTCTGCTCGTGAGATTACGATGTTGCTCTTGGACATGTCTGGTAGTTTAGTATAAAATTAGTGGTAAAAGACTGGTATGAGGAAAGAACCTCTCACTCACAGCCAGCGGAAAACTTTCACAACTTCTTAAATGTTACAGCAAATGAATTCTGGTGCTGTCAGTACAGATTGACTACCAGTTATGCACAGTTTTAAGGTCTGATGAAATGACTGCATTCCATTTTTTAAAAATATTTTATAAAGTAGTTGTATTTTCTAGGAAGTTTCTCTAGTTGCAAAGGAACCACAAATGACTTTCATTTTCATTTCTTTGTGAGGGCAGTGGGATAGATAGCATTTCCTGATTTGCTTGAGAGGGTACCAGTTCGTTAGTGATGGTTTTCTTGCACATTGATCAGTAGATGAAACTCTCCAACTTCAACTCAGAAGCTGTGCTACTGAAGTTCCTTCTCTGGACCTTCTCATGCACATAGCTATATGAAAAATGTATTTGTTTGAAGTGCTTGTTACAGAGGTCCTGATTCATGACTTGAGTGACTGTGAACTAAGGTGATAGTAGCTGTAATAATAATCAGATGTGTGTGTGATTTGCATATGGAGAAAAAGCACCACCTGCTGTCATACAGAATATTAAAAACTGGGTATAATTTAATAGGTCTGATTAAATTGTTGTTATGCACTTCCACAGTTTATGGTAAGTACAAACAGTCAAAAAGCCTAAGGCTGATTCAGTTCAGTCTTCACAGGTTAGTCTAAACTGCATAGATTGAACTGATAAGAAAGTGAACAGACATTCACTTTTGATTCTGGAAAAGCAGCCACATGCCTGCAGTGCCCCAGGCCAGTAGCCGGGAGGCACATCTTCCTGCTTGGCTGGAGCAGACAGCTTGGCCAAGGCTAGTCCACCCACCCTGTGAGAGGCGGTTTGTAGGTGAGGTACAAAGCATCCTGGGATGCTGGGAGACTATAA
>NW_017728918.1:18946126-18954603 GCF_001723895.1 Crocodylus porosus | reverse complement strand
GACTTCCTGCCCTTTGGGCAGGGGGCTGGACTCGATGATCTCTCGAGGTCCCTTCCAGCCCTGATGTCTATGAAATCTATGAAATTAAAGTGCCCCCACCACCATTTTTTTCAGTGCAGTGATGCTGATACATGTGATCCTGGAGTCTGCTGGAGCACGATAATTACCACGCTCCAGCAGACTCAATTAATCGAGTCTGCTCTGATGCACTGTAATTACAGCACGTCGAAGTAGCCTCGCTGCACATGTATAGGTGCCCGTGGTTTTCCACTTCCTAGGTAAGGGTTCTACCCTTTACTGTATTGTATAAAAGATAGGAAGACGCTACTACCATCATCATTTTTGAAGGAAAACAGTTGCTTTGCGCTGTGCTCAGTGCTGTCAGAGTACACAAGGTATGCTCAGAACATGTGTGCTGGATTAGGCTCCTCAGGGACTTAGTTGTGAACCCTAGTGGGGTTTAGGAAGGTGCAGGATATTGAACTGCTTGGGCAGTTGTTATGTGCACAAAGCAGAGCTACAGATGTCCAGGGAGCTTCCGGGACAAAAAGGGAGAATCCTAGTAAATTTAAGTGGCTGCTGAGCAAACTTATGACCCAAAGTCCACTTTTGTCATATTGAGGTGCTTAACTCCTTTTTATGGATGTGGCCCCCGCTCCCTTTTCCCAGGTGAGTGCCTTAACATTACTGTATTATAAAGACCTGCTCATTCCCTCTCTATGGCCCAACTCATAGTTACTTATTCCATGCAAATCTGGTAAACATTAGGATTGAGATGGCCCCATACCAAAATAATATGGGAGGTGGGAGATTTCAGCTCACTTGCAGGCAGAGAAGGGAACTGGGCCCAGGAGGTGAATCCTCCCCTTCTGCCTTCTAATGTGCTAGGTGTTCGTCCTACGGTTGTGTTTCATGAGGGCAGTGTCCTCTAGCAATGCCTACTGAACTGACCTTACAGATAAGGTAGGAGGGGTCCTGCCTAGTCTATGGACCCTGACATGGCGTAAGTGCCAGTTGCTCAAGACTTTGAAGACTTGGCGAGGTGTAAGCATTCCCAGAATAAGATCTGCAGGTGCTTAGGGAGCACTGCTGGAGGAAAAAATAGTTAGATGCCCTTAGGTGAAGAGGGGATTTGAAGGTCTCAATGTTGTTCTTAAGTATCTAAGTTATTTTGGGGTTCCAGTCTTACTGCTTAAGAAATTCTTCATAATTTCACTGATGCTGCTCAAGGAGAGCAATGTAGCACACTCGAAAAGAAAGGAGGACACATTCTGGCTGATGTTCCCTAGTGAAGTTTTTCCTAATTTTACTTATTATTTGAAAATACGATCTGTTCTGGTGCCATCCCATGAGCTGTGTTTTCTCCAGGAATGCAGTTTTCCTATAACTCCGCTTCTGAAGAAATAGAAATGTACTAATTTATAGAGGACATGAAAGAGCCAGCACTGTCCTCCTGTGTTCCTCTGCACTGTTGCAGTTGTGCCGTTGTCTCTGGTTTCACTCATAAAGGTGCTGGCACTTAAAAGTTGGATGCTGTGACATACTAGTTCACTGTTGTGTCGTGTCACTTATGACTTGCCCACAGGGTTTAAATTAATTTAGCTTCCTTCTCAACTACCAGTTCTCTTGCATCAGTAGCTAAAATGCAAGAGTATGGACCTGTTTGTTCCAATGATTTTCTTGACAGAACAGAAAGCAAACATTTATATTTCAGCAAGAACTGAAAGACTGAACAGAGATGTGACCTGCCTCACCAGGAGCACTTAATTTACTGACTGAGCTGCTGGTTCAGTTTTATGTGATGATAAAAACTATCCGTAAGTAGTAATTGACTGTAGGCTCAAGCAGATTTACGTTGTTACTGTATGTAGATTAAAAGTTAGACCGGGGTGCATCTACACGAGACGCTATGATGCCGTAGCTCATTGCTATGATGATGTGGCATGAACCGTGACACCGATACTACCGCACAGTAGGGTCAGAAATGACCCATGTGTCTCCAGGACTGCTAAAGCAAATACTATATCCTACCAAATACTAAGTTGGGCACACATGTAGACATGCCCTGTTAGTATCTAAGTCAGTGCTGTCTGATCGTGTTAATAGCTGATGCTGGGAAAAGAATCTGAAATGATGTCCCCCCCAGACAGTATTTTGTACACCTGCCGTATGGCATTTGAGCAGCAGCATTCCAAAAGGCCTCCAGTTTATAAGGCTCTGAGCATTTTAAGGTCAAAACTGCTGAGCCAATAGTTTCCCCTAAGTCTAGCCACTTCATGAACAGGAATCTGTATTATGCTTTTGGTGCCATGTCCAACTAAGTTTGCCTTTGTTAGGGAGGAATCAGACAGTTAAACCTGTTTCCCTCCAACATTTTAAAAAGGAATTTATTACAGGATGGGATTTATTACAGGGTTACTACAAATAAGCAAAACTTACCCATTAAGAGAGGGTCATTTTCTGCAGATTAAGGATAAAATTCTCCTTATTGTGACACAAATTATTTTGGGCAAAGGACACAGAAAATACCTATCTTTGCAGAGTTTTAGCAATACTGGGCATGCAGCGCTCAGAATTGCAGCATCCAGTTTCTAGGCAT
This sequence comes from Crocodylus porosus, assembly GCF_001723895.1. Lineage (NCBI taxonomy): Eukaryota > Metazoa > Chordata > Crocodylia > Crocodylidae > Crocodylus > Crocodylus porosus. The sequence continues at coordinate 18,952,004 of NW_017728918.1, read as the reverse complement.
CCTGCTACCTAGCCAAATCTGTAGCTACAAGTTAGGCAACCAAGATGAGATCCACAAGGTATTCAGATGCTAATTTAAGGTGATGCTTTAAGTTAGCCAATAAAAAAATACTGAAGATGTGGATATATCATAACCCACTGAGGGAGATAGGTGTCTAGCACTGGGCTGCAGGGAAATGTAGCTTTGAGTTGTCTCTTGGTGGTGGGCACCTAAGGCCAGCTGCTGTCGCTGGTGCCTTTCCCTTCTTATTCAGAAGGCCAAAGATTAGAGCATAGGGATTTGGGAGACCTCTGCCTGAAGGGACTTGAACACGTATCTCGGAAGTGCCTGAACCATCAGGGTACAGGATATTCTGCGGTGGCGACTCTCAGTCTCTTCTGTTGAAGCTCTTCCACATCACATGAAACAAAACAATATTCATTGTGTCAGTCAGAACAGCCACAGAGCCCAGGGCTCTCCCTTGGGTTAAGTGTCTGTCTAGGTGGTGACACTGAATGGACCTGAGAGGTAAGGTAGGTGTGTGGTTGCTCAGTTCTGCCAAGAGTTTAGACAGCTCTTTGCATGCTTCTCAGAAAAAATTTAGGCATCTAAAAATTGTAGGTGCCAAGCACGTAGGCAAATCTAGCACTTAGGCGTCTAAATGCTTAAGCACATTGAAAATGGCACTTTAGGCCTCAAGGCTGTAGCTCAGTGGTTACAACCCTCAGCTAGGGATGGGGAAACCCGGTCCCTGCTTCCTGAGCTGCCTTTACATTTTATATTAGTCAGTAGATAAAGAGAAATGATCCTGAGACCCATCTGGCTATGTGTCCTAACCACTAGGTGAGAAGCCAGCAACATTACGGAGAAGGGTGGAGCGGCCTGCTTTATCGGAGCTTAGCTCTAAGCGTGGGCTACTTCCAACGTGGCCTGTGCTGCCACTGCTGCAGTCACTGCTGCCACCCGCCAACACACATACACACACGCTGGGCCATTGCTGTGGGTCTTGCCTGTCTCCTGCATGGGCCATTAACATCCCCATGCTCCAAAATGGTGGTGGGGGCCCTTTATCTAAAGCTTGTCGAACAAGCTTTAGATAAAGCACCCCCACTGATATTTTGAAGTATGGGGATGCTGCTGCACAAGACGCTGGAGTCTGCTGGAGCACAGTAATTACCACGCTTCAGCAGACCCGATTAATCAAGTCTGCTCCAACATGCTGTAATTACAGCGCCTTGGAGCAGCCTCCCTGCTCGTGTAAGGCACCCTGTAAGAACAGATACTAACTGAAAGCACTGTAATAGTGCTGGCACATGTTTTCTAGCTGATGCTAATGCATAGTAGATTCATTCTATTGTACATTAGCGCTTTAGCATCCGGTGTGTAGATATGTTTAAGATCACATATGCAAGTTTAGCTACGTAATGCTTTTTTTTCTTTTTGCCTTCAGTCACTTTTGAACATTTTTCTGATTGTTTTGACACGTAGTAAGCTGATCAGGTTAAAGTTTGGGCTGGGGAGGGGAAGGCAGAACTAAGCTTTAACTTTGGCACCTGTTTCTGTGTCCCACTTATACTCTGCCTGACCTGCACTACGATTTTCAGAGGTGTAATGTATTCTAACCTCTCACTGTTAAGTCTGAGTCTAGACGAGCCCTGTGAACTTGCCTGTGTGGCCATTCACCCACAGAACGGGGGCAGTACAACCCAGATTCCTTGCAGCATTAGGTTCCTTACCCTCTTGCAAAGATGACAGTTGCGTGCTCCAGCTTTCTTTGCTGTTTTTTTTTTTTTATTTCAAAGGGCTATGCTTCTCTGAGCCACTGCGTGGGACTGTAGGAGTGCTCCAGCTGGTTGAGGAAATGGCCCCCTTTGATATAAAAGCCACAGCAAGCAGCTGAGCAGCTCATTCTTAATTTGGCAACCCACTGCAAGAAACTTTTGTATGAAAAAGCCGGGTCCTACAGTATAATTATACTGCTCTAGTTATACAAGTGTAACTCCCTCTGTGGAGTTCCTGCATAAGGGGATAGTTTTTCAGTTTAGATTATGTTGCTTGAAGGAACTGCTGCCTAAACCAGAGGAGGACTTTATACAGGAGTGTTCACACAGGGTGTTTGAGCAGTATAACCATACTAGTATATTATTCTGCCAGTAAATTTCCCATTGTCATGCAGATAATCTCTTCATCTGGCTGAATCCAGCCCTGTGTTTGGTTGACTGAGAAACATGACAGCTGGTTTTCCATCTGTAGAAGGGTGATAGATGGGTGGTTTCAGACCAGTTTTTGCACTAAAATCTAGTTTGACCAAACACGAAAAGTGCTATTGGTTCTTTGTGAAATAAATATGAATGGGCAGTAATGAATTTAACTGAATTAAAATTCTAACACATGGCTGAGCCTTAACAACATATGGTAGAGCTGAAGAAGGGGGCAAACTGTTTTTTCCTGTGTGGGCTGGGTCAGGTTCACCTTTCAGAAGTTTGCTGTAACAAGGCAATGAACAGTTTATAATTAACACATTCTTACATTCATAGGTAAAATCTGAGTGTGGGTGGCAAGTGAAGGAAGTATCTGGGACTCAAGTTATTGGTACTCTTCTCGACTACACCACTGACCTCACCATGTGACCTTAGGCAAATAGTTAATATGGTGCACCTCAGTTTTTCTCACTAGTAAAATTGTGTTAATAACAACTATCTCTGAGGATGATCAGAGTGGTAGCATTTGCCTTTTGGGAGCCTCAGGTGACAGCACCTGTTTCCAGGTGTGCTTCTGGCAGAAATCTATATCCTGCACTATGCTATTGCAGTGAGTGGTATGGATGCACATTTCTTGCACAGTAAATTGACTATTTTCTGCAGTAAAAGCAGAGCAGTGACACATCACACAGCTTTACATGGATGACATGCAGTAAAATGCAGGTAAATGACTCCATTGTACTCCTGTTGTGCTCATACTGGAAGTCTTCTAGTTATTTGTCAGTTTTCCTAATACATTACATAGATACCATAGGTTTGTTGAAGCCTTTTCCCAATTATTGTTATGCTAAAACCCTTAGGCTTTGTTCAGAGAGAGTCAAAAACACCTGCCAGACATTTTCTAGGAGCTAAGAACCCTCTAAAATGTCTCCTTTTACTGGATTGGGCACCAGCATTACACATGGAAAGGATTTTTTTTTCCTTTAGTGTTTAAGTACCCAATTGCATTCCTAATCAGCGTGTCCCTAACATGGCAGGAAAGACATTTGGGTGATTAGCAGTTGCTTACTCCAGACAGTCGGGAGTCATCCATCGGTAGGGATGGAGATGAAACTAGACAAGCAGAAGTTTAAAGAAATGTTAAATTTAACTTTTCACTTGCCATTTGGGTAGCTAGTGTCTGGTCATCCGTGGAATTCAATGATGCAGATGGTCCCACAAGGTATTTTGCCTTGATTTTATGAGCAGTGTTGCATGCGTGGCATAGCCATATTAGAACACTGGTAAGTACATCAGTACCCTGCTCCCTGGTGTAAGCTCATTGCAACAAGAGGAAATGTGTTTCATTTGATATCAGAACTCATGGTACAGGTGATATTTTTTTATTAGACCAACTAGATATTTGCAAAAAAAATCTTCAGTTGCAAGCATTTGGGCACAAAGTTTGCGATTAAAGATTTTTTTTGCAAAAAGTCTAGTTGGTCTAATAAAAGATATCACCTCTACCATGAGTTCTGATTCCATTTGCCTCTAGACTAATACGGCTACAACCTGGATACCTTTCATTTGCTATAACACACCATGAATTTGGTCAGCTGCAAAACAGGCTTAGACTGGGGTTTCCAAAGGAGCCTAAGGTAGTCTAGAATGTCTTTGGGAGTTGAGACCGTAACTCCTTTAGAGTATAGACCAGTGGTTCACAACCTGTTTTAAATTAGTCCTAGGCTTAATTTCTTACAGGAGAATCTTACCAGAGCAAAATGATAGGTAGTGGCATCCTTGGTGGAAACAAGACTGTCTAGCAGAGCAGTACAATAATATATTCAGCTGTGGACTGTGTAAACTAATAGTGTTCACAGAGCTGTGTGGAGCTGCTACAAGAATTAGTTTTGAATTTTCTTATCCCAAACTGCCATCTTTAGCAGGGCATTGCCAACCCTGACAATTTGATCATGTTATCAGAGATGTTTGTTTGTTTTTTAAATGAAGTAGTTCCTGCAGTGACAGAATTATGTGAAAATAATGTAAAGAAAAAGTAAGTTTCTGTAGTGGCAAAGGGAAATTCGATGATGTGACCCAAGTGAGTACTTAAAGGTGCAACAGGCAAAGTGAAAGAAACTTTAAAACATCGATTTTAAACCAGTGATTATTTGGGGCTGGATTAACAAGTTTTGAGTGTGTGAAGTTAGCAGAAGTGGAATGTTTCTTTGGCTTATAGGAGATTTTCTTAAAGTAAGCAGTGTAACAGTCATTACTAGGTAAAGAAGAAAGGTCCACATACCTGTAACCATCTGTGTTCTCAGGAATAGAGTGAGGTAGTTAGCCATGTTAGCCTGAAGTTAGGCAGAGAGCAGGAAGCCAAGGGACAACTTTCCAACATGAAGTTTTACAAACTCCTGACTGAGGAGCACAATACCAAAAGGAACTAAATAATTATTTTAAGAAACTACCTTTGGAAATGCAGGAGGGGATTACTGCTTCCACCTCCTGGGAGTCCAGGCCAGGCAACTTTTTCTTACTACACAAAATCCACAAACCTGGAAACCCAGGACATCCCATTGTTTCCAGCACTTGGTGTCGTCACAGAGGAAGTTCTTGGTTATGTTGACTCAGTCCTATTCCCATATACAACAGGAGCCACCAGCTATTTGAAAGATATTACAGATTTCCAGAAGCAACCAGCTTCCACTGACAAGCATCTAGCCAGCACCATATTAGTAACCATGGATGTCACATCTCTGTATACCAGCATCCCCCTTGAAGATGGCTTACAAGCCATAAAGAACATTATCCTGAATGAGGACAGTGCTTCTGTTTCCATCTCACTCAACCACTTGGTCCTTACACAGCTCTTTCAGATTTGGAGACTCCTTATTAGGGGTGTGCAAAGCTTTGGTCACCAATTCGATTCGGAGAAGATTCAGCCCAATTCAGAGGCCAAATCACCGAATCAAATCAGGAGACAAAACCCTCTGAATTGATTTGGAGCCTCTGAATCAATTTGGAAAAGATTCAGAAAAAGATTCAGAGGTTCAGTGATTTAGAAGGCAGTCTTTCAGGGAAACAGAAACTAAGAGGGAGGGGGAATAGGGGAGGAAAGACTGACATCTGTAGCTGGCCAGTGACTGTGATCTTTTCCTGAGTCCCCTTCCAGTCACAGTGCTCTGGGGGAGGGGCGTAGAAACAGCACATAAACCTCTGTCTGAAGCCTTTCTGTCCCTTTTGTGAGCTGTTTCTTCTAGAGCACCGGGAAGGCCCCCTGTTACAGGCTACCATCCCTTCTGTTTTTAACCCTGCTGTGCCTTAACACATACACAGTCACACACGTCATAAGTTTTGCTTTCAGAAGCTTGAGGTGCAGTTTCCCAGAAACCCCAGCGCCTATCTCCTTGAAACCTGGCAGGCCTCATGCCCTCAGAAGGGGCTACCATCCCTGCTGTTTCCATCCAAAACTGACAAAAAAATTACAAAGTTATAGGTATTTCAGTTATTCCCCATTATAGTTGTGAGGGGGCCAGGACCCTGGGGGGGCCGGCCCGAGCAGGGAGCCCCGGAGTTCCGCCCCGCTTCCGGGTCCGGACCCGGAGGCACGGCCGGGAACTTAAGGTTTCCCGGAACTTGAACCACGCCGACGCGGGACCGGCGCGGGAAGATAAAAAGGAACCACCTACCCCGAGCAGAGGAGGACGGAGGCTCCA
>NW_017728918.1:18940396-18946026 GCF_001723895.1 Crocodylus porosus | reverse complement strand
GAGCCGGGGGACCGGCGGCAGCGAGGCCGGCCGCCGAGAAGCCCGGAGCGGCGCAGCAGCAGCCTGCAAGGCAGGAAGCGGCGGAGCCAGGGGCGCCGCGGACCCCGACGGGACGAAGGTAGCAAAGGGACCGGTGGCCATTGCACCGGAGGAAGCTGGGAAGGGAGGCTCGGTCGGAGGGGCCCTCCTCCGGCGGCTGCGGGCCGCTTGGCCGCGGGGGAAGACCCACGGGTAGGGAGGCAGAGCTTGTAGCCCCCCCCGGTCTAGAGAGTGAGCCACAGGAGGTAAAGGACACCTCATGACTAGTGGAGCGACCAGCACCAGGGAGACTAGGTGCTGGTAAGACTCCTGGTGAGGGTCCGGCAGTGTGAGGGTACCCCCCACCACTGCGGGGCTAGCACGAAGACAAAGGGAGCCCTAACGGAGGCTCCCCACCCGGAGGACCGGGCGAGGGTGTAGGGGAGGAGGAGCCCTCAGGACCCCTGGACTTTGGACGTACGGTACTGCATGTGGACCGCCAGCTTCCCGGCACGGGTGAACCCCATATTTCCATCAAGTCATGGCAGGCGAGAGCGGCGAAGCGGGACGGTCCAACGCGTATCCCCTCCTCTCCAGGGGACATCCGGGGATCGGGGTCTCACGGTAAGTGACGCACCCCCATCCCCTTACAATAGTCTATGGCCAAATCACTGAATCTCTCTGAATCAGCGCCAAATCTTCTGAAGCCGATTTGGCTGAATTGATTCAGGATTGTGATCTGAATCTCTGAATCGAATCACTGTCCTCCGAATTGGTTGAAGCCAAATCCAAATTGAATACTTCCCTATTCACACAGGCCTACTCCTTATATCTACAAACAAACAGCATGACCGTGGGCATACATATGGTTATTTATAAGACTCCTTAAAGTCCACTTCCTCTGCAGCTGCCCTCTCAGGTACATTGATGACATCATCATATAGACACATGGAAAGGAATCTCTAGAGAAATTTCACCAGGACTTTAACAACTTTCATCCCTGCATGACTGTTGTATACTCCACCCACAAAATTCATTTCTTGGACACCACTCTGAAAGTTTGCAGTGGCTGTATTATCACCACACTGGATCAGAAAACAACTGAACACTGTAGCTCCCTCCGTGCCAGAAGCTCTCTTCCTAAGCACACCACTAAATCCATCATCTACAGCCACACTGTATATACAACAATATATGCTCTGATTCCACTGATGAGGATGCACACCTAAAGAATCTGAAGCAGGGATTCCTGCCCTTACAGTCCAGTCATAAAACTGTAGTTGACTCCAGTCAACAGAATGAGACATGGATCCTGCTACCACCCACTCCAGTACTGACCGTGGGACAAGGCCAACAGAATCCCTCTGGCTGTCACTCATAGCCTCCAGCTGTCACTAATGACCTCCATCCCCTCCTGGAAAATGGCCATGCCAAGGCAGCCTTGGGGGAACAAATCTGTCCTGACTTATGGACAGGTCCCCAACCTCAAAGGGCATCTCTCAAGCAACTGGTTACTTAACTCCTATTCTCACCTTGCTCTGATCCCAGATGCCATCCATGCCTCCTCATTAGTACAGAGCACATCCTCACTGGACAGAATAACACAGGTTTTAACACCCAAAGTTAATTTACTTTCTCTTCTACCAGTGTCTTATACACCATCATCCTCTGCTGTCTACACTGAACGTATGGGGCGATCCCAATCGGTGTGAGAATGAATGGACACCGATTTGACATCAGCTCCAGAAGGATGCACAAGCCCATGGCAGAACACTTTAACCTCCCTGCACATTCCATTGCTGACCTCAGAGCAGTTGTTCTTAGCAGAAACTTAAAAACGAACTTGAAAGGGAAATTATGGAACAAAAAATCATCCCCAGACTGGACTGTGTTAAACATGGTCTAAACCAGTGTTTCTCAACCCGTGGGTCACGACCCAAAAGTGGGTCACAAGAATACATAAAAAGTTCACGAACAAACTTTAAAAAATGGATCAAGAAACTTTAAAAATTGGATTATCCTTTAAAGGAGAAAAACATGGATTCCCCCTTGCAGGCTGGAAGAGTTCCAGCCTGCAAAGGGATGCTTGGGGCTGGGAGGAGCAGGAGAATGGGGATCAGGCAGGGGTGCCGTGGGCACGTGTGTGAACTCATGCATGTGGCAGCCAGGCAGTGTGGAGAACAGGTCTTGCAGCTCCCCACAGGTAAGTCTATGGGGCGGGAGGGGGGAGGAGGCATAGACAACATGTTGAGGGGCAGAAGGGCACAGGCAACACTGCCCACTACTCTACCTCCTCTCTGGGGTAGAGCTGTGGCCTGAGGGGAGTGGCAACAGTGGCTGTGCTATTGTGGGCTATTATGGCCCTGCTCATGAGCATCTGGCAGCAAGAAAAGGTAAGGGGTGTGGCTCCCATCCCCATCCATTACATCTTTACTCCTCATGCTGCTGGTGGCATGGCTGGCATGGGGGTTCTGGTGGTGGTGGCAGCAATGAGTCTCACTGCCCGGCTCTGCCCTCCTGCACCGAGTGCTGCCTGCTGGGCCACAAAGGTAGCTTCTGCCTTTGCCAGTCCTGCCAGGTTGCAGCCCTGTGCCCTCTGTGGGTACACAAATCGGGGGGGGGGCACATGCCCCCCCCATGCCTCACCCCCCAACACAACACAATGGAGGCCTGGGGGCAGCAGATTGGGAGTGAGGGGCACCAGCAAGGCTGGAGGGGTCAAGGGCTGTGGGTTGGGAGTGAGGGTCACTGGCAGGGCCAGAAGGCTGTTTTCTGCTTAAACTATTTACTGGCTCGGGATTGGCCACTGATGTTTACAAACAGGTCCCAGTACAAAAAAGGTTGAGAGCCACTGGTCTAAATCAGTAGTGCTCAACTTGTGGCCCACAGGCTGGATCTGGTCCCCAAAGTGACTGGATCTGGGCCACATGAGGGTTCAGAGAAAAGCAGCTTGGCCTGCATGTAGTCCCTCTGCCTTGTGCCATACTATGTATCCCCTCCACATTCCCTCCCTCATCTCGCCCTTATTGCAGGTGTTACTTAATCCCTCCATCCCTTTTCTGTCCCTCCTCTCCTGTCTAGACAGGCCCTACTTCATGGAGGTAAACTTTTGTCCTCTCTCCCTCTCCCCTACCTCTTGCTCTAACATTCACAGCTACCTCCTTCCCCCCCTCACCCAAGAGAGTGGTACATGGTCCAGCACCTAGCCCACCTCCAAAACTGTGGATTCTTGTCCCATTATCTAGATTAGCACTTATAACCCCCGTGTCCCTCTTTAGGTTAAATGCTTAGGTTTTCTCTCTGCTACCCATCTTGCTTCTCCCAGCAGGGCCCTCTTTTTTTCCTCTCTCTTTCCTACCCTTTATATTCTAGTCACTGCTCTTTATTCAGTAGCTCTGCTTCCTACAGTCTCTGCATAGCATCTGATGAAGCAGGTTGCTGCTTATGAAAGTTTATCTGATTTAATTGGCCTATAAAGTGCAAATCTTCCCTGCCTTCTAAAGGGTATCTTATAATTTTTGGATATCTGCTCTTGAAGGATGAACCCTTCTGGCTGTTACTGAGATAGGAGCCCTGGAGGAGTCTTGAAATGAAGCCAGAATTCTATTTCATTGAGCCTGATGAAGGGGATAAGCCTTCTCTCAAAGGCGTGTTTCACTGTCATAGAAGGCTTCAAACTCACAACAGCTTTGAAGCTGACACGGTCTGCCTGGGATTGAGGATCTATTGCAGAGGTGGGCAAAATGCGGCCCAGGGGCCAGATGCGGCCCACCAGGTCATTCTGTCTGGCCCATGGGGCCCCTAAAAAGTTTAGAAAATAGAATTAATCTGTCCTGGGCTGCTTGTCATGCGGCCCTCGATGGCCTGCCAAAACTCAATAAGTGGCCTTTGGCCCAAAATAATTTCCACCCCTGCTCTATAGTGTTGTTTTAGACACAAGACAAATGGGAGCAAATTGCCAAATACTGTTAAAATGAATGTGAGTTAGCATGGTCTTATGGAAAAGGCCTGTTTGACAGGATCCAATTTTGTTTTTTAATATGATGAATGCAGTTGATAAATGTTACCACCACCTGCATTTTGCTGATTACACCTTAGAATTACACAGTATCAAAAAGCACTTGGTATGTGGTTTAAGAGCTGATTGACAGTCTCACTACGTACTTGTCAATAGGGACTCATAACCAACTGGGGATGTTTCTAGTGTAATTTCATAGCGCATGGTCCTTGGCCTTGAACTGTCCTTCAGTCCCCATCCATCTTCAGACATAAAATTACGGCAAAATTTGCAGGTGATAAATAAATACCAGGGCTGGCAATTAATCATGATTAATGTGTTAATCATTGTTCACATTATTTTTTTTAACATGTTACTTGCACGTGTGGTTTTGGAGCTCACACCCAGGCTCTGATCTGCCAGCAGTAGGGAGCAGAGCCCTGAGCCCACAGCAGCAGCCTGCCTCCACCCCGTGCACAAATCTGTAGGGGCACCTGCCCCCCATGAGCTCTGGGGGAGGTGCAGTGGTGGAAGTGCTCCCCTCATTGTGCCCCTGGATAAGCTGCAACTCCATTCCACAACCTACCCCAGTCCAGGGCCCCGTTCACCCCTGCCCCTGTCCCTGCCTCTCTCCCTCCCTCACTGTGGGGGCCTTGATCTGCCCCCCATCCCTCCTCTCCCCCACACTCCTTCCCCCAACACACTTTCCTGCTGGGCGGGGTGTGTGTATGCCTCATTCCCGAGCCACAGCACCCGAAGCCTCTCACTCCTGACCCACACTACCCCACATCACCCCACATCCTGCCAGGCCTATGCGGGAACCCCCTACCCTGGACTCCAAACCCAATACCCACACACACAACTCCCCCCACACCTTCACAAATTCCCCCCACACACACACACACAGCCAAACCACACACAGTACCTGCACAATTTTGCATAACTTTGAGTTTTTCTGCACATAATTTTGAGTTTTTAGCTGTGCTATTAAAGTCAATATTAATTGCAACTAATTTTTTTAATCATGCCACTAATCGTGATCAAATGTTTTGGTTGTTTGACAGTTCTAATAAATACTGTAGGAATGGTTAATAATGAGGAAGATGGGACAGTCCTGCAGTATAGTCCAGATGCTTGGGCCCCTTTGGGTTATCCTGTGCTCCTTCAAACAAATGACATCTCTAAACCTCACTTACTGTGTCCCACAGTGCTTGTGAACTGTCCTGCACTGCTCTGCATGAAGTGCCTTCCAGCCTGGAAGCAGGGCACTTTCATGTCTGCGCATCACTGTGCCTAACTCTGCTGAGAGAGACAGCCAATTTCTCCATTTGCGGTGCTGCAGAAAGGTGGCTCCAGTACTTGCAGCTTGTGTTCACAACAGTATAGCCTATTTCCACACAGCTCTGCCTGGCACAGCAAGGGATACAGATATGCCAAAAACATTATAATATAGCCAAATAGATAATATAGCCATTTGGGAGCAAAGAACATAAGGCATAACTATAGCATAGGGGACTGAACTCTAAAAATCAGTGCCCTGAAGGTGATTTAGGAAATATTGAGAATGAGCGAATCAGCATGAGCTCCTAGTGCAGTGCTATGAACTTTGGGTGCA
>NW_017728918.1:18917710-18940385 GCF_001723895.1 Crocodylus porosus | reverse complement strand
AGCTTACCTGCTGGAGCTGTTCTCCAGGCTGGCAGCCATGTGCATGTGTGCACATGGCCCTCCCTGCCTGACCCCCCTCCTCCCGCTCCCCCCATCCCCCTGCAGGCTGAAACTTTGCCAACCTGCAGAGAGGTCTTTGCAAAAGTGGAAAATCCACATGTTCATCTGTAAAAATGAAAAATCCACGTTTTTCTCAGGTAAAAGCAAAAATCCACAGGGTTTTTTTTCCTTGGGAAATGGAAAACTTGTCCTTCCTGATAACTCAAAAAGAAATAAAAACTGGGCACTAGTTTTGTAGTCCTCATTTATTTTTGGAAATGCAGACTAAGAAAGATGTCCCAATGTTTGTATAATCCTGCATTTTAAGATATGTCTTTTAATGTTACTCATGTATTTCACCAGGTTTGTTTTAAGGCTCTTAGTGTGTATGAATGTAGGAAAACTTTAAAGGTGAAGTCCTGCATCCACTGAAGTTGGTGAGAATTTTCCACTGACTTCAACAGAATTAGGATTTCACCCTGCATTCAGATGCATCTTCATATTTTTCTTATATAGATGCTTGTAACATAACATTCCCTGACTCCTGGAGACATTATTGCTTTCCATGTCTTCCGAGATGTTGAATCTTGATTCTTAGGATATTTATTTACTGTTAGCTGCTGACTATTGAAAAAATTCAGATATGAAATTTGATCTTTGCAGTAGAAGTCACCAAAAGAAGTCACAAGTCATGGTTTTTGGAACTAAATCCATCCAGTTCTTTTAAATACATATTCAGGGTAGGAATATACAAAATCTATGCTACTATTTTAATTGATTTCTCTATGTTGAATGGGAGCCAAAAACTAGGAGGGATGTAATTCACCGGTTATCATTTTTTGATTTTTTTTTTTTTCCAAGCCAGTTTCCATAAATAACTTTATTGGGAAAATGATTACAAGACATACATTCACAACACTATTATATTTTCTCTTAGATGGTAATACTGCTCTGCTCGTGAGATTACGATGTTGCTCTTGGACATGTCTGGTAGTTTAGTATAAAATTAGTGGTAAAAGACTGGTATGAGGAAAGAACCTCTCACTCACAGCCAGCGGAAAACTTTCACAACTTCTTAAATGTTACAGCAAATGAATTCTGGTGCTGTCAGTACAGATTGACTACCAGTTATGCACAGTTTTAAGGTCTGATGAAATGACTGCATTCCATTTTTTAAAAATATTTTATAAAGTAGTTGTATTTTCTAGGAAGTTTCTCTAGTTGCAAAGGAACCACAAATGACTTTCATTTTCATTTCTTTGTGAGGGCAGTGGGATAGATAGCATTTCCTGATTTGCTTGAGAGGGTACCAGTTCGTTAGTGATGGTTTTCTTGCACATTGATCAGTAGATGAAACTCTCCAACTTCAACTCAGAAGCTGTGCTACTGAAGTTCCTTCTCTGGACCTTCTCATGCACATAGCTATATGAAAAATGTATTTGTTTGAAGTGCTTGTTACAGAGGTCCTGATTCATGACTTGAGTGACTGTGAACTAAGGTGATAGTAGCTGTAATAATAATCAGATGTGTGTGTGATTTGCATATGGAGAAAAAGCACCACCTGCTGTCATACAGAATATTAAAAACTGGGTATAATTTAATAGGTCTGATTAAATTGTTGTTATGCACTTCCACAGTTTATGGTAAGTACAAACAGTCAAAAAGCCTAAGGCTGATTCAGTTCAGTCTTCACAGGTTAGTCTAAACTGCATAGATTGAACTGATAAGAAAGTGAACAGACATTCACTTTTGATTCTGGAAAAGCAGCCACATGCCTGCAGTGCCCCAGGCCAGTAGCCGGGAGGCACATCTTCCTGCTTGGCTGGAGCAGACAGCTTGGCCAAGGCTAGTCCACCCACCCTGTGAGAGGCGGTTTGTAGGTGAGGTACAAAGCATCCTGGGATGCTGGGAGACTATAAATTAACTTGAATCTGGAGGGGATCTGGGACAGAAGTTCAATAAACAATTTAACCTAAATCACTTAAGTCTGATACTGTATCCACCCAAGTTAATCTTAAACCAGTTTCAGCCATTTTGAAAGCCCTTTGGCTGGGTACAAATATTCAAAAAGCCCTGAATTGATTCAGTCTTTGCAGGTTACTCCAAACTGCATAGATTGAACGAATTTGCAAGTGAACAGACAGTCACTTTTGATTCCAAAAATGCAGGCACATGCCTGCAGTGGCTCAGACCAGAAGCTGGATGTCGGGGGGCGCTAGAGCAAGTCCTCAGCTGGCAGGAAACTGAGCTGGAGGGTGGGGTTGGGGGTGGGAGCATGGCCAGGCCCAGGCAGGCCTGAGTATGATGCAGAGGTGGGGATTAAACCTCCACCCTGGCCTGCAGGAACCCCAGCTGGGGTGTGACTGGAGGGGGAGGAGGGAAGCAGCCCCTGACAGGGGTCTCCATCTCCCCCCACCCCACATCCCCACTCGCTTGCTCGCTGTTCCAGCCACAGGAGCAAGGGGGGTGGGGAGTGGCCAGACCCCAGTAGCCTGAAGGGAGGGGGGCGTTTAATCCCCCCATTGCAGGGAGAGGCACAGCATGAGCACCGATAGGCTCCACTCGTGCACTTGGGGCTGCAGCGGCCAGATGCTAGGAGCCTGAGGGGAAGGGAGGGGGGCTTAATCCCCCCATTGCAGGCAGCAGCAGCACAGGCACTGACACGGCGCTGGCTATGTCCCACGCTGAAGATCCCTTCAGGCAGGGCCCGCACTGCAGTGCCTGGGCTGGGTCCTTCAGAGGAGCAGCGTGTGGCCCCTGAGGCTGCTGTGGGTCTGACCATGGGGAGGGGGCAAGGAAGAGAGGATGTGACCTGGGTGCAGGTGTGGAGTGGGGGTGAGGGGAGCTGGGGCTAATCACAGAGACCAACTCACCACTGTCTCCTGCTGTGGCAGCGTGGCCGGGCTTGGGCACCCCAGGGGACGGGGGTCAGTGCCCACTGTTTCCCAGCTCCTGCTCCACGCAGGGGCTGTGGTTTGTAAGCTGACTGTAGCTCCACTTATCTGTGGGAGCTGTTCTCCAGGCTGACTGGTAGCGACATGCATATACAGGAGACCCTCACCTTTCACGGGGGATACGTTCTAGACATCCCCGCAAATGGCAAAATCCGCAAATACGTACTGTACTGCGTCACGAACGGCGTGTGCCCCCAGTGACTGGGAGGCACGGCTGCGCTGGTGGCGGTGGGAGTGCAGTGGCGGGAGCCTGGTGGCAGCAAGCACAGGGCTCCTGCAGGTGCCACCGGCACTGTAACAGTGTCATCACGCTGCTAGCAGGAGAGGCCATGGGTTGGCGTGACACCGTGAATATTTGAAACCGTGAATGCCAAACCCACGAATAGCAGGGGTTTCCTGTACATGCACATGGCACCCCCTGCCTGACTGCCGTCCTGCCAGGCCCCTACAGGCTGGAACTCTGCCGGCCTGCAGAGAGCTCTTTGCAAAACTGCAAAATCCACAGGTTTCTCTGCTAAAATGAGAAATCCACACTTTCCCCCGGTAAAGAGGGAAATCCGTGTTTTTCTCCGTTTTCCCATGGGAAATGGAAAACTCAGAACCCTGTTGATGGTATGATGAGAGCACAATTTCCCTTCTTTCATACAGCAGTAGAGCACCCATCTGCACTGTGGAGGAGAGGGGTTTCAGTTTTGCCTTTGCTTGAGAGGTTTCAAATTGACATCTCTCATCTTCCAGGCAAATGCCATAACCCTTAGGCCAAATCCTAGAATGAGAAGTCAGTGACCTTTACTATTATATCAAACAGTCATTGCTTCAATGACCATTTATGCAGGGATTTAAACTTAGAACTCCCCTCTTTGAGGTAAGTGTCCTAATTAGTGATCTAGTCTTGCTCTCTTTTAATCTTGCTCTTTCTGATGAGCTGATTAAATCTTTTATGCAAAGTGAAACAGCTTCAACAGGAAGGTCTGGGAGTTTAAGAAGTTAATTTACCAAAATGACATTAAGATAAAATAAATCAACACAACCACAGTAATTCTGGATTCACACTGTTCTTCATTAGGGCTCATTTTAATAGAGAAGGCAAAATACATTCTGCTTATTCTTTTACTTCAGTAGGCTTACACAAGGAATTGTACCCCACGATGGTGAAGTGTCATTAGTCTTCACAGGAATTATGTATGTGTGTTAAGTGGATAATAGGCTCCTATAATGTGATATTTCTTGGAACTGGGTCACTGAATATGAGAAACCCTCTAGGTTAATAATGGAAACAAATGCCAACAGTCTTTTAAATGATGGGCAGTATTGGAAGTCACCATAGGATACTGCTCTTTAGGCTACAATTAAATGATGACTGAAAACTTTTGAATGAATGTAGCATATATCTATTATTAAGCCACATTGTTAAGTTTAAATTTTGATTGAACTAAAAAAAATAAACATCATTTGGTTAATAACCATCAAGTAATTTGTCTTGTTTTTGTCTGATTCCTCATGTTCTCTGCCTTAGGTGTGCCTGAGCCCTGTTCCCTCAGTATGGAGCAAAGAACCTCTGTGCTCAAATAATTGCTGACATTTCAATGGGTGATTTCCATTCCCATCCTCTGCCTACACCCGAAATTTCAGTCCCTGTGAAAATTCCTATGTAGGAAGTACAATGCTCCTCACATTTTAAGCTGTTTACACTAAGGATTAAGAATGAATGTGAAGGAGTCTCTGATGGACATAGCTGTGCCTGCTGAAGCCTCTTCTATAGATGTTGTAATGCTGGCAATATTGCACTTCTACTGGAATAACATGTTTCATTTGGAGTTCGTGATGTGGGAGCTGTTGATTTGTATTTTATTGATACAAAGAACACTTGTGTCCACATGAATGCTTTTTACCAATATTCCTGTACTGAGGGAGCTCTCCTGATATGGACATAGTTTCTGCCAATATATGTGTGCATTCATTGATATAATGGTAGGATCTCAGTGAATAAGATTTTTAAATGTAAACACACACACACACACACACACATATGTAAGTATATCTATATATCTGAATAATAGATATGGTGGAATGGTTTCTACTTTGTTTTGCTACAGTTGAGGATAGTTGCATATGCTGGAAACAGAATAATTTTGATAGTGAGGAATATTTTTGTGGTTGAAAGCATAAGTCTGGGACTTGGAACATCTGGGATCAATTTTTGACTGTGCCAGAGGCTTTTCACATAATCTTTGGTAGGTCTCTTTGGGCCATACCCATATTGGTTCTTTAGGTGCTTCCACTTAAACATCGCTGTACCTGAAAATTAGGTGCCTGCCCCAGGAAGCCATCCAAACTGACTGGGTGAAGCACACAGATCCTCCTTATAAAGACAATAGGGAAGCTTAGGAGCTTCCAAAGAGTGCTCCGTATTATGTATTTATTTGTTTTGTATGCCACCCTCTCCCCAGAAAAGGCTCAGTGTGGCTTACAATATAATTAGGAAAAGAAACAGAATAAAATAGTACAGTAAAATAATAAATAATGAAGACTCTCCGAACAGTAGTCCAGAACTTAATCCGCCTGCTGAAAGTCTGCCCAAGTGAGGTCTTACATCACTTCTGAAAGATGTCTAGGCTCAGGCTCCGAAGGTCCTCAAGGGCTGGGGCGGGCAGTTCTAGATCTGAGGAACGACGAAGGACAAAGCACAGAGATGTGTGTGGATTCCTGCCCCTCCTGAGATGCCAAGCCAAGCTGCGTATTAAGCACCTCTGTTCACTTAGGATACTTCTGCTTCTGAGAGTACAGGTGCCTGACTGATTTTGCATAATAGCCCAATGGTTTGAACGCTAGCCCAAGAAATGGGAGGCCCTATGTACTAGCCCTTCTCAGCCTGGGGGGTTTTGAGCCCCCATTCCCCACCTCCCAGAAAAGTGTCCTAACACAAGTATCTATGGGATGACCAGGGCACCCTCTACCATTTCTACTGAAGATGCTGAGCCACTGTGCATCGGGAATGGAGGAGTTGTGGGCCCAGACAGAGCGTGTGCATACAAGTGAGCCTATGCACACAAGCAAGCAAGTCTGATTTTTTTTAGCTTTGTAGCTACAGCACTTAGCTTGTGAGGAGGCCTGGCTTTGCTCCCAGGGTTATTTTTATTTAACCAATGGCTCTGTAATGTAAATAGCATAAGTAGTCCTGGGCGTATGGGCCAATAACCCATAACTCCTAGTTCCCAGGGGTATGTCTTCAATGGGTTACAGAACTGAACCCAGTGAAGACATTCCCTCTGCCTTGTTCTCTTTCTAGGCTTGTTTTCTATAGCCAGGCTCTAGCTTCCAGGCTAGTATTTTAAAAGGCAGGTGTTTGCCTTTTTCTGTGCTGAACTCAGTGCTGTTGGCTGAATGAGGAGCATGATAGAGTCCTTTTTGGGAAATTAAACAGGTTAGGTGCCTGACCAGCACCCACCTGGTTCTCACTGGAATTTAGGAACTGGTCTGATCAAACTGGGGTGCTTTTGAGCATACTCAGAAACCCAAGAGCTGGTTCCCAGGGAATTTGCAGTTTAAAATAGAGGTGCTGAATGAACTTAGCCATGGTAATGCATTCTGTGACTGCTGGAATAGAGTCAGTCTGCACTGCTTTTTGGAGCTTGGGCACCTAAATACAAAACCAGTCCAGATGCAGCCCTTCATATTTTGCTGTCTCAGTTCCTTATCTGTATGTTGGGGGTGATAATGTCTCTTTTCCCCACCCTTTGTCCACAGTGTATGTTTACAGTGTTGGTTCTTTGGATCAAGGGCTGTCTCTTTATGATGTATTTATCCAGTGTTTGGTCAGTGGGGTTCTGATTTTGGCAAGAGTACCTAGATAATTCTTTCTTGCTGATTATTATTTTTATAGCGATTGTATCTGTAGAGTAATGGTGAAGATCTTAATGGTTTACATCATAAAATAGAAATGATATCTTCAAGCCACAGCTTTCTGGAAAGGGGTGGCCTGATCTAGGTAACAAATGATCCTCTGTAAAGCTTTGTCCATTTTTAGAACTCAGCTTAACCTGCGCCATTTTTAATGTTTGGACATGTTTGAGTTATGGGATTTTTCATAAGCAGAAATAGTTTTGAAGAAATTACTTGATAGGATTGGAAGCAGAATTGGCAGAAATTGTATGAAAAGATCACGTCTCATGAAGTTTCCAGTCTCTTTTTTCCAGCGTAAGGAGTTTGGATCATTCACTTAAATTCCTGGGTCAAATATCACTGGAGTCAATGGCAAAGGAGGTGGTAATCTATGTTTGCCTAAAATCAGACAAATAGCAGGGCAGGGTGATCTCTTAGAGACTAACTGGTTCAAAAGCATGATCATTTGCAGGCAACACCCTACTTCGTCAGATGCTGCCCTGCCCAACCTTCTGCCTTGACTCAGTTTTCACAGTTATTTGGGCTTTGGAACAGGCACTGGATTAGCCCCCACCCCCAATTTTCTGGGTACTTATTTGAACTTCCAATTTTGTGAGGGGCTAAAATACTTTAACGAGGGGAAAGCCATGCTAGGACACTCTTTCAAACACATCAAAAATAAAATGGGAATTAATTTTCATTTTCTTCTTTAAAAAACAAAACTGAACATAGCCAGGTTGGCTAGCTGTTGCGTATTAATTATAAAAAGGCTGTGCTCCTTTGCTTCCTGTTGGATCCCTCAGAGAATTCATAATGATGAATTCTGAGCATTGAAATTATTTCCATAGCAAAACACTGTGAATTCATAAGTATAGGCTATGATTTCCCCAGAGGATAAGACGGAAGGAGTAGTGCAGCTGCAAGGGAGAAAGCCATTATTAAAATACAATACAGAGAATTCAGAAAAGTACGGGCCAAGGAGAGGCCCTTCCCTGCTGCCACTATCAGGCTTTGGCTTTCTTTTGGAAATTATTATTTGTCATATGCCAGTGTTCAGAGATGCAACTGAGATGGCACCCCATCATGGTAGTAGATCCATGGTCACAACCATCCGTGTTACATCAGAAGAAAGTTTCAGAGCCTCATTTTTTTTACTTTCAATACCCAATCCTGCCCCCCACCCCACCCGCTGCCTTCCCTCCAATCCTTGCTCTGTCTATCTTGTCATAAAGAGAAATGTTCATTACTCCTTAAGGAGAAACACACCCCATATTGAGAGCCCGTGCGGCAGTGGGATTTTTCAGCCCAGGTGATGGACACATTCCCAGCAAGAAGCAAATCCTGTCCGGTAGAGGTTACAGTCTACATAAATAAGACAGAGCAAGGGTGGAAGAAAAAGCAGGTGTCAATATCTTGATTTAAAATGTGGGAAACTGTGGTAAAAGGAAATTGAATAATTTGCCCAAGGTCTGCTCTGGAAGTCTGCGGTATAGATGAGAACTGTCCAGTCCAATACAGGAGCATCCTTCCTCATGTACTGTAATATAAACGTTTTCTTCCCCCTTCCCCACACCACTCTGAGTTATTCAATGAGAGTTTCTTTACGTTGCAGAAGTACATTAGTGTACGGCCATTTATATATGTACGGCACCCACTAAATAGTGACGGTTGTGACCATCTTTTATTTGATGCCCATATTTTAGGTCATGTATAAACATGTTTTGTCCTCAAAATTGCTGGATTTACTCATAAAGCAAAGAACACATTTGCTATATTCATAGCTTTAAACACCATGAAATAGATGAGCTTACATCTTTGAGTGACTTCAATGTGACACTTCTTTTTTTTTTTTTTTTTTTTTTACTGCTAGCATTTGTGTGCATTTTAAAATATGAGCAAGCTGTCCAGTGCTACAAAGTTATTTCAGGAGCCTTTGAAAGTAGGCAATGCGGAGACGTTTAATCTTTGTGTTAGAGTAAACTTCTGTTGTGAAATGCAAAGTATTTTGTTTCAAAATACAGGAATGGTTTCTGCGGTGTCAGGAGTCTGTTTCCAGTGTTTTGTACACAGAGCTCGGGGCGAGCAAACACTCTTCCTGTTTCAGAAGATGTAAATGGGATCTCCCTGTTCCAAACTGAGCTCTTATGTAAGCCAGTACCATACTAGTGCCTCCAGACAGTATTCTAGACTCAGCTGTATTTAAAAAAATCAAATCGGTATAGTGTTTCCCAGCTTCACAGCCTCCAGGAGGGACTCTTGTAATCCACTAGGACTGTGTAGGAGCAAGCTGACGATAGAAAGATGCAGTTTATCCAGAATGCAGTTACCTGCCTTAGCAGCACCAGGCAGGCACCAAGTCCACGTGAACTCAGTGCTCCAATGCATATCCAACGTCTAAGCAGCTGGGGCTGCATCCATGCAGACCATGTGCCCCCGGGCTGCACACTGTCCAGGAGCACCCTCCTACTGCACTGTGGGCCCTTGGGCCAGGCACGCCAACACACTGCCTCTTCTGTTCTTCGCCCCATCTCCCACTGCTGTGCTCCACGGTACCACGTGCGTGCAGACACCCTCTCTTCCCTTCACCGTTGCTATAATAGGATGCACAGAGGCTCCCTCTGATCCACTGTACTGTGCCATATGCAGGCATCCCTCCCTGCACAGAGCCATGTATATGCCACCAGCCTTCTTCCCAATTCCCTGGGATACCGGCTCCATGCGGCATGCCAGGGCACAAAAGCTGGAGAAGAGAGGGAGAACCCGGAGGCTCTGGCTACAATGTCTAGGCGTTGCTTTCTCAACAAGTCCTGGGTTGTGGGATTCACTTGAAGATGAGGGTGACCACCGATCTTATAGCTTCCAGAGCTAAGAATCTGACAAAATCCTTTGCCTTAGTCATAACACACTAGGTTAGATCCTTAGCTAGTGTAAATCAGCACAGTGAGGTTCTTGCCCACTCCCTTTTAGTTATAAAAATGCTATAGGAAAATGTCCTGGGTATGACTGTCAACTGCATCCATCTGGAGGGCTTGATGGCAACGTGGTGGGGCTACTTGTGGTAAGGTAGCTCCTATAAAACACCAATGTTGCAAGCTCCAGAATAAGGCGTGTATAGGGCATCTCAAAACCCTAGCCCCCACTGCCTTGTGGGTACTCCTAGGTTGGAGAAAGACTACAATCACCCTCCCAGAAACATGCCCTTGCTGAGGCATTAGGCAGTCAGCAGCAGCTCTAACCTGTTACTCTCTGGGAGAAGCTACAACCAGCGAGGCACTGAGTGTCTGGACTCAGTCTGGCCTTTGGTATCTGTCTCAATGGTCTAAAGGGGGATGGTAGGTCTAGGGCAGCCCCCACTCCTCTATACTCTTGCCTGGGCATACACACTGAAGGTCTCGGTGTGATGGCCACAGAGATCTTTTGCATGTACACCATGATCCAGAGGATCGATGGTTGGCAAGAAGATCAGACAAATGTCAACAAATGTGAAATGCAAAATTCAGTTCTGATAGTTAATTTTTTTTCCCCAAATACAAAAACATATGGCAAGGGGAAGGAGAAGGGGAGTATCTTTATGTGGGGGGAGCTGGGAAATGGGCAAGAAGGTATACAGTGGCTTTGTTTTGTTTTGTGTGATATGGGAGCGGTCACCACGATGGGCCCTGGTGCGGATAGCTCGTGTGTGACCATTCAGGAAGTTGTGTAGTACAGAACAGCCTTTGAAAGCTTGGTTCGGCATCAGTTCAGATGCCTTTGATTACCCTGTAGTCTGTAGTTGAGATTCAGATCAGGTTTCTACTAATCATAGCTTGCACATTTTCAGCACCTTGGGATATCAATCTTATTTTTTTCCTCAACAAGAGTAAATTTCCCACTTTTCATGTTTAATTAAAGCTTATATGAATTGCCTGTTTCCACAAACCTATTGATTGCTTAGTTGAGATGAGTTATTTGGCGTGAGAATTTGCTCTCTTAATTGTATATTCAAACACTAAAAAAGCATTGAAGAAAACACACAGGTTGGGAGACGAAAGGTAGTGAAGGCAAGAAAGTTCTGTTTAAAGGAAAATGTGCTGTATTTATTTCTAGGACCAGTGGAAAATGCTTTCACACTACCTAAGGAGTCTCAGGTCTTGTTAGTTGGCAGAGTGGCCTTTCTTCCTATAGTGGCTATACAGCCTTAAATAAAACCTCTTCCTGGTTCAGAGAAGCAGCAGCATAAGCAGAGGTGTAAACTCATATTCTCTATTCACCATGGGAGGTGTTAGCATCAAAGTCTAGTTGGGATTATTTTCAAGCTAATGCTGTTAAATAAGCCGACTCACTGTTGCTCATCATTAAGAAGATACTGCCCTGTCTTTCTACTGAAGTCCCCTCACATCTCGCTTTGTCATTTTTTCACACATCTGTCCCTTAAAAATACTGCTGTCAATCTAACTAGATTATAAAAGAATTGGTTCCCCTTTCCTTCAAGTATGTCAGTTCACCTCTTATTTTCCAGGCTATATTCTATATCATGCAGTATATTGTATCTTCTCTCTCCTTCCCCTTCTTTTCTGCTCCCTCCCCATCCCCCACCGGTCCAATTAAAGTGTTCTGCCTCCTGTAAGGAAATAGCTGGCTTCTTCTTACCTTTGGAGACTCAGTAGATACCTTTGCAGCATCCGCACTTGTAAAATTGAAGGTTCTGGTGATGGCTCTGTCAAGTTTCCTCAGTTTAGGACAAAACTCTCAACAGCTTTGAAAGTTGTGTTAACATTTTCCCTGCAGCATTTTATAATAAGGGGGAGTGAGCCAGAAATTCACTGTGCTTATTTACACTAGCTGAAGATCTAATGTTGTGTGTCATGATTAAGGCAAGGAATTTTGTAGGATTTTTAGTTCTGCCACTAACTCTGTGTGATGGTATCACACCCAAGATCCTTTCATCTGAGTACCTAAAGCAACTCACCGTCCTGTGGGACACAATCGAACATGGGATAGTTTGGAATTTTGAATTGAAAACTATTCTGCTGTTTGGGAATATTTAGCTACAAGATTCAGCACTAACCATCTAATAGCAGGTGTCAAATTCATCCGGCCCCACAGGCTGCGTGAGGATGGCTGGGCTTGTCTGCAGGCTGGATTGGGCCCTGCTGGAGCCGGTGTGCAAAGCGTGTCATTAGGGCATCACAGGCAGCACAGTCCCTGTGCTGGCCCACCAGGCCACCTGCAGTGTGCTTCTGCCCTGATGCGGGGCCTGCATTGAAGGTGGTGCACAGACCATGGGCACTGCAGGCATTGTGTGGGTCCAGCACAGGGCACACACTGCATGTAACTCCCTGCTGGATGGCCCTACACGTTGGCTCTGGGGCTGGTCTGGATCAGGCCGTACAGGTGTTCGTACGAAAGACTGGTTTGACTGGGTTCCATGTGCTGCGCGTGCCCCGTGCTGGCCCCACGCGCCACCTGCAGCACAAGCCCCGGCGTGGGGCTGGATCCCCTGCGCACACCGCGTGTGGCACAGGGAGCCAGCACAGGGCACACGCTGCACGGGACTGGCCCCAGGCACTGGCTCTGGTGTGATCCAGCGCAGAGCAGTCCCATAGCCAGCACTTGGGGTTGGTCTGGCAGGGTCCAGCATGGAGTCTGCAGCTGTGCTGCCTGCCCCTGGCACTTAGTACCTGTGTGCCAGTTCCAGCCCATGTGCCAGACTAGCTCTGCACACCACATACGGGTGCCGGGCTTGGTGTGAAACCCGTGGGCCAGATCGTATGGCTCCATGGGCCAGATCTGGCCCGCAGGCTTTGTTTCCTACCCCCTATCTAGAAAATGATGAAAAGGGACAACATGCTCTCCAGGTTAGGGACAGACATTTAGAAAGCCTGAGCCTGAATTGATTCAGTCTTTGCAGGTTAGTCTAACCTGCAGAGAGTGAATCGGTTTGCAAGTGAATAAATGCTTGGCATATGCCTGCAGCGGCTCAAGCCAGAAGCCCGGGAGCACTAGAGGCTCCCCCGCAGGGAGGGCTCAGGGAGCAGAGCCACAGAGATAAGGTAGGCTCCACTGTCTCCCCCCACACACCACTGGCCGGATCCGCGCCTGCGCCAGGCACCAGCACCCTGACCTCCCAGCCTGCTGCTGCTGCCAGGTAGTGGGGGCTGCACACCATGTGGGGAGTCTGTAGGGGGGTCTTTACACCCTGTTCTCTCCCTCACACACCCGCACCCGACCAGGTGAGCTCCGTGCTCCTGCTGCCCCTCTGGGGGGAGGAAGAGGAGGAGGAAGAGTTCCCCCCAGCATGGAATACAGCCTCTGCCTGCCCCCCCAGGATGGCAGCATTGCATGGAGCCCACCCCACTCCCAGCCCCACCGTGGGAGGAGGAGTGGAAGAGTCCCCCCCCCAGCATGGAACCGAGACCCCCTCCCAACCCTGCGGGACAACCAACCCAGCTTGGCCCCTTTAAGGTGAAGGGGGCAGGGAGAAGTGTTAATTCCTCCCTCCGTCCCTTCCCTGCGACCCGGGTCTGCCAACTCCAGGGACCACCGCTGCAGCCCCCTCCCCTCTGTTCTGCAGAAGACAGGCTGACCCCGGCTGCTGTGGGGTGAGAGGGGAAGGAGGGAAGAATTACCCCCTCCCTGCCCGCTTGGCCTTAACGGGGCCATGCCAGCTGGTGTCTCTGCTCCGGCTACAAACATAGAGGAGGGGTCAGCCCTGCGGCTGGAGCAGAGAGCATCTGGGATGCTGGGGGAGCCTGGTTTATCTTAAACCCGCAAGGGGTCTGGGGCAGACATTGCATAAACCGGTTTGAGCCAAATCAGTTAAGTCTGATACTACATTCAGCCAGGTTTAGCTCAAATCAGTTTGGGCCATTTTGAAACTGGCTTATGTTCATTGAGTGTCTGTTTTGTTGCGGGTTTATAACAGTTTCTGATCACTTAAACCAGTTTGTGTGTAATGTCCGTCCCTAGTCCAGAAGGCACAGGGAGGGAGAGATCCGTGAGTCTGCCTGAGTGCTATCATGTCCAGTGGGCCCCAAGCAGCTACTTTTGCACCATCTGTTGCCTTTCTTTATGGTTCTCTTTTCTTGTCCTTTATTCTGCCTTTTTTTCATTTTTCTTTTACAGCTTCCCTGCTCAAGAATTTTTTTTGTGCACCTTTACTTAAATACGTTGATACTGAGTAATGCAGCAATTGCATGGTCTCATTTTATGTGTCAGCACAGATAATTATGTAATTAGGCCATGTAACTACAGTGGTGGAAATATCAAAATACACAACAATTAGGACAGGAAATTATGTAGCCAAAACCATGCAAAACATCCTGAAATCAGGCATGCAGAGTACACCTGCATAAAACCTCAGAATACTTCCTGCTATCCACCAGCATTACCTGTCTTTTCTGGAATTAACTTAGCCAGCTGCTTTTCAGTTGATTGCTGAGCTCAGTAAATCCTTTGCGTAGGTTGGAGATAGGGTTGTTCACACCCAGTGTCCACATGGTGCTATGCTGGGTACTATCTGATTCTTGGTACCATTTTAGTTTGTGATGTTTCAGTCTTCTCATTGTCTTTACATAAAAGTGTTTAAATGGGAGAGGGATGTGATGGATCCTTGTGTGATCATGCTAACTCCTGTTATGTCTTTGAGGTGGAAGAGTAGATGCTACAACTGATTACAGCAAACGCGATGAGGAACCAATGATATTGAATATGGAAATGAGAAAGGAGTGAATTACTGTTATGAGATTTGCATCCACAATGAAAATTTGCAGCATGCAAAGATGGAAGTAAAAAACACACTCTTGCTGTAGAAGCAGTCTGGACATCCAGCAGATGACAGGAATGTAATGGTATCACCAAGATGAAAACTCTGCTAAGAAAAACAAGGAGATCCCCTCTTAATTAAAGGGGGCAGTATTATCCTTGTCATGTCTTTTTGTTGCTTCCCAAATCCAGGGTCAGCCTCAGAAATGCTAGTACTTCTCCAAGTCCAGATCACAGGTGAGACTGCATCCTCCAGAGCCAGCGTCACAAAAAGACACAGTGAAGTTGGCAAACTGAAGCACTGCCCCCGAACAATCTTGTTGTCTCCCTCAAGGTATAGGAGGGTCTGTGACACTGCAAGTGACAGGTTTAGAAAAATCATATTCCTGCCTGAAAAAAGCAGCACTAGCATCCAGTTAAAGAAACTGTTTTAAAAGTGAAAATGAATACATAGCCTTACATGGGCAAATTTTCAGTGGGAGTCCTCTGGCTAGCATCCAAAATGGCTCTTACATTTTTGAGTGTGGAGCAATTGTTTGCAGCTGAAGCTTAAGCACCTTAAAATGTGAATTTATAATGGAAATGGTACAGAGCCTAACTATAAAAATGGATGCTTTGCTAGAGCTGTATGTTATAGCAATCAACCTGTTTATCATTTCCTATTAGAGTTAAATTATGATATGTAAATAAAAAAGAAAACTTGAGAAATTGGTGACTTCAGGTTCAGCGGAGTACAGTTATCTACAGGACTACTCATGTCAGTAAATGCTGTAGTCCACATTGGTTTTGTGTTTATTTAAATCTTCTGTAGAGGGTTTTCTATCAACAGAAGAGTGGAGGGTAGTGGCTGTCAGCAACTAGTATATTTAATAGGCCTGGTTTTACTATATCATTAGTTTAAATCTGGAGTTGTTCCAATGTAAAATTGATATCACTCAAAGGAAAATCAGGGCCATTGTCCTCTTTCCAGGTTATCTTTCAGCTTGGTGCTCTTGGACCATGAAAGAGCATCACGGGCTTTGAATGTTCAGATAACAAAAGTCTATTTTTATGCTTCAAACACTAAGCCATACACAAAATCTCTAAATACTTCCAGTCATGTCCGAACAGTAGAAATGGGGGAAGAAATTTGCACTCTTAGCAAAAAACAAAATACGAGGAGAAGAGGGGCTGTCCATTTATTTAACAATTTTCTGAGTAAAATGTTTCACAGTTCCTTTTTTCCCTTCCATTTCTATACGAACAAAATATGATTTTCACACATGTAAAATACGAAGTTCCCTTTGAAAGAAGCTGCTTTTGCTGTAAAAATTGCTGGGTTTTTAAGGTGAAGATGATGAAATTTCCCAAAAGATATTTTTGGGTGAAATTTTCCAGTTTTACTTGAAAGGAAAAATTCAGTGCATTTCCAGCAAATGTCGTTGCTGATAAAGGTGATATTTCTTACTTAACCAAAATTGTCAAAATCCTGTGAGAATGATTAGTTTAGCACAGCCTTCTTACACGGATCTTAGAAGAGAGGGCATCAGCGGGAAACGGGAAACTGAACTCTGCTACAAATGGGGACACAAAAGGGAGATACAAAAGATCCGTTTTCTGGCTTTTATGGAGAGTGGGATTTTTCTTGTCTATACACAATGGATATATTTATTCCAGAAGTAAATAGGCTGCCAAATAGGACTGTTGGAATAAAAGTGTGTTTGTGCTTTATACAAAGGAAAAATTACTCAAGAACAGTTCATCCCTGTGGAAATATTACCTGGGCGTTACTGCCAGGGATGTTGTTTGCCTGCAGGTGGCTTTCACTTTGGCAAGTTATGTTAACCATTGTTCTGTGCTTTAATGGAACAATTCCTGCCACTTGGTTTTTTTCAGTCCTGTCGAATGCCTGGGGGGGGGGGGGGGGGGGGGTTGATGTCTTAGAGGTACAGCAAAGAATCGAAGCCAGTGATTCTCAGTCTTGTTAGACTCGAGGCACTCCTCGGAAAATGGTAGTACTAAATTTTCACTCCTTTTTTTTTACTACAGAAAAATAATAGAGCATTTCTGCTGTTACAAAGGACTCGGGAAGACCACAGGAGGGCAAAATATTTTTAGCACTATATGTTCCTATTTGAAAACTCTGGGTTTATTTTGTGAATCATGTTTGCACACCTCAGTGCAGCAATGCTCCTAGAGTCTCTGGGGACTTGAAAAAATCCCCAAAGCAGAAGATAATCCCTCCCTTTTCCTCTGCACTGAGAGGTATGGAGGTACCTCACAGTACCCTTGAGGTGCTCCAGCACACTGGCTGAGAATTATTGATCTAGCCCCTAGTCTTTAAGGAGTCGTAGCCTGATCCTACATGAGCTTAACTTGGAAGTCAATGGGACTATTCAAATGCTGAGAGTTGTTGGTGCAGAATCAGGGCCTGATGTCCAGCCTGGCTAGAATGCTAGTCAGCTTCAGGATAAATGAGAAACAAAACATAGACCCGATTTGAACCAAATGTGTGTTCCTCAGTAAAATTATGACGATAATGCTGGCCACAGTAAACATAAGTCTCCTCCTGTCATTTTTCAGTTTTAATTTACTTTTTCTTAAGGCTGCACTTAATGCAAAAGTCCTTCAAAAATTAAACCAGCATATTTTATATCTTCACATGCTCCATTTAATGAGCTGAAGCAGGTCTTGTAGGTGGTGCTATCTGTTTGCAGGGGTAGATCCAGTGAGGGTGCTCTGGTGGGGCTGCCCTCACCTTTTGGGATGGACCATGCTGCTAGATCCTCTGGGGAGTTTAAAAAGGTCTCCAAAGCAGAAGACACTTCCCAGTTCAGAGCATTCAAGCATGCTCAGAGCCATGTCCCCTGTCTCCCCCTTCATCCATTCCCCAAGCACTGTGGCTGCTTTCCCCACTGTCCCAGGAGAGAGGGAATCTTCATGGCTGTTCCTGCCCACTCCGTCTCGGTTGCGTCGAAACTGGGCTCACCTAGGACAGGCACAACAACAGTGGGGGAACCCACTTGCACCTCATTGCTGCTTCTGCTATTCCCAGTTTAGCCCAGGCAGCCAGGATGTAGCAGGCAGGAGCAGCTCTAAACCGCCCCCTGCCCCTGGCACATCAGGGAAAGCAGCAGCGATTATTTAAGGAAGGGAGGAGAGGGGTGGGGAGAGGATGTGTCTCGGAGCTTGGAGGAGAAATGGGGGGGTGCTTACCTGCTCTGGGAACTCAAAAAAATCCCGAGAGGGATCTGCAGTATGGTTTTTTTCCCCCCACCAGTGGGCTGAGGGGAAAAGGCTGGGCGCAGGCATGTAATTGCCCTTGCAGCAGGGGTGGCTGTCCCTGCACCACCCTTTGCCAAATCCTTGATCCACACCTGCCTGTTTGTAGGAAAAGAGTACCTGAGGAGTTACTTCTTGTGCACTCTGGTGTCAATGAGAACAGAATTGGGCTGTTTTATACACATAAGGGGCTACAATTTTAGATGTTTTAAGTAGTCACAGTTAAGCTGCAAAAATTTTAAAGTTTGGGTTTGAATGTAAGAATAATCATCCAAAACTGCAGATTAAATATACATCTCAAGGTTGCAAAATGGAGCTGGAACTCCTTTTTGTTCCTTGGACACTTCCACTTGTGTTCCTGACTGGAAACCGAAGCACAACCTCTGTTTTTCCTTTTCACTATGATTTCATCTGGCTTCAGAAGTGAAGCATGCCCAGTCGAGAGGACTGAAAATGCAGAAACATTCGTAAGAAAAAATTCCAGTTGTTTTGCAGGCGCTCTTTAATGGAGTCCTGAATTTCTAAAACTCTTCAACCAGTCTGGGTAGCATCAGACTGTACAGCTGGGGGGAGATTTTGAAAGCTAGTTAGAGCTCTACCTGTGTGTGTCTCTTTAAGGGGCAGAGACGAAGCTTTCATTGGAACAGACGTGCTGGAGGAGAAGCTAATGGACTTTCAAGCAGGTGGTGTTCAGCAGATAATCAAGCCCGTAGTTTTCAGTATTCATTTTTGATTATCTACAATGAATTTGGATTATTCATTGTGGATTATATCAGTTTGGTTGAAATCTTTGTCTTTTGTAGCATTTTAGGTTTAATTCTAGAGAAGTCCTAATCCAGCCTTCATTGTACGAGTCTGAGTTGTTTGGAAATATTTGTCATATGGCAAGTTATGCACAGTGATCATATCCAGAGGTTCCTTATCAGCTGTGGGGCACCATTTAGTTTCCGGATAATCAAATATTTAAAAGGGTTCATAGCACCTGGTGAAGAATATTGATAATCTTTATCTTCACCAAAATGAAACCCATCCTGTAGTTTCAGTGCAATTTTCCTCCTGATTTGAGTAGCCACCTGTACAGCTTCTCCATCTCTACTTGGGGAAATGTTGACACCTATTTTCTGTTCTCCCTTTTGGTTGAGTGTTGCCTGGTGCAGAAGTGAAAAATTATTTTGCTTGGAGCTGTCTGCATGGCTCTCTGGATGAGTGAAGTCTTTCCCTGCTCTCATTGATCCTGCATCTCTGCTGTGCGTGGGCAGAGGAGTTACTGTGGTTTGGAAGGTAATGAGGAGTGTGCTGTTGGTTGCCTTCCCCTCTGTCCTGGAGCCCTTGCCACTTCATTTTAATTTAATTTGCTGCTCTCTTTGCCTCTCAGAAGAAGGCAGATTGTTCCCTTGGAGGAAGGGTAGCCCAGGGTCAAAAAGCCAAACACATACCTCATGCAGGAGGAACGTTCAGTTACAGCTGAAAATGTTCTTGAAGCAGAAATCTTGGCTCTTGCAAAGTTTACCGCAGCACAGCAAAGTAGGAAGGAGTTCTAATACTCAGGACTTCTTTGTGAGCTGATTTGGCTAAAAAGCAGGTGATTAATAATAAGAGGTGGCCAGAATTTTTCCACTTGAAAAGGATCAAAAGTGAAATGGATCAGAGGCCCTGATCACTACTACCAGAACTGGTGAGTGCAGGACTTTAAAAAAATTTTTTTTAAGTGCTGGGATGCTGGGGCTGGGGGAAGGGGGCATCAGGGATGGGGCTGGGCAGGTGGGGGAGGAGGGGCTGTGCAGGGTGGCTCTACCACATGGCCCCAGAGCCTCTGCTACAGCTGGTGAATGCGGAACTTCTTTTTTTTTTGCTTTTTAAAAAAAAAAAATGTTACGTGTCTCAGCCAGGCAGAGGATGGGGCTAGGCAGGGCAGCCATGGGGGCTTCTTTCACGGCTCTCCCAGCTGTGCTTAGCGTGGGCTGTGCCAAGCAGACTCTGGTGCTGGTGCTGGCCTCAGCCGACAGCAGCAGCATGCTGTCATCTCATGCACAGATAGATCTGGGGGTCCATGCCCTCTCAGGAGGGCTACAGGGCTGTGCCAGACTCCTGGGGGGGAGGCACAGACCCCCAGATCTGCGTGTGGGATAACAACAGGCTGCCATCCCTCCCCCAGAACACTGGGATTGGAAGGGACCTCAGGGACAGATCACAGACACTGGCCAGCTACAGATATCAATATATGAGCAGTCCTTCCCCCCCCCTTCCCCTTCCTCTTCTTAGTTTCTTTCTCCCTGCAAGTCCAGCTCTGAAGCATTTCCGAAATGTTTTGGATGGTTTTGTTTTGTTTAATTTCAGAGATGTTTTGGAGCCTTACAATTTCATTTCAAATTTGGTGTTTCAGATGAAACAGCTGCCAAAATTTTGCATAGCCCTAGTAGTAATGGGTTTGCCTCACTGATTCTAGCCCATAATACCCTGCAGTTTGTTGTTGTGGAGGAGGTTAAAAGTGTACTAAAAATTTGCACAGAAGAGAGGGGGACAGCTGATGGATCTCATTCAAGAAAAAAGGCAGAGCATTAGACCTTATGGATGTAGATGAAGCTACTTGTGCAACCGTTTTTGATGGTCATAATGCTACAATCATGTATATACTTGCTAGTCAGCTGCTGCAAGCTTATGCTGATGGCATGGGTCAAGAATAATAAGAGAAAATATAGTATCATTTCTGGAACCTGGAAAAAACTGCTTGTGTACATTCTAGGTGACAGGCCTAGAATTCTGTATTTTTAAAGTGTACATGTAATTCAGAAATATCCAAATATAGGGTCTTATGAGAATCTCTCATGTTGTAATTGTTACTTGAATGCTACTCCTGCCCAAGTGGAGAGACAGTCCAATAGGATTTTTCTACCTGCCCCCTGCCCCTTCCTCCTCTGATGTTGACTGCAGGTCCATTGGGGTCCTAGGGCTCCTTATAATCCTACTCCTTTCAACTCCTTTTTTTTTTTTTGGGGGGGGGGGGGGAAGGTTAGAGTCATGTTGCCCTTGCCATGCTTATTGCTGAGGAAAACTAAATGAATTTCTGTCCAGTTCTTCTTCAGTTGGTCAAAGCCTTATAAGAAAGCCTCTCCCGAAGAGTCATGCCACTTCCCTTGTGTTTTCGTCAAGCATTTGCAGTGACTAAGCCTTTCTGGCTACTTTTGTGATGATCTAGAAGGCACCTGAAAATTCAGACATTGTGTATCACTTTTACATTTACCTGTCTATGCCTACTTGCCATAGTGTCTGACCATCAGGTCTTCTGGGTACTGGAATTATTTGTGAGAAAAATGATTTACTAACTCTATGAAAAGACATTAGAGATAACAACCTTACAGTGCTCTTTTGAACATATATAGGGCTTCTTACCAGGATATCATTATGGTTTTGCAAATGTTCTGAAAAAGGATTGTAGAAGTAACATACACCTTAACATTTATTCTTCATCTGTTTGCTAAAATTAAAGAACATGATATTGTTGCCAGTAAGGTGGGTGGCAAAATTCCCTTTGGCTTCAGTGAAAGTAAGATGAAACCCCTGATGATGAAATGAATGTTACTTAAGTAAACAACAGACAAAGATAGAAGTTGAGATACTTGGAGAAAACATATGCCCTAAGGAAACTGTAAAATAGTACTTCCCCTCTATGTGGCATTGGTCATGCCACATCTGGAGTACTGAGCCCAGTTTTGGGCACCACACTTCAGGAGGGCTGTGGATGACCTAGAGAGGGTTCAGAGGAGGGCCACTCATCTGGTTAAAGGCCTACAGAAAAAACCCTATGTGGACCGATTGGGAGACCTGAACCTATTCAGCCTCCGCAAGAGGTGGCTGAGAGGTGATCTCATGGCCACTTACAGACTCATCGGGGGGGGAGCAAGAAATAGGGGATACAGTGTTTACCAGGCACCTACTGGGGTAACTAGAAATAATGGCCACAAACTGGAAGATAGTACATTCAGATTGGACATCAGGAAAAAATTCTTTACAGTGAGACTTGCCAAAATTTGGAATAGCTGTCCCCTTCCTTGAAGGTATTCAAAAGGAGATTGGATAGACACCTGGCTGGGGTCATCTGACCCCAGCACTCATTTCTGCCCAGGGCAGGGGGTTGGACTCAATGATCTAATAGGTCCTTTCCGACCCTAGCACCTATGAAACTATGAAACATCTATAATTCCATAAGTTGATTTGTACAACAAAAAAAGTTGTTTGTGACAGTTTATTACCTTTAATGATAATTACAATAATTACTTTACAAGTCACAAACCAGGAAATTCTGCATAAGACAATATAATTACAATACATAGCCATAATAATGCCTCCTTGCTTTCCTCACTTGGGTATTGTGAAGCTTAATTAGTTAATGTTTGTACAGCAGTTTAAGAACTAAAACACTATGTAAGTGCTAGCACTGTATATTTTCGTTGTTAAATGCTTCCCTGTAACTGATCAACTTGCATATTTAAACCAATGATTCTCAACATGTTTGCTGTAGCCGGCCACACTTGCAGTTCTTAGTATATCATATGGGCCACAACTTCCCATGTCTCCATTTAAAAAATGTTTTGTATCTGTTATCTGACAATAGTAGTTTTGAAATGATGGGAGCCCAAGAAGAGTGGCTGTGCCTTAAGGAAACTATCCTTCGAGCACAAAGCGAGACGATCCCCGTGAGAGGTAAAAGAGGGAAAGGGGCCAGGAGGCTTCCCTGGCTGACCAGAGAAATCCAGGGCAGACTAAGGGCCAAAAGGGGAGCACATAAAAAGTGGAAA
>NW_017728918.1:18916317-18917610 GCF_001723895.1 Crocodylus porosus | reverse complement strand
CTGGGGTAATGTAGGCCCAGCACTCTTTCCTGCTTATGCAGGGGGTCGGACTCGATGATCTATTGAGGTCCCTTCCGACCCTAGTATCTATGAATCTATGAATCTATGAATAATACAATACAAAGCGATATTCTGTAATACCTCTAATTCTACACTGTCAAATGTCTACCAAGTACGTTTTAACAGAATGTCACATGGGCTGCTGCAGTGTGCTGATTGGGCCACATGCACCCTATGAGCCGTAGGTTGAGTACCACTGTTTTAAGCTGTTTTAAACATCTGTACATTGGTTTAATCTCACAGCACCTGGGTTTGCAATTTTAAACTCTTCAACTTCCAGTGACTTGTAGGTGTGCTGAGAATGCAGGTGTGCTCTCCAGGGAGTGCCGTTTACGGAGTTCTTGCTTGGAAACACTGAGGCCTTGTCTGGTCCCTGGTCCTTTGAAGTCAAGCCAGGGTTTCTAGAGTAAGGGTCTGAGCTGTTTTCCACTGAGTCCCCGGCCTTGTGGTGTCTCAACTTCCCTGGTTCTCCATGATGGTGACTCCAGGATGAGCTTTCGGTTCTGTCCTGGAGAGAGGGGCTTTGCTTCCTCTGGGAACAACCCACTGCAACCTACAGTTGCAAGCAGCACAGCAAACAGTCTCTTCAGTAAAGACATTTACTGGGGCAAAGACTGCCCAGCCAGAGGTTCCCTGTCCCTTCCAAAAGGATGAACAGTCCCTCCATTCCCAATCCAGCCTGCACAGCCCCAAGGACTCCCACAGATCCTCCACTTGTTTCACTCATTTAACACTTCTGGCCAGGGGCTGCCAAGCTGCTTATTTTAATCCTGCCTTCCCACCTTTCCCATCTCCACTGATATGTCAGCAAAGCTGTTCAAGGCTCTGCTGATACTAAAGGTCCATCTCGTCTCCTCCGTCATGTAGTTAGCCTGAATACTTTTTTCATTCTCATAACGAGGTAAACTGAGTCACATGGTATTGTACAGAAATACCACGGTAAAAAATGTAGACTGTCGAAACAGGACTGCGCCAAAGGTCATGCTCAGCTAGGGCATGCTTCTCCAAAAGCTAGGCACTTAAGCACATGCTTAACTTCTTAGTCATCCCCTTGAGGTCACATTTTTACTCTGTGTCCTGGACTGTTCCTGAACCTATCTGTTTCCTTTACAACAGGGCTGTTCAACTTCTGGGCAACTAGTAGCTACATGCAGGGTAGGCCACAGACCTAGGGTTCTACAGGAACTGGCCGGGGTCATTGCGGGACCCCTGGCGCGGCTCTATGAGCACTCG
>NW_017728918.1:18911373-18916306 GCF_001723895.1 Crocodylus porosus | reverse complement strand
GGTCATCTGACCCCGGTGCTCTTTCCTGCCAAGGCAGGGGGTCGGACTAGATGATCTACCTAGGTCCCTTCCGACTCTAGCTACTATGAAACCTAAGGGCCACATGCTGCAGGCGCTGCCCTGCTACAGGGGCCACCCCCCTGCCACCATGTGTGGAGCCCAGGTCTCCTCTCCACTCCCTTGCCAGCCATGCATTTCACAGGAGTTGCCATCTGCAGCGTGGGCAGCCTGGCTCTCAAGTCTGCACTGCCTGCAGCCTGGCTTCCTCGCCTGGCTTGTGCACAGGCCCCTTCCTGCTGTGCCTCTGCTCACAGGACCCAGAAGCTGAAGGAGGAAGGGGGAGCCCAAAGACCTCAGCTATCACAGCTACAAGAGCAGTGGGTAGATTGGTAGCCAGGTGGGAGCCCATGGTCTGCCCGTTAACCCCTTGTGGGCTGCCGGTTGGACAGCCCTGCCTCTAGAAGGATGCTCTGGTGTCATTCTGTGCAGCACAGCTGGAACGATCACGGGATAAATTAAAATGGAGATCTCAGGATGCACAGAGAATTACAGGGATAAAGCCACTGGCTTTGGGTTCCAACGCATATGTGCTTTGATGCGTTATTGTAGGCTATCATGAAAGATAAAAATGTCCATTGTGTGAAATAACGACTCTGCTGAAGCCTTTGGAAATGTTATTGTTGACTTCCATGAAGTCAGGATTTCATCCATGAAATAAAGAAGATGAACAATTTCACTGGTAAATGAGGGGGAGAACATGCCACTACCGTGATAGCTACAATATTATCATCATAGTTAAATGTTGACCGTGGTCTCCTTCACCAAGATACCTATAATGAGTAGATAACAATGTGTAAACTGAAATGAACACAGAGTCAAGATTGTATTTTATTGGAAAATAATTTTTTAGTGTAATGTTGCCACTTAACTCTGTTTCCAATTGATTTATAAACATCCGCTTTTTACAGACAAGAGCTTTCCACTTTTGCAACTGTGAGAATTTCCATTATTGCATTTACATGTGCCCCAGCTAGCTGCCTAGCAACGAGACTGAGGTACCTGCCAAAGCTGGGATTTAAATCCCAGTTCTGTTTTAAAAAAAAAAGGAGGGATGGATAGATAGATGTGTAATGTGCTTAAAATAACAATGAAGAATATGCTTCTGAAGCAGTGTACAGAACTGCAGAGGAATGAGAGAGATTACAAGTGTAATCTATAGACATGTAGTCCAAGGGAAGATAACCAAGGAAGTTCATTATGTTTAGGCTACTTGAGCTGAAAAGGGAAATAAAAATTGTTTTCAGATGGTTATTGGATTTTTCAAATCCTACTGCAGAGTTTGCTATGAAAGGATGTTCATGTACAATGTTAGGTGACAGTCTTCCTAGGGAGGAATTGGGGAGGGTTGTACTTAGATACTATTTTTAAAGAATAACAAAAGAATTTCTAAAATGTGTGATTCAGATGATTTTCCAGAGAGCTTTATTTTTTCAGCCAAGGGATTGTTCACATTTTAGTGAGAAATGAGTGAGTTTGTCAGTGTCCAGGTACCTTACAAGGATGTAGTTAAATTTCATGGGATCAGATCAGGGAGAGTCTTTTCTTTGCCTTTATTTAAGGGCTTGGTACTTTAAGTTTTCATCTTTGGATGTTTCTGCTCTAAAATGATTTAGAACAGAGAGACTTTAGGTAACAAATGATTTGGAAATCCATTCTAGGCAGCTAAAAATACAGTTTCTTTGTTGTTAGAAGTGGTTGCACAAGGTTAATTCACCTGTGGATTGGACTCTTTTCATCTATGATATGGAAAAAAGATTCAGGGCATCATTTCTAAGTCATTTGTCTAACAAGACTTGTGTTCTTTATCTTCCCACCATTTGCACTCCATCTTGAGCGAGGGTTGCTCAATAATTGTTATAAATCGTACCAACTTGTTCAGCTTGTTTGCAAACGGACTGAAAATAAGCAAATGTGTTCACATACTTTTTTATAGAGCACTAAAATTGTTCTCTCCAAAGACAGAACTAATGTATGCTTTGGGATTCTTTTAACTGCTGTTGCTGTTGGGCATCTTACATCATCATCGGATTGTGTGTTTTTGCCAGGGACCCTCTTATATGTTTATATGGTATCTCATGCAATAATATAGTAATTGCTTGTCCTACAGTAGCACCTATTGACCAGAACTGCCTTGTGCTAGGCCCTGTACACTCATAACAGAAAGGACCATTCCTGCACCAAAGGCTAGGGACAGATATTACACGTAAACCAATTTAAGTGATCAGAAACTGATTTAAATGTGTAAGAAAACAGATGTTCAGTGCACATAAACCAGTTTGAAAATGGCTGAAACCAGTTTGAGATAAACCTGGATGAATGTATTTTCAGACTTAACTGATTTGGCTCAAACTGGTTTATGGTGGTACAAAACTGGGTAATTAGTTGAAAATAAAAAAACCCAGACTCCTTGCTGGTTTAAGATAAACCAGACCCCCCCCTGCATCCCAGCATGCTCTCTGGGCTGGGCAGAGCTCTCTACTCCACAGCAGAGCTGGCCCCTCCCCTCTGCTCCCTGGCTGGAGCTCCGGTAGAGACTGCAGACACATCAGGGTCTGTCTGGATTCCCCGTGCCCTCCCCCTCTACCCCCACTGCTTGCTACTCAAGCAGGGGTCCCTATACTCCCTCCCTCCCATCTCCCACAGCATAGACCCTAGCCCCATGGACCCTAGGTGGTGTGCTAGCTGATGCTGAGAGGTGTCTCTCTGTGTGTTTCTCTCCCATTTCACTGGGAGAGGCAGACAGCACAGTGACCACTTAGGGTGATCTGGAGCTAATCAACAGGTCAGCTGTAAGCTGCTTAAGAGGAGTTTGGAGTAATGGAGAGAGCCTGTTGAGGTGATAATCACTGTTATCAGTCCCCTGCTGGCTTGTTCTCCTGTCACTTTGTTGCAGACAGTATAAAGAAGCAGGGAGAGGGAGATTGAAAAGCTCTGTGTAATCAACAGATGCATGCATTGCACACCCGCCATGCCTCAGAGTGCTAACAGGGGGCTGGGGGCTGGCAACACTCCTGCCCCTTGAGCAGCCAGCAGGGAAAAGCTTGGGACCCTGCAGACAGACCTCCCAAATCAGAGAGTCCTGCAGGCACCTGGCCATGCCCCCTTCAGCTCAGCACTGCGGATGGAAGGGAGGGCTGTTCTAGCCCCCACCCCCAGGCTTCTAGCCCGAGCAACTACAGGCATGTACCTGAATTTCCTCAGTCCAGAGAGTGTGTCTGTGCAGTTACAAACTGGTTCACCCTAGCCAGGTTAAACTAACCTGCCAAGGTTGAATCAATTCATGCTCAGGCTTTTTGAATGTCTGTCCCTAGCCAAAGAATTTACAATCTCATTTTAAGACAAGAGACAATAGATGGGTATGAAAATGGACATGGGGAACAAAACTAAACAGTGAGATATCTAAACAGTGGAATAAGCAGCAACCTTGATAGTCAGGGTATACCAACAGCCTAACCAATATCCAGTGTTTTAAAGTCATCAGGAAATAGGAAGATATTACTTTTGGCAACTGTCAGTCCTCTAGATTATGGTGTACATTTAAGAGGTCTAGTCAGATGCCTGATGAATCTGTTTGAGGCTGACAAGCCCAATTCAGGAGTGACATAGCTTGTTACAAGTTTCACAGCACAAAAGTTTGACTACAGTTTGTTGTAAAATTGGAGTCCAAGTTCACAACACACTGCTTTCTTCTTTCTCACTTTGCTTTCATTCTCTGGAGTGAAACTGCTTCATGTTGAGTTGCACCCAGTGCCAGATGTTCCCTCCAGATCAGACAGGATTCTGCGTGCTCCTGTCTGCTTTCTATGTTGATGTTGAATGACTTCACATAATTTTTGCACACATCTTGATACTACCATAGAGGGCGTCCCAGGTTTCTAGAGTCACCTTGACTCTCACTGTACAAAATAGTCTTGGGGATACAGTCTCTTCCCATTCTCTTGATATAGCCAATCCAACGCAAGCTCCTCTTCTTGGGGTCATTTCTCAGTGTGTCAGTCTTGTGCACTTCAGCACCTCTGTGTTTGGTATTTTGTCTTCCCACTTTATTTTTGGGATCTTGAGCAGACATCTCATCTGGCTCCATATAGCAACTAGCAAAGCCCAGAAGCCTGAGAACATAAGTCTCCATTCTGCTTTGCAACCTGAATAAAGCAAACAATTCCACATATACTCCATAAGCGGAGAACCAGAATTCCCCTTTTTGTCATCCTCTTCTGATAAATTTAGTCATTGACTAGACTATGGGCTAAGCAGGTCTGAGTGCATCTTCCAGCCAGTGTTATTGAAGTTGGGCCAATGGGCAGCCACCACTAAAAGAGTCATGTGACCAGAAGAAGCACAAGCAAGCAGGAGTGTGTCCCTGCAGAACAACTGTTTTTTGGCCCTTGCTTCTAGTGCTGTTTATGCACTTTTATCCAATGGCTATTTAAAGAAAAATACATAAACAGCATTGGGAATGGGGACCAGGGACCTCTTCCTACAGGACAGAATGAAAGCGCTCTGTGATTCTTGAACGCAAGTCTGGTCTGCCCCTAGAGATGCAGTAAGCTGCTCATTGAGAGGATATGAGAGATGTTTACCTCTCTGGATGGAGTAGGATCACTCTTCTACAGCAGACATACTCTGGGGGTGAGCGGAGGCTATAGCCTCAGTCTTCTACTAAATGGAACACAGACTGTGCCTTAATGTCAGCATCAAACCTTACGTGTGGACTTTCTGGATTTCTACAGCTTGTGCTGCTTTTTTCACGTTGTTAAATATAATATCTTATGCTGCTTTATAAAGCTGTGTATTCTCAGCCTCCACTCTTTCTTTAAAAAAAGTTTTACGATGGGGAATTCATTTCATGGGCAAGATATGATAAGAAGTGTAA
>NW_017728918.1:18893273-18911362 GCF_001723895.1 Crocodylus porosus | reverse complement strand
TTATATGACTATCTCACTGACATTCTCTGAAATGTAATTGATATCTCAAGAAAGCTGGCTGCTTTTTTTCTTTTCACCTATGTATGTTGATTTGGAAGAGAAGATCTTATTGCTGCTTGAATGGCAGTAGTTGAAGGAGCCAATAGGAAATGCTTGGAATAAAGAGATTCTGTCATTGACACCCATGGAGAGAAGCCATGGAAAGAAAACTAAGCCTTCAAAGAAGCTTATCATTTGTACTGCTACTGTTAAGATAATGCCAGCCCATCTATTAAAATCCTTATATGGTGTAGTGTTTACAAGCTAACTGATGAATTTGGGCTAACATATCCTGGGAGAACTTTATATATAAGATGAGAATAAGCATTTGAATAACATTATATGCCACGAACAAAAGGTTCTTACATGCAAAAAAAAGAAAGATGGCAGTAAGGTCAGAATGTTTCTTTGCCACAGTAGTCCCAGTGAGGGAATGGATGAATTGGCGGTGTTGGTTCTTATGCCCTTCACAAGTGGCCACGGATGCAGACTCCATGCTTGTGCCCCTGCCCCCCAACAGCAGCTTTCAGACTGACTCTAGCCATGGAGGTTTCTCTGATTAGGAATTCTTTTGGGGTCACGGAGATCATGATATAAGGTCCAGTCAAATCTAGGCAAAGGCTTATATTGACCTTAGTAGGAGGTCCAAAAAAGCAAGTGGCCTGAGGGTTTCCACACCATAGGCTGCTTCTCCTTGTTGGAAGAAAGAGGATACATTGAGAGAGAACAGTCATGGCGCCATGTCAGTGCCTCCTCTACCCAATTCTCTTATGCTTACGGATGCAGTGGGAACAGGCTACCTCAAAGTTAGGAAATTCATAGGCAGATGGATGGCTCTGGGTTTGTAAGAGAAACTGGGAATGTTGAAGGAGCATAGGTAGAAGAGATCAAGCAATGATTGGAGATTTGGGTAAATTCAAAGAAACCTTCCAAATTTCTTGAGAATCATCCATTGCTAATGAAGAGGGAATAAATTATATACAGATCTAGATTATTTTAATGGTGTTTACACAGTGTTCCAATCCGCTAGGAACATCATCTTCCTTTTTTATTACTGGCTTGTCTTGATTTTGTGGGGGAACTTCCTTTTGCCATCACACACTTTAGATTAAAAATGATTTTTTTTCCAGTAAAAAAGATATACTGGTATGTTTGTTCAGTATCAAATATCTGTTCCTCTGCAATGCTGCACATCCAAGAACATGTGGCTTTATTTTGCATCCTGTCACTAGCTGAAGGCCCACTATATGCTTATGTGTAACCAATAGGTTGTATGGGATGTGGCTCTTCTGCAAGGCAAGCCATGTTTCCACAAGTTAGCATCCATCTTATTATAATGTTCACTTTGGTTTTTTTAATCCTTCTGTTTTCCCTATTTCAAATGTAAAGTTACTGTGAGGGAAAAAAACAAAAGCATTGTGTCTGCTTTGGTGAAAAGAAAGATATGGGAAGCATGAATCAAGACAAAGTTTTTTGTCTTAAATATGTCTGAACTATTTTGCAAATGAACCCTGGGCTTATGGTTCAGTACAGACAGTCAAAAAGCCTAAGGCTGAATCGATTCCATCTTTGCAGGTTAGTCTAAGAAGCTACAGAGATTAAACTGACTAACAGGTGAACAGACATTTACTTTTTGCAGCCATATACCTGCAGTGACTCAAGCCAGAAGCCACGGGGCATGTAGCCAGCATGGGCTGTGTTTTCCTTTCCTCTTCCTGCTGCCCCCAAGGTATCTGGGGTATCTGTTATGGGATTAAACCAGTTATTGATTACTTAAAGTGGTTTATGTGTAAATTTTTTCCCTAGCCTATGTGATCTACACAAATAAACTGCCTTCCTAGCAGTGTATCCATGTGATCTGGTAGCTGTGTTAGTTCATCACCAACAGACTGGGTTAAAAACCAACGTGAAGTTCATGAGACACAGCAGGCTGTTCAGGAGCTAGACTGTTGCTCTGCACAAAGGCTTTACACAGGCCACTGGGACCCATGTGCATAAATGTTTAGTAAATAACAAGTTTTTGATATGTGTCTGTCTAGGCAACCTGCCAGAAGCCGACCACTTACATTTCTTCACACATCTCCTACCCCCCCCTTCCCCTCCTATCTCTGACCCATTGTCATCCAAACTTCCACTCATTTACATTTTCACAGACTTCTTACACTTTAGCTTCTTTTCTCTCTTGGAGAACTCATAACAGCAGCAGAGTCTCCTAATGCCTGAAGAACGGTGTTTGTCCCAGACAGCTTGCAAAGAACTTTCCTCCAACTATTTTAGTTTGTCTAATAAGAGATATCACATCTACTCAAAAAACTTTAGACCAACACCGTTACAACCAACAACAC
This sequence comes from Crocodylus porosus, assembly GCF_001723895.1. Taxonomy (NCBI): domain Eukaryota; kingdom Metazoa; phylum Chordata; order Crocodylia; family Crocodylidae; genus Crocodylus; species Crocodylus porosus. The sequence continues at coordinate 18,908,978 of NW_017728918.1, read as the reverse complement.
TTCAGTAGGAGAGGATTTTCATTATCATTAACGCACGTGCGTGTGCCATTGATGTCAGTGCAATCTGTGGGTGCTTAGCACTGCTGAAAATTAGGTCTCTTATTTACATGATTTAAAAGGGGACTGGGAAGTCCAGGTTTAGGCATCCAGCTTTGAAAAAATTAGGGAAAATGCAAAAAGGAAATTCAAGCTCAGTGCCTAGGAGCCACGCTGCCTGGTAGAATTCATGGTATCGGGTGAGGTGTTCAGGCTCCATGTACAGTACACGGGAAAAATGAGGTGGCTCAGTGGGATTCACAAAAGCCAGCATACTGAGAGGAGAGCTTCTTAGCCACTATGAGGAGTTACTAAGGAAATCACCCCCCAGGATTCCTAGCTATGAGCTCTCTTCTGGAGTTAGGAGCCTAAACGATACCTGTCCTTTCACAAGAGTGGTAGGACTACTGCAGTGATACCTTAGAGTGCGGAGATTAAAGCAGTGCCTGAGATTTGGGAGCCCCAGGTTCAGATCCTTCCTCTGCCTGACTGTATTTCAGTTCAGCTTTTCCACCTCCCGTAACAGTGTCATAATTACTGTGTTTTGGGGGATGGGACTTTCTTCATCTTGCTAGGTAAAGCTGCCGTACTTAAACAGTTGTGTGTTTATTGGACCCTGGACTGGAATTGTAATCAAGTGCCAAGACTGATGGTCTCTGGAGTAATTCTTGGACTCTTTCTTTCTCTCTAGTCCAGTGTTTTTCCTCTCTATTGGCAGGTTTAATAACACTTTTATTGCTGTTGTGCAAAGTCTAGAGCAGCCATCTAGTGTGACGAGTTCCTGGCTTCCAGTCCTGGGCTGATCCTGTCACTGAAAGATTATGATCAGAGTTGTATTAGTTGTTATTTGCTGTGCAGCACATAATGGGTTTAGCATTAAAATCCAGTCTTCCAGCTGCAGTGACACAGACCCAGATAAGCCTCGCTGACTCCTTCCTGGGTGGTAGGTTTTTTGTCCCCTGGTGAGGAGAAGCTGCTGAATTTTTTCAAGCCCTTTTATTTGTGAAGCACCTTGGGAATGCAGAAAAGGAGGCAGAAGGCATCATAAATAAAACTAATGGCCATCTCAGCTGTCAAGATTTTCTGTAATGTCCCCTAACATTAGGGACATTTTTAAAGGGCAGTTATATGTCTTCACTTGTAGTTGATTCCTCGTTCTGAAAGAATGAGTGGTGCAGTTTCTCAGATGGCATCATTTAATATGTTCATTTCTTCCAATCATGAATCAACAAATGAAATCCAATGACCTCACCCTATAATCTTCCCCATTGGCAGCATTGCGAACAACATCACAGTTCAGTACCTGGTGAGCTGTACAGCTTGTATTAGGTTATAATTGCCATGAAGCCAGGTAATATATTATAGTCATTATAACCATGACATTGTTAAATGGCCTCTGTTAAAATGATGGCTGGGGGAAATGTGCATCTAGGTAGAATATAGCATTTATTAGAAAAAGATCCTAACAATTTCACTGCTAAACACCAAATCTGTTAGTCCCTACTTCAATTAAGGTGACTGAGTTATTTGCCGTTCAAAAATCTACTGTTCTTTATGCAGCAGTTACCCGACAGGGTCATGTGATAAACATACACAAATGCTCTTTTTTCAAGTTAGATCATTACAAAAAATCCTTTTCTTTCTAATCTTGGATGTTCCGCTATAAGCAGCATTTCTGGATAGCATTTCACTTGTTGTCAGCCACTGGCAAGTGGACTGAAGTGACACCTTTCGGAAATTAATCTGCTAGCACCGTAAACGAATGATTTATCTTTTTCTGCAAATGAATTTGCCATGCAAAGGAACTGCAGAAATTTTGAACTTCTGCATCATGGATCTAAAGGAACACACTCATAGTACGAAAGAGGATGGTGTATGTCACAGGTCTGGGATGGGTCAGTGGCTAGGTCTAATGCGGGTGCGGAGAGAATTTAGGGCTGCATTCAGACTTTTACAAGTCCAGTCTATCTTGGAGGCCTGTACAGAGGGTAGAACGAAAGGTTTGCCTGATGTCCAAAGAGACTCTGGGTTTTTAGGTCTCTTTACAGTGATGTTTTCCCCAGCCTGTTCACAAGTTAATTTTACTTCATATTTTTTGTCTTTTTTTAATGTAAATCTATGTTGCTGGCAAAAAAAATCAGCAGAAAAGTGGAGGCAAAGCATAGATTTCCACAACATTTTGTAGAGGTGCTCAGTATCCGCACAGTCCCTGGGGGTGTTAAATGTGACTTAGCACTAATGCCGAGTGGAGGAGCAGATGCCAGACCAGGAGCAGTGGCACCAGCCTGTGATCTCCTTATATCATCTCTGCTTTGATGAACTGCAGAGAATTTGAGGAGACTGGATGCAAAGTCTTGCCCCTCTTGAGTTCTTGGTATTACTTTCATTGGGAGGCAAACTCAGTCCTTTCTGGGTAGGAACACAAGAACTGAAACCAATGGTACCCCTTGCACAGGTTTTAGAGGACAGAAAGGATTCCTTGCTCCTTGTCTGCCTGTACAGGACTTCCCTTCAAAGCCTCGTTTTCTACCAGTCTTTAAGCTATTTCTAATTGGCTGTACTTAGTTTGAGGAGCATAGGATCCTAGGAAAGTAAAGCTGGAAGGGACCTTACAAGATCTTCTAGTCCAGCTCTCTGCTCAAGACAGGATCATCCCTGGCTAAACCATCCCAACCCAAGTGTCTGTCATCCTGCTCTTAAACATTTCTAAGAATGGTGATTCCACACGCAGTGCCTTGTACGGAGTAAAGGAGTCAGCATCACAGAAACTTTTTCATTTTAGGAAAAGCACGGTCCACTGAGCATTATGCTGATGGTGCCACACAGAGCAATATCAGTGAGGCCACAAAAAAGTCCCTACCTATGTAAAATGCGGTGCAGGTTGGCACAAAGGGCTGTCCCTCCTACCGAATGCTTGGTGCCGCTGGCACGTAGCATGCATGATGTGCCATGTAATTTATATCTGTCTCCACAAAGGAGCCCAGAATTGCAGTGATAATTATGCTGCTTCTCAAAATCTTGCATTTAAAGATTCTAATGACAGAAATTCCAAAGAGAAGGCAAGGGGAAGGACTTAGCATTTAAGTAGATTAACAAACAGTGTATTTGAAGTTGTTTTGCATCGTTGGGCTGCAGGTTCTCTCCAAGGGTGTTCTACCCAGCCTATTTACACATCAATTATGCTAAACATATTTTTCAGATCCTATATCTGGAAGAGAAGCAGCATAAAATGTAGTATCTATGAGGGAGAAAGCAGAAATTGCCATAGCCAATTATGGCACTAAATTCAATGAAGGATACTGCAGTATGATTCAGCACAGTATGATTATTTTAAATGAAATCAAGCGAAACCTTTGAGCTCAGCGGGTTTTTTTTATTTTTTCTATTTATTTTTGTAAGTGTCTCACAGAGCCCAATAATATCATACTGCGCATATCATTTTTCCAGTGTATGACGACTTTCTGGTATGAAGCTCTTGTGACCCAAGTAATGGTGTGCGGTAGGTTAAGGCTCTTGGCTGCTGCTATGTCTGGAAAGACCAAGAATGTTGTTTGATTTTTAGCACACCAGAGGCCTGTATACTGGGCCAATTTTTTCTCCTTTTTTGATGGAGAAACTGTATCTGACAAAGGCAAGCAAAATGTGGTGCGTATTAACATTTTAAGAAGCAATATGACCACCTAGTGGTAAAACTGTAGCCCCGAATGGACGGGTCAAAACCAAAATGCTGTTGTTTAAATCATGGCTGGGAAACTTAACACATCTCGCCTATGGAGCTTCTCTACTCCAGGGCATTAAGAGTTGTGTAAGAGGAAGTTTCCAACCACTCTGGTCGTACTGCTGTTGGTGAATGTTGGGGGTGGGGCCAATTGGGACATTAACTGTTCCCAGTATAAACGAAGTTTTAGGAAGAAAATATTTTGGAAAGAAACTGACTTATTTTTGCTGGTTTTGCTTTATGTTTGCATGCTGTTGTTTTTGAGGAAATGAAATAAACAGTAATGCTTTGTGAAAAAGAATGACAGCGGTAATTCAACAAAAAGCTGTAATTGCAACCCTGGTAAATTGTTTTGCCCAGACCAACATACTGTGTTTCATTGTTGAGGAATTATTTTTCAACTAATTCAGCTGTTCGGTGCAAACATTCAGAAACAATTTCAGGTCCTCCTAAAAAAATATGTGGCCCAGACATTATGCAGTGAACTCCGCGCAGAATTTCTACACAGCAGCTGAAGTGTAGATATTGCTGCAAAGTGATTAGACAGAAATTGTACCTTCCTGTGCAGCGTGTCACTTCTCGCTGTGTCTTTTGGACTTAAGGTGTTTGCTGCACTAGCAAAGTACAAAATTAGCATTGCTTTTGTTAAAATCAGCAGGGTATTGCACCAGATTTCCTTCTGTCTCATGAATGACCAAAAAGAGATTGATCTTCGAAGGTGATGAGCATCTCCTTCACATCCTCATTTTCTGCTGTGGAGGGAGTCAGTCTAATTCTCATTAGACGATAGTAACCAAATAACCCTTTTAACTTGTCCTGTCATACTGGGGGCTGTACAAACACAAAAGGGAGCTGTGGTTTCTCCAGAGAATTTGCAAACTAAGAAACGCAAACATTCTCAGTGCTTCAATGTAAGTTGGATGGAGCCTTGTTCAGGATCTCCCACGTCTCAACCCTAAGTTTCCACTTCAAAACTGTAATTACTGGAGAAGATATACAAAGCAGAAAGAAAACAGGCTGCTTGTAATAGCCTAGGCTAAGGTTGCAGTGTATTAGAAAAAACCCCCACAAAACCAAATCAAAAACTTTTGCTTTATAAGCAAGTCACGCACAAGAACCAGAGCAAGTTCTTAGCTGCAGCCTGCAGCGCTCTGGACTGCTTTACGTCTGTGGAGCCCTGTGCATCTGTGAAGGCCTGTTGTGGGGCTACCTTATCATTTCAGTTTCAGTCACTTTTGCAATATTAAATGTTATTTCACACAGGATGGCATTTTGGGATTCTGTTTCTTCTCCATGGTGCTCAGAATCCTCCTTTCCCTCCATCTGACATCCATGCTCATGTGCTGTCATGGTTGTCCCAAGTGGCAAACGTCTGAAATGCTGCAGAGGACTCCAGTGCCGCCTGCTGAGTCAGTAATGTGGGACAGTCTATGGTAGCGGTTCCCAATCTGTGCTACAGGTACCACCAGTGGTACGCGGACAACCTGTCAGAGATACACATTAACAGATTTATTATAATTACTTTATACGACAAAAATTTGCTGGCGGTACTTAAGGTTGCATCATTTTAAATTGGTGGTGCACAATCTGTCAGAGTTTGGGAACCAAACACTGCTGCTAATTGCTTCTGGAAGGGAAAGCTGCTCACTCAGTAACTGGTTACACTGGTTCATCTAAATGGAAGTGTCTGGTCTACTACTAGGGCATGAAAAATGGAGCCCCATTAGGGAAAGGTCTCAGCTAAAAGCCTGCTCCGGCGCTGTCATCTGAACATCTTACATGCCATTATTCAGCTTAGGAAGCCTTCTGTTTCTCTCTCAAGAAATTCCCTCTCAAGTCTCCCTTTCATTCCTTTGATATGCACTCTGGCTCCTTTCTCTCCCGCGCTGCGGCCATGTCTACATCTCTTCTGAGCTGTCTTCCCTGTTCTATGTTTTTCCTGTCAAAAATCTTAGGGACAGAGCCTTGTTTGGATGTCCATCGGCTCTAGAGCTACAGCAGTTTATGCTGGCAGAGGATCTGACTCAAACTCATCTGTCGAGGCAGCAGGATTTCTGAAGCTCTCCTTGAACTTTTTTCAGTTCTTTTTTTCTCTCTTCTTTAAAGAAGATTTATTGCCTTTGAAGTGTGTCAGGGTGACACTAATAGAAAATGAAGCTTCTTGCATTAGCAGGGATAGGGATCTTCACTGAAGGCCCATTCAATCCTTGACCTTTCTGCTTAGGCTTTTATCCGAAGTACCAGCTACAAAGACATCCTTATTTTATGGGTACTTACCAACTAGGAACTAGACTGAGACTGCCAGCTCACTGTGCGTCAGCTACCATCACAGCTATCGAGTATTTAATTGGTCTTCACCAGGGCCACAACTTGATTGCAGCTAGTGACCTAGATGTGAAAGGCTTTATATCTCATTACTTCTGAGCTTTCCAGTCTCTAGATCTCTTTGAAAATGTAATGCCATTTTCCAGCCTTCTCTCCTTAATTTCATGTTTGCTGTTACATGCTTTCAATGAAAAAAACAGGAGTCAAAATCCTTAGGCCAGAAATCTTATTGCACTGTTCTCACCCAGCCCTTGAAGATTCAGACACTGAGATTGACTTTAAAGGATTCAGGAACTGGATAACCCAGGAGTAATAAGATACAAAGCCTTTCACATCTAGGTCACTACATATAATCCAGTCTAAGTCATTGGAGCAAAATGGTTATTAACCTTGGGTAGTAGCTAAGGTAAAATAAATCTGTGGTCTCAGTCCAGTCCCTTGCAGTGAGTTGCCAACAAAATAAAACATAGTGCCACAACTGACACATTTGTTGTCATCGGTGAGAGTCTGTGTAAAAATCAAGGTAAAAAAGGTCTCTGGATTTGGCCATTGTGTAATAAGTTCATCATTCCCCCTACTGGTGATTTTTCAGTCCGACATTGCCAGCTTTTCTTAAGTAGCAGAAGCAAGTTAAGGTAAAATATCAGAGAAATAAAATAGTGACAAATGTAGTCATGTTGCTTCACGTGGTATTATGTTGCTTTCAGAGGACGCTGGTTGGAGGTGGGGTACCACAGAAGGCCTGGAGCTGGCAGGTGATTTCGGAGAAGACGATACATGAAGAAATACGGGTTCTAGGCAGAAAGCCAAACCTTGGGCACTATCAGCGTTTACTCTGTATTCTAATTTATTAGCGTACAAACTTCCCAAATACACTGGTCCAGCAATGCAAGAGTTATACCCATCGCTTCTAGTCAACGTGTATTGAGCAGATATATGTAAGAGGTAAAGATCACTTTGCTTGGCACTCTGACAGTGTATTGCTAGATATAAAGTACCATGAAAGGACAGAGCGATGCTTTGAATTCTGTCATGCATGCTGTTTGAAGAAAAGTGATGCTATTACAAGTAAAATCCTCTCCTGGAATGGAAATGCATAATTCAGTTTGTGGCCCAGTTATCAGTTCTATTGAAACCTCAGCGTTATTTACGCTGCTAAAATATATTTAGACCAAAAATACTTAAGTAACTAAAAGGGCGAAAAGCTTACACTGCTCTTATTTCTTTAACCAAAAAAAAAAATCCATTACATTACATGGAGGGTCATCTGATCTGATCCCAGATGACAGAAGGGATGTTCTGGAGATCACATCTTCAGCACAGCCTGTCCTGGCGTAGGGGGCATGGCGAGCCGTGAAATACAGGGCAGAGGGAGTCCAGCTTCACCTCTGTGCGAAGGGGTCATGGCTGAAGTACTGCTATGCAGAGCGGCATTGCTTAATCTACACTAGTCCAGAGGCACTGGATTTGCAGCATTAAAGATGGTAAATGCCACCGGAAAGAATCGGTGGGAAGTCACGTGGAAGCTGAGTTGAGGGTGAACTTCCTGTGAGCCTTGTAAGTGAGTTGATGAGGTTCTTTGTTAATGCTTTGAAAAGGGAGACACTCTTACCCCACAACATCTCTGGGAAGATGGGATTCTAGACTCAGAGCCTGCCTGTCCGCTTTAAAACTGGTGCTCCACCTGCTCCAAATGGGACCTAGAAGCATTGGGCAGATTTGGTAAGAGCAGGGATCTCTCCTGTTGCTGTTTGCCTTGAATTTCCCCCTCTCCCTTGTGGTGTAGCACTCTGCTCTAGATGGTTTGTGGGTGCCACCCACAAAGTACCTGGTTTCAGTGGGGTTGTATGTTTGTACTCAGCCCTGGTTTGGCACGCTAGTCTACCTTGCCGCCTCCCTGGGCTTGCTCAGGGCCTCACTGACCTCAGGAGGGCTGCCACCAGAAAACCCCACTGACACCTCGGAGGTTGTGAATTGGTGCTGGAGTCCAGCTGCATGAACGGGATTGGGATAACTCCTGGTAAATCACTGCAGGATCTCTGTTTATGTGGAAAATGATTATCACTAACCTGCTGTTAACCACACCTATAAATTAGGCTGCCTAAAATATACAGGATACCTAAACATATAGGCTGTTGATTGGCTAAACACAGTCACTCGTTCTGAAAGCAATGTAATTTTACTGTCTGGCTAGGGAAAGCAACATGGTGGTACTGCGACTGTGGAACATGCGCTTCTCCTACGAAAATTTAATCAACGCCAGGGCAGCATTGGAAATGTCCGGGGATATTCTGCAGTCCAAAAGTGAACGTGTTCTGCCACTCAAAATCCATCTCTGTATAAATGAAACATGGGTCTATTATTGCTGCAGATTGACATCTCAGCGAGCGTGTGGCTGTAGGACAACATTACGTGACTCTTTCCTACTCGGGCTTGATAGGAAAAAGCCAAGTCGTTCTGGATCTTAGTCACTTTGCTGGCATATTTAAACGGTACTGTCACGGTATCACGGTGGTCTTGAGAAGCCTCATACACAATACCGTGACCTCAGAGTTGCATCACATTAAAATCTTAGTCACATACCATCAGCCTCCTACCACCATCATCAAACATTAGGGGTTAGACTTGTGTGTCCGACATTGTAGATATTTATGGATTTTACTGGAAATTTAGCAGCGCTTTCCATTTCATTAATGCACTTCCTGGAAAGATTACGGAAATGTCAGCAGTAAAAGATAGCATGACAGAAGGTTTGAAGGGAAAACAGCAGTTCAGATTTTGTCTGAGTAGTATCATAGTCTTTTTCTATGAACAATATGTGTTCATTTATCTATGCATTTTGCTATTAAGTGCCCTCCATAATAAATGCAATACTCAAAAGGATTGCGTAGTATTCGTGATTTAAGTGGAGAGAGTATGTCACATGCAGACTATGAAAGCAGTGATTGATGCTTTCGTATGACTTGCTGAATGTGAGCTATTACGCTTTCAATCATTTTCTTCTTCTTGGTGGACATGTTGACATGTTATTTCCTATGATTGAAATTCATGCCTATGCCAGAGGCAGATACAAAACCTTTGCATGACTGAAGCCCTCAAGTAGATGTTACCTCCACTAGTGAACATTTGCTTTATCTAGGAGTTTCTGGTCTCTTTATAAGTACTTCAGCCTGCAAACATCATTGCTTCTAGTAGTAAGTAGCAAACTTGCTTTGTGAAGGATACAAGTTTGTTTAGAGGTTTAATACCTATTACTATTTTGTGTTTTAGGCAAAAGAATCTTAATATACTGAGCTGGCAGAAGGCAAGGCAATGTGGCACTTTATACATGTACACTAACTTGTTAAAAACTGCAATCCATTTCATTCAGCTGTGGTGAGATACAGAGTCTACTCGGTGAAGCTGGGCCTAGGACAAATCCCTCTGTCCTATGCATAATTAATGGCTGTGATTCAAAAGACGCTTGTATGGAAAAAGAAGACGTTTGTTTTACCGAAGTGAGTCAGAAGGCAGGGTAGATATGCATCTTTATTGACTAACTAAAATTAACTATTTAAAGAACACAAGTTCAGTTCATCAAATGCTGTGGCAGGACGGCATAGAGCCTACGATTAGAATACAGTAGGTGGGAGACGGGGAGGGGGTGTGTAAGATGCAAACAAGCAAAGAACTCATAACAACAAAAAGGTTACAAAAATTAATCCAGGTAATGGGATAAGAATCCATAGTCCCTGTTTAAACAGTGTTTAACACATCCAGTTTGTATATGATTTCTTGTTCCACAGTTTCCCATTTAATCTGCTTTTTTAAAGTGTTCTGCCTGAGATCAGCAATCCTGAGGTCAACACTGGAGTGTCCAGACATGCTGAAGTGTTTTGACACAGGCTTTTTTGTGTCCTTCTGCAGCTGATACCAGATTGGTGTTCATTCATTCTTACACATAGACATCATCCTGGTAGATGTAGACAGCAGACAGGCATTCAAAGCAAGTGATGGGATATATATGACGTTGGTAGAGCTGCAGGTGAATGAACCTTGGATATTGTACGCCGTGCTGTATGGTCATGACGATGTGGTCTGTATTGATGTTCTGAAGCGACCACTGACTCAGCTAGATTGACCATTGAATACTACATCCCACAGAAATCCTAGTGGTTTTTACTGTGCTCTGCTGTCTAAATAGTAGGGTAGTGGGAAGCTTCAGGTACTGATTCGATTTGGAGGAGATACGGCTTGTTTCCGAATCCAAATCAAATTAGAAGACCAGTTAAAAGGTCCAAATTGGTTCAAAGCTGTCCAAATCAATTTGGAAAATATTTGGAGAGCTTTGGAGATTCAAGCAGTCCCTACTTGCTGCCGCAGGGAACTGGACCCAGACTCCATGCTGGTAAGGAGGGGGTGGGGGGGAGGGGACCATGGGGGGACCCCTGCCAGGCCCCGTCCTCTCCTGCTCCTCCAGCCCCCCAAGCACCTTCCGACCCCTACCCAAATCTGAAGCACCAGCTCCTGGTTCTTTAAAAAATAGAAAAAAAGCCCTGTACTCACTGGCTGCTACAGAAGCTTCAGGGCTTCTGGGGACTTATGGCAGAGCCCCCCCATGCAGATTCAGTGCAGGGCAGTGGGGGGCAGCAAGGACCCCCCTCTGCCTGGCAAAACCCAGGGAGTCTGGGGCTTTGTTTTTTTAAGAGCTGGGGCCAGGTGGGGCAGCCATGGGGGTTGGAGCTGGGAGAGCGGGTGAGGGTTAGGGGGCTCATGCTAGAGCCCCCCACATGATGTGGGGCAGTGGGGATCACCCCACCACCTGGCAGCAGCCACTGGGTGCAGCTTTTTTTTCTTAAAGAGCCGGGAGCTGGGGCCGGGAGAGCGGGCAGGGGATGGGGGCTTGTGACAGAGCCCCCCATGCAGTGCAGGGCAGTGTGGGGCAGCAGGGATTACCCCTCCCCGCCTCCCCCCCCAGCCTGCCTGGCAGCAATGAGCGAATGCCGGCTTTTTTTTCGAAAGAGCCAGGAGCCGGAGCTGGGCAGGGCAGCTATGGACGGGGCTGGGAGAGCGGGCAGGGAATGAAGCCAATTTGGAGATTCAGCCGATTTGTCAGCAGCCTAATCTCCAAATCAGATTTGACAGAATTGATTCGGGACAATGATTCAAATCACCGAATCAAATCATTGTCCCCTGAATTAGCTGACTCTAAATCTGAAGCGAATACTAGCCGCTGCGTACAGATCTACTAAATAGATCTACATTGTAAACAGAAGTGGGGCCTACCCGTTCTTTGCAAAGGTCCTTTTTTCTGAGACCTAAGAGGAGATGGACTGCTTAACTTTTAAGACCATTTTTTCCAGCCCTGGTTTAGCTGAATTGGATGTAGATTTATTTTTTCCTTCCTAAATAACTTGAAGCATTGCTGCATGAAGTATATCCAGGTCTACTCTTCACTTTTATGTTGTGGGCCACAGCCACTCTGCATCACCTCTTCAGATAAATCTATCCAGGGGGTTGAGGTAGCTAAGGAATCCCCTGACATGGGGGAACACCTACCTGGCAAGGCCACCTCTCTGAAAGTGCCCTAGCAGCTCCTTGAGTGCCATTGGCAGTCTACTTAAATTACAGCTTCACAAAGGCTAAGAATCAGCAGAGAGAGACAATCTGTTATAGCCATTCCTGGAGGAGAACATGGTGTCTTATATTTCCTTAGCTTTTGCTGCTTTCAACTTTCTTGCTGGTACATGTCAGGCAAATTATTATTATTATTTTTGTGGTGTTTTTGATGATGACAACAGAAATAATAAACACATCTTCAGATTAGTGTTTATAAAATTAATCTTGAGAAACTAGCTGCTTTTTCACCAACTATCCCCATGATTCTGGACTGCTCCCAGGGCCATTTCTGACAGATATATCTGCCACTACAGAGGTCTCCAGACCATGTGGGCCCTGACTTATGTATAGGATGAAATGGGGTCCATATCTCAGCAAATACCGATGTAGTGTTTTGTGCCCGTATCACATGCCATGGAGTATAAGTTTTGCTATATTTTGTCAAGCTTTGTACCAGTTTTGTCACGCTGTAATAACTGGAGTTGGCTGGTGAGTGAGGAGTTTCCTTTCTTTATCTATATTTTCACTGAAGTGTATTGCAGATTTCTCTTCTTGGTCTGGGACAGATATTGCATAAACCGGTTTGAGCCAAATCAGTTAAGTCTGATACTACATTCAACCAAGTTTATCTCAAACTGGTTTGGTCCATTTTGAAACTGGTTTATGTGCACTGAATGTTTGTTCTGTTACAGGTTAACACCAGTTTCTGATCACTTAAACCAGTTTATGTGTAATGCCTATCCCTACCCCTATTGTTTAACTGGAAATTTCTCTCTCTCTCTCTTCTGAATCATACACACAGGCCACGTCTAAACAAGACACTGACTGTGCAGTCATTACTGTACATTCATTTAGTACTTGCATGCACAAGTCCTAAATGATTGCACAGTAACTGGAGTTCTTGCACAGTAGCATTGCTGAAGAGCTTTTAGATGATGCTGACTGTGCAGTAGCTCGTTACTATTGTGCAGTAGCGTCATGTCACGCTTTGTGCCATGCAATACTACTGTGCGGTAGTAGCAAGCTACTGCGCAGTCAGCATCTTCTGTAGACAGCCACAGTGGCTGTTGACTGCTCCCTGAGAGACTGGCTCTCTGGCTGGCCTGAGGAAGAGGTTTGGAGCAGATAATGGAGAACAAGGACAAGGTGATGTTACCCTTGGAATTATTGCTACAGCTGAGAAAGTACACACATCTGATCCTTTACAGAGCCATGTCATCGGAACCTTAATTAAGAAGAGACATCTATTTCTTCATAATACCTGTAAAGCTATAGGAAGCTTATCTTTGCTTTGCCTACTTGCCTGCTTGAGTATAATAGGCCTGCCCTTCTTACTGTGTTTTAAAGTCCTGGCATTACTGCCCATATTGTGTTTTATTCATCTTCCTTTACTTTGGAAGACAGGAACTTTAAAGATGATACACTGTGATAGGGACTATTTGGAAATACATTTTGTCATTCTGTGTTGGGGCATATAAAACTTTGAACCCTATGTCATTTCTTTTCACAAACAAATCAAGGTTTTTTCGAGTAGTTACACAACTGGCTTTTATATATTATGTTGACAATTTGTTCCAGTCATTCAGAATGAAATTCTGTCACTGTTGGACACCTCAGTGGCATTTATCTAGCTGCATAAATGGCCTTTATGACACTTAGGTACAATTTGCAATTCTATTTCCTACTCTTATCCATACAGGGTCAATGTGTGAGCATATACCCATAATCTGAACATATCACTAGGCTAATCAGGTACACAGCTACATTTGCACACCCAATGTACACATATAAGTCACAAAACTCTAGGCAAACAAAAACCTATGATTAGCTTGTATTAGATGCTGTGGGATGAGGACGGCCTTCCTATGTATTACCTAATAGCTGAGTTAGGGCACTCACCCAGGAATTGGTAGATCTGAGTTTAACCATCGTCACCCAGAGGGGGTTGTAACATGGATCTCTGTAACTTCCCAGAAGAGTGCTGAAGCCACCAGCCTACAAATCAGGCATTACCCAAGCATTTCTCCAGTGCTCTTTTTGAAGTTGGCCCACTGCACCATGCATTTACAGTAAAATCTCATTAGTTTGAAATGCAGGGGACCATTAAATACAGACTTTGTCATAAATGGGTTTGAAATAAACATACTGTTAGTAATTTGCATACATGCAAATTACTCTGGATACATACAGGCTTTATTCACTCACATGCAGACCTTCCTAACTGATAAGAAAAGAGGCTAGGGACAGACATTATACATAAACCAGTTTAAGTGATCAGAAACTGGTTTAAACCTGTAACAGAACAGGCATTCACTGCACATAAACCAATTTCAAAATGGCCAAAACTGGTTTGAGATAAACCTGGTTGAATGTAGAATCAGACTTAACTGATATGACTCAAACCAGTTTATTCAGTGTCTGTCCCAGACCCCTTGCTGGTTTAAGCTTCCCCCGCCCCCCTTCTCCCCCTCCCTCACCACTCACTGCTTAAGCAGAGATCCCTTCCTCCTCTCTCCCACAGCACAGGCCATAGCCAGCAGGTGGTATGCTAGCTAATGTCGTGTAATGTCCACTTAGGGCTTTTTGGAGCTAATCCACAGCACAGTTGGTAATGTCCCTGTATGCCTGCCTTTGGAAAAAGCTGCTTAAGAAGAGCTTCAACTCATGAGCGAGGCTTTGTTTTCTGATGAGGTGCTAAATGCTGATAACTTTCCTGGCCATGCCCCTCTCAGCTCACCCCTGAGGAAGGGAAGGGAGGGCTGCTCTAGTGCCCCCGTCTTCTAGCCTGAGCCACTGCAGGTATGTGATGCATTTCTGGAATAAAAAAGGAATGTCTATCCACCTCCTAATCGGTTCAAGCTTTGCAGGTTAGAGTAGCCTGCAAAGAGTGAATCAATTCAGGCTCAAGCTTTTTGAATGTCTGTCCTAGCCAAAGTGAAGGGTTCTTCCAGTGACTAATTAAGTAGATGTCATGGCAAGTAGCACAAGGAATTCCTAATGTAGACCAGCAACAATGATCTAGGGTCCCTTTTTCTTCTGCTTAGATCAGATGAAGTGCAGAACTGTTCCCTGCAATTTGAATTAATGAGGTTTTCCTTATCCAAGGGACCAGAAAACAGCTTCAAATTTCAAAGTAGACATATTTTGAATTATCTATATCATAATACATACCAAAACCTGTCCTTTTGGCTGGGGAGTGACAGTAGCTTTGAGGGATCTAGTGCTTTGAACTGTCTGATACCAAACTAAAGAGGTTTTCCTGTAATAGTCCTTCTATAGAAGTTAATTGAGGACAGCACAGTGGGGATGTGTGTGCCTGTTGAGGGCAAGGGGATGCATCTACACATGCTGTTAATGCAAAGCAGTAAACACCAGTGCAGTTTGTGCTGGAATGTATTGCTCCAGGACCCAGTATTTACATGTGCACCCAGAACCTCGCCATGTTGAGCTGGGGTGGTCCAGCCCTGGCTGGCAGGGGTCCTGGGAGTCCAGCCTGCCACCCTGGAGCTGCTCCGTCCTGCTCAGTGTGTTGCAGAGGGGTTGGCTGTGCCGCTGGGGTGCTACAGCGCAGGGCCAGCTGGCGGGCTGCCCTCCTAAGAAACTGGCTCCCTGGTTGGCCTGAAAAGGGCACCTTGTACCCCAGCCTGCTCCGTCAGCATCTACATGCACATTACAGTGCACTAAATAACTCCACTGTAGGATAGTACTTGTGTAGGGCAGTACTATCCTATGGCAGATTTAATTAGTTTACTATGGCCTAATAGCACACATGCAGATGGCAATGCTTTACTGTGTAACTAGTTAGGCAGCTCGGCAGTAAAGCACACATGTAGACATGCCCAGGGTCTAAGCTGCAACCAAGAGGAAAGTCTGTTCCCCAGGGCCCCCCTTGGAGTCACCAGGAACAATGGCCACAAGCTGAGGGAGGACAGGTTTAGGTTAGATATTAGGAAGGACTACTTCACTGTAAGGGTGGCCAGAGCCTGGAATAGGCTTCCCAGAGAGGTGGTGCCCTCACCTTCCCTGGA
>NW_017728918.1:18878222-18893173 GCF_001723895.1 Crocodylus porosus | reverse complement strand
TGATCTGTCTAGGTCCCTTCTGACTCATTGAGTCTATGATTCAATAAGAGCCCCCCTCCATTTCATAGGGAATAGGCATTTTACTGACCCACAGATCTTTTAGCTCCTTTGTTTTCCCTGGGTCCCTTCTATTGGCTTCTCTTGGCTATCCCAGGGTCCAGATTCAGCAGGAGGCTTGGGTACTGGTATGGCATAATGATTAGAGTATCTTGGTGCAAAAATAGAGGGATGCAGATTCAAACCCGTTGGGTGAGTGAAGCCTGTAACCCATATTTCCCACTTCTTGGGTGAGGTCCCTAACCCTAACACAGGTCAGGGTGTTGTGTCAGGGTTGATGGTAGTTTAATGACGAGTTTAGGTTATGGATTTGTACAGGCTGGTTTGGATAGAGATGGTCCTGCCTCAGGCAGGGAGTTGGACTGGATGACCTCTGGAGATCCCTTCCAGCCCTACTTCCTTGTGATTCATTCAACTATTGGGCTAAAACGTGTTTGTTTGTTTTTTCCAGGGTTTATGGTGAAGTACCATGCATGCATAGCCAGGTAGTTGCCCAACCAGTGCTTACTGGGTATGCTCAATATGTGGCTGCATGCTTAGCAACCACATTGTAGGGGTAATTGAATCACAAATGTGTCAGTGCCAGAAAGGCCCCTTATACAGCTGGAAAACTCCCAACTGTGTAAGAAAGAAAAATCTGATTAAATGATGTATGCCCTAGTCCAAAATCAGCTTCGACACATTACTGCTTACGTCCTTAAGTTCCTGCGTTCCTTTCAATCTCCTGAGGATTTTATATGAAATGCTCCATGAGGTATTTTTGTGTGCAGGGTTACCTTGTCCAAACCCAAGTCTCAAATTCATACCAACAAATCCAGCTCTTCCCCTTTTTCCAGTCTACATACACTCAGTGCTGGGTAGCTGCTGCAGTTTATTCATGTCTAGATACACGCTGATATAGTTAACATGTTTGCCAGAATATTTGGGGAACAAAGTCAAACCAATTGCTCCTATTCATTATTCAGCGTGGAAAAGCATCAATAGTTTCCCCAGTGAAAGCTACTTAATTATACTGTTGGGCAGCTTGAATTGCGTCAGACTGATTTTCCAGTGTACTTCTGAGGTAGTGCTTATTAAAGAAAAACAATGATCTTGAAACCTCTCTCTGTTTATGCCTTATCAGGCCTATAAATAGATTTTAGCTGCCTCCTGATAAATAGACCTTAGATGCCTAGTTCAAGCTTCAGGCATTTAAATTGTTATGGGAAAGTGGGGAAATTAACAGCTGTGATTTGGATGT
This sequence comes from Crocodylus porosus, assembly GCF_001723895.1. Classification (NCBI taxonomy): domain Eukaryota; kingdom Metazoa; phylum Chordata; order Crocodylia; family Crocodylidae; genus Crocodylus; species Crocodylus porosus. The sequence continues at coordinate 18,891,876 of NW_017728918.1, read as the reverse complement.
TACATTTTTCAGCCTTTGCCCATGCATGGAGGGGATTACGATCTTGTCTAAGGATTGTTGTATGGCAGTGGTACAGAGACCGCTGATCCGGTACACAGGGGGTTTATTTTATTCTGAGAGGATGTACAGTTGCACTTTGTTAAGCCAGTACAATAAAGAAGATAGCAGTGACCAACTGAGACATGGATTCTCATTGTCTTTTATTTTGTTTCCTATTCTGTTTGCTGCTTATATATGTGTTGAATCTTTAATTCGTTGTTTTAAGAGCATCAAATAATAGCAGCACTAAGGTGAACAAGTATATATAGGCTGTAATCGCAACATGTCTACATTAAAGTATCTGCAAGGGATTGGTATAATTTAGCTCAGCCTTTAGGCAAAAATCATTTCTTCTTTACCAGCACTTTTTATTCCATCCATCTTATGTGGCTGGCTTTATTAAATCAGATTCTGTTGACTTCCAGGCATAAATAAAAAACTTTTCACTGATTAAATACTTGGGCAATGATGAATTCACAAGGTCCCTTCCAGCCCTAAACTTCTGTGAATCTGCGAAGGGTTGCTCTAAAGGTTGGTACCTGGCTGATCTCTGTGAAGCAGGCTGTCCCTTTGTAACATGATTTGCTGTTCCCCCTTGTATCTGTCTGCCTCAGTGCAGAGCTTGCTCATACACATATAATGGGAAAAAATAAACTGAAATTCAGGGATTACTTGCACTAAAGGCCTTGGGATGCTTATGAATTTCATTTCATTACTGTTCCTCATAGCTGCACTTATTCACCCTAAAGATAGGTGTAGCAAAGGGCAGCCCCAGCACTTCACTTGCATTGTTCTTGATCAACTTAGACACACCAGGATCCAGTCTATTTTTGATAGGGTTTAAAGGCTCTTCTAATGCAGGCCCTTTTTTTCTTTCTGAAATGCGACAGGGGAGACACAATCATATAAACCCCTGGGAGCATGTTGTAAAAGCAGCACTGAGGGAATGGGGTCTTTCCCTTCCATGCTCTTAGTCCATGATGAACTCAGACCCCCATGACCTGGGGAAAGAGCTGTGCAGCGCACCAGCTTACTTTCAGGGGAAAAAATATGAAAATGAACAGTAGCCAGAGCAGCATGAACATCTGTTGTGGGCAGCTCCTTTGGCGTACAGGCAGCAGTGGAGTAGCTGAGTGACAATGCTGCAGCGAAGGTGGCTCAGGAGGGGGCATCTCTGCATTCGGGCCAAGTCATGAGGTCTGCACTGTTTTCCCTGCTGCCTCCTCTGTCTTCCCACAAAAAAGCACGTATATGGATTCCTCTCCACTGCCCCTGTGCTCCCCAGTGCATCTCTACCCCAAGGAGGGCAGGATAACACAGGGCGCAGGTCATCTTTTTGACAAGTGTTGTTTGTGTCCCTCTCTGCTGCCAGCTGCAGCTCTGATAGAAAAGCTGATTTTATCAGAAAGGAATCGTGGAACCGTTGTTCAGGGGCCCTCACTGTCCTAAGGAGCCACAGTTGTCTCTTGCTCTCTCACCCCCAGCCTAGTTGCTGCCCAGATCCTGAAGAAGAAGCCGATACAATGGCCGGGATCGATTCCCCTCTCTGGGGAGCTCTCTGGGCTCCTGGTAGGAAACAAGTCTGTAACCTTCCCTTCAAGGCAGTCTTCAGGGCTCTATTTCCCTTCCTCAGCTCCCAGGGATCTGAGATGTACAGAAAGGGCCATCCCAAGGTTTTGTGCCCCTGGATCCCCTGTCCGACTTCAGCCCTGCTGCCAAGGGCTGCCAGGCCCACAGCTGTCTCTGGAACCTTTCCTTTAATGCAGGCATGGAGGGGGCTCTGCACCCAAGCTAACATAAGTGGGGTTAGTAGGTGCTTTGCAGCTGATATAAGTGAGTGACTTCACATCTCAGCTCTCATTTCCCCTTGGTCCTGGCCTCTCCACCAAGCTCAGGTCCCTGAATCCACAAAACTCCATGCAGGGCTGGTGTCAAGGAGACAGTATCCAGGGAGTGGCATCCAGAGGCAGATGTACCCATGAAAACAGAGATCTGTACTTGCATCCTGGACATAGGTTTCTGGCCTGGAGGGTTCATTGTCTTAAGGAACCCTTCTCTAATCCACAGTGTGTTTATTTTAGAAGTTCAGATCATATGCAGTGGAATTTGGTCTTTCATTACACATAATTATCTGTAGTCCTGCTGTGCCTCTTAATAAGTAAGGCCGCATGTTCAGCTGCAAAACTCCAAGTGCTTTCATGAGTGTGGGCAAACATCACCTGCATTTTACACATGGGGAAAATGAGCCCCAGAGTGGAAGTGAAGTACAGAATCTGGTTTCAGTTCATGTGCCCACATGCTGGTTGCTTAGCTAATGTAACTGCTCTTTCTGTCATTTATAATTCTGTTTTGTGGGCAGCATGGGTGCTAGTGAGCATGGGCAGTAGGCTATGCTCCGACTGGGCATTTTCATGGCTTCGTACATGCACATCTAAGCATAAGTCCTGGAACTGACTGGGCAGAAGTTGGAGTGGTTTCAGTAGTTAGGACACTTGCCCAGGGAGAAGGAGACCCAACTTTTATGCCGCCATTTCAAGAGAGATGCCAGGTATTTGAACAGAATACTTTAACCAGTAGGTCAAGGGTCATAAAATTAGCTTTTCTATCAGAGTTGCAGCTGGCAGCACAGAGAGGGATGCAAACAACACCTTTCAAAAAGACGACCCATGAACTATGTTATCTCACCCCCCTTGGGGTAGAAATGCACCGGGGAGCATAGGGGCAGTGGAGAGCAATCCATATACAAGCTTTTTTCTATGGGAAAAAAGTGCAGGCAATATGGGTGCTAGTTAAAGGGAAGGCCTGAGCTACTGCCCCTTGCATTTAACAGTGACTAAATAAAATGGATGGAAAGCAGTATAGCACAGTTGCTTCTACCCCTTTGGAAGCCAGGGTCTGGGCCAGGCATGCTCAGCCTCAGATTCATGAGCCAGATCTGGCCCATGGCACCATCTCTTCTGGTCCATGGGGCTCCCCACAGTCTGGAAATTTGGTGGCAAGAGAGCAGTGACACTGCTCCCCTGCTGCCATATCTCCAGACCTGTGAGGCACCCAGGCCCTGTGTACTGGATCTGGCATTTGATTCAAGGGCTCAGGGCCTGGGCATGGGTTGCACACAGGGATGGGAAAGGACAGTGCCAGGCCCTCGTGACTTAATTCTGGCATGGGAGGGTGTGGGGCAGGAGGGGGCAGTGCTGGGTCTTCAAAACCCAATCCCAGTGCATAGGACAGGGAGGAGGTGGTGCTGGGCCCCCAAGGGCCTGATCTGGCCTACAGATGGGCCCCATAACACTCATCTGGTCTATGGGGCCAATAGTGGCCACTAGTTGTGGCATTTTGCCACGTAGAATGTCATGAGTTATGTTTACCCAGCATACATGAGTATGGATGAGCCATGTACCTGCCTGGCCAGAGCACAGCTTCATGTGGCTGCTTATGCATCTATAATGCACTTGGAGTAGGGCTGTTAACTGTGGGTAAAGGCCAAAATGGCATCTGGTGCCTTTGAGGCACATAAAGTAAAATAAGATCCTCCCAAGTCATCAGGGCTCTGGACAGACATTCGAAAAGCCTGAGCCTGAATTGATTCAATCTTTGCAGGTTAGTCCAACCTGCAAAGCTTGAACCGATTTGGAGGTGGATAGACATTCGCTTTTCATTCTAGAAATGCAGGCATATGCCTGGAGTGACTCAGGCTAGAAGCTGGAGGGCACTATAACAGCCCTACCTTCCCTTCCACAGTACTGAGCTGGGGGGGCATGGCCAGGCCCCAGCAGGACCTTTAATTAGGGAGGTCAGCCTGCACCATCCCAGGCTTCTCCCCACTCACTGCTCAAGGGGCAGGAATGTTGCCCCGGGCTAGCACTCTGAGGCAAGGGGGGTGCAGTGCATGCATCTGTTGATGATACTGAGCTTTTCAGTTTCCCTCTCCCTGTCTGCAAAACTGACAGGGCTGCAAACTAGCAGGAAGGCTGATAAAACCACAGTGTTTTTCAGCCCATCAGCAAAACAAATCCTCTCTCATTGGTTCAAGCTCTTAAACAGCTTTTTCCAAGGAGGGACATTAGCAGCTGCCCTGCTGATTAGCTCCAAAAAGCCCTAAACGGACACTGTCCAGTCTGCCTTTGTCCCAGGGAAATTGACACACACATACACACCTCTTAGCTAGCATACCACATGCCTAGGGTCCATGGAGCTGGGGTTCATGCTATGGGAGGGAGGGAAGAAGGGAGTAATCCCTGCTTGAGCAGTGAGGGAAGCCAGGCAGACCCTGCTGTGCCTGCAGTCTCCCCCAGAGCTCTGGCCAGGGAGAATCGATGCAGGACTAGCCTGTTCTCTAGAACAGGCAGCACAGCCCATCTGGGATGCTGGGGGACTCTGATTTAACTTAAACCAGGAAGGGGTCTAGGACAGACATTGCGTAAACTGGTTTGACCCAAATCAGTTAAGTCTGATACTAGATTCAACCAGGTTTACCTTAAACCAGTTTCAGCCATTTTGAAACTTATAGGCTCGGCAGTGCTGCACTCACTAGCACCATGACCTAAAGGGACTTGGGGGTCGCGATTGACCACAAGATGTACATGAGCTACCAGTTCAATGCCGCAGTTGGCAAAGCAAACAAAGCCCTGGCTTGTATCTATCGAAGGATTTCTAGCAAGACCCAGGGAGTCATGCTCCCGCTATATTCATCCTTGTTGAGGCCGCAGCTGGAGTACTGCATCCAGTTCTAAGCTCCACACTTTGAGAAGGACGTGGAGAAGCTTGAGAGAGTCCAGAGGAGAGCCACATGCATGATCAGAGGACAAGAGAACAAGTCTTATGAGGGAAGGCTGAGAGGCATGGGACTCTTCAGCCTGGAAAAGCAAAGGCTCACGGGGGGACTTGGTGGCAGCCTATAAGTATATTAGGGGTGTGCACCAGGAACTGGGGGAATGTCTGTTCACCGGGGCACCCCAAGGAAAGACAAGGTCACAAACTCCAGGAAGACCTTTTTAAGCTGGACATAAGAAAAAACGTGTTTACCATCCAAGTCCCCAGAATCTGGAATAGACACTCCCCTAGAAGTGGTGCGAGCTACTCTGGACACCTTTAAAATAAACTTGGATGCTTATCTTTCTGGGATTATTTGACCCCAACAGACTTCCTGCCCCTTGGGCAGGAGCCCTGACGTCTATGAAATCTATGAAACTGGTTTATGTGCACTGAACTTATGATCTGCTACAGGTTTAAACCAGTTTCTGATCACTTAAACCAGTTTAGGTGTGATGTGTGTCCCTAGCCCTAAGGTGACACAGCAAGTAAGCATCGGTGTTGAGTCCAAACCTCCCAACTGCTAGGTCAAGTTGCTTCTGGGTTTGATGCATATATAGTAGTAAATGACATGAAAGCAAGATAAATAAAAGTGTGGAGTGCCTGAGGCCCTGACGTAGTACGGGCCTTTTAGGCACAACTGCAAACTAAATATTAAATAACACCACCACTTCAGTCACCACAAAGGACCAGACAGGCTAAAGCTTGATGATTATGTTCAGTTTTTATTTAACTTCTGCTTGGGCAAAATTCCCAGATACTGTTATTTTTCATACAGATCCCTAAGTGTCCAGAGTACTTTACAGAACGGATTAAACCAGGCTTCTGCTCCAGTGAGGTTAAAATTTGTGAGTTCAGTGCGAGTTGTTTTCTGGAGCAAGAACCAATTTGTTCCGTTATTTTGCTCCTTTAAAGTGCATAAAGAGTTATTAGTCCTTTGCACCAGAGAGCTGCAGTTTCAAAGGTCCATGTAATTTTGAGCTGCCACTCCAAATAATATCCATTTAATACTGTGAGGTGTTTAAGAGATGGTCTAGTCATGAATGAACTTCCACTACTTCAGCAATCCGTCTCAATCTTTCTGTTTTACTTTAAAAATGGCAATATGAGCATTATGGGAGAATGACCTTCTTTAAGAAATCTGTCCAAAATATTCAGAGAGAAACCTGAAAACCTGTTTGTTTGCACTTTGAGTAACAGGACAAACAGCTTTGCAAGTGTTCAGGAAGGTGGCAGTGAGCATGGGCCCATTTCCACCAGGAAACTATTGAAAAAGCCTATTTTAGCAGAATTTCCTATTGATTTTGTTTGGCTCGGATTAAATACTGCAAGCAAAGGCCACGGGGGAGAAAGTTCCAAGCTAAGGGACCACATCTCCTGCTGCCCTGCAGTCTAAACCAAGCTTTGGCTCATTCTAATACCTGGTTGTATGGTACGTCCATGGGTGAGCTAGGAATTTGAAAAGGGGAATGCAGGTGTTGCAATCCATCTCATCACATATAACACAACCCATTTTTCTCCAGTTAAAGAGAAACTAGAGGCTTTACTAATATGTTCAGGGAGCTAGCATCATATTATTTAGTTTAAGATCAAAGCCAAAAACAAATATGACTATTGGAAGATGCACTATGCTAGATTATATATTACATTAAAAAGATGCAACAATCTGGGCAAAAACAAAAGTCAAAATAGCCAAAAGATATTAGTCCCATAGTCATTAAAGTTAAAGGCATATCTCTTGTTCAGAGTTGCAAAACAAATCTTGCCTTCTTGAGCATCTTGACAGTGCCTCCAGCACTTCACTGTCAGTCGTTTCTGCACCTGAGTTAATATTACCACCTCTGAGTTAAGGCTTGTAGCTACAGCTAAAAACAGTCTTCAGGGCTACAAAATAGAAGGCAAACATTACCAGGAATGGCTAACAGACAGCTAAATTGCAGAACAAAGGATAGTTTGAATAATGAAGCATCAAGGCCCTTAAGAAGGAACTAAGGTTGTTGGCACCTATGGAGTGGAGAGAACAGCAGGAATCAGGGAGATGACAATGAGCCGTGAATTCAGTTGACTCTTTCAGCACTGCCTATTCAGGCAGAAATGCTGCTGGCCCACCCAAGAAGTTGGTTTTAAAGTTTGGGTGGAGCAGGAATCAAAGACAGGGCACAACTGCACCCCTGCACTGCCCCTGGATTGGTCCCTGTGTACATCAGTCCCTTCTGATGTTGGGGGCAACATGGCTCAAGGGCAAACAGTGTACTTTCTTCAAGCATGAAGCCTTTCAGACTCTAGCTGTCTGTAACTTCCCAGATGTTCCAAGTAGCTGAGGTTTTCTCTTAAGAGCTGCTAAAAATTAAAGGTTCAGAAATCCTCAGCCTTGTGCCTGACATGTTTACAGCATAAAGATTAAGCCACCTCTTGGTGGCTTAGCCCTTAGAGCCTGGCTAGCACAAGTGACAGGATTGCTTAGTCTTCTCCACCACTCTGCGCGACTTATTGCTATCCACTGTTTTACATAGCTCCTGGTCAGAGTCCAGTAATTTTGGCTCTACCCATGTTTTTGTCGAGGCCTGCCTGCTTGCAGGCCTGGTCCTGAAACAGTTCATCCTGGCTATTGCTGGCATCCCACCAGCGGCGGAGCATGTCTCTGGTTGGTGCTCAGCTGCCCCACCTTATCTCCAGACTGCCAGCTGCCTGGGCTTAAGCATAGCCAGCCCTTGCTGCTGCCTCCAGTGATGTTCCCCCCACCCTCCCCGCTGCCATTTTAGACAGTTTTTGTACTCTTCAGTTCTTTGGTCCTCTCTTATCTCAGATGCCTTTCCCTTAGAGGGAGCATCTCAGATTTCCCTCTTCTGTTGACTGACCATGGAACTGGAGTATATTTGGGATTTGAATCCACAACCCTCCAGCTGGTCAGCTTCGTTGTCATTAGGTGTGCCATAAATGCCCAGAACAGTTAGCTTTCCCTGAGTGCACATCTACACGTGTGCCCGCCACGAGCAAATCTACCGCTAACATGCGGCAGTTCAGGGCAGGGATGCCTCTGCCCTGTTCTGCTATCATATGGCATCCAGAAGTAACTCCATGCTCCCTTGGGACACTGGGGTGAAGCCTGGGCTCTGGGGGGCAGGGAGAGGTGTGTGATCTTGGCACTTAATTGGTGTGCGTCCTAGTTCCTCCTCTGTACAACTAGGCTGCTATGGTGGACTTTCCCCTTGAGAAGGAGCAACCAGCCCTGTCAAAGACGTTCAGCTGTAGACCTTCTGGTAGTGATGGAGTGTCCCACCGGGGGGTCCGCACCCCAGAGAAGAGCGCTGAAAGGAAGTGACCTGTGAGCAAACAGTTGCAAGGAGAAAGGGAACAAGCTGTGAGCTAATCAGCTTGCTGCACCGAGGGGTCAGGCTGTCGTGGGGGGACCAGAGCCAAGGGCTCCCCTCCCAGTGCCCAGGACAGGGCAGAAGGGCTTGGTTCTGTTGTGTTCCCTTGGGAATACTGGCTGAGGAGCACCTCAGGGTGCAAAAGCCAGCAGGGGAGACGGCCCACTTCCATGGACCAGTATAGTACTTTCATTTCTTACAGGTTTGTTGTGAGCTTGTATTTATGAAAGCCCATGAAGCACTCGCTTGCTCTGGGCATGAGAACCAGATAAACAGCTGCCTAGAGCGATGTCTCATGCTTTTGCAGCTCTGTTGATTTGGAGCACAGTTACCCCTTCAATAGCCCACTTCAAAATCTTCTGTTGTTTTGGAAGCGACACAAGCTGATGCTTTCGGTTCCCTTTTTGGGGAAAGAGGGAGTTACACATTAGCAATAAGAAAAGTCTCATGACATTTGTCATGATATTTTTGAGCTAACACTCCTATCCTTCAGAGCTAAGGCTTACTGGGAAAAATAAAGCCCTTGCCAGAAGTGAAAAGAGGCAGAAACTCTTTGAGGAATATACCACTCCAGAACAACTGTCCCTTAATCTGGTACGTCCCCAGATTCCTAAACAGGTAACATGATGTCAAGCAAAGGGATGTTGTAATTAAGCTGGGGCAGAGCTGCAGTATGGCAGGATTCACACTGTCAAAGCCCTGTGCTTTGCCGACCTCGGGCAGCCACGGCTGTTCCAGAGCCAGAATAAATCAGCGCCCTGCTCCAGTGCTGTCACTCAGCTGGGGAAAAACAAAGAGGAATAGCGTTTAGTCACCCCCAGACTTGGTGTAGTGCACTGGTAATACTAATTTTGGCAGTATTTCGTTCTGAGATTATTTGTTAGCAGTGGGTAATAACGGATCGCGTAGTGTACTGACCTGTAACACTCCTGTAGCTTGATTAAGTTTCTCATTGTTCAAATCTAATTAGAGAAAAGCTGTAATTGAAAATCAGTTCATATTCTGCTAGTTAACAACTAATTCTTCACCAAAGTAGATAAATAAATTAATTGTGCAGGTTGGAAGTTCTTCTAGCAGCACAGCCTACCCAGGATGTCTGTCAAGTACATATTTGAGAACAGGGCATACTCAGTTTATCTGCTACACTGTGTAAATGTCTTCTCTAGATGATCCACACAGGGATTTATCCAGCCCATCAACCATACCTGCAGTTGTTCCAGTAGATCTTTAAAAAGACCTGTGCTTAGCCCACTGTACCACTAGTGGATTCCTTTGGGAAAGCCAGCGATTCTCTTCTAATTTCCCTTCTGCTGCAGCAAGTTGGGAACATCCTCACTGTAAGTCAGCAAACTTATACCAGTACAAAGGGAAAAGTAAAATGACTTTTACCAGCAGTTCTTTGAAATGTCTTAAATATTCTTTAAAAGGCTTTGTAGATGCAGAGACTTTAGGCAGTTGAGTGGATGCATATCTGTCCGTGCAAGTGCATCTGCCTCTGTTCAGTCACAGACAGTTGTTATCAGTAAGTATCAGAGCGATCAGTCACATCTGCCCAGCTCAGGTGGTTAAATGGCCCCCATTGCTTTACTGCCTGAGCATATAACAATCTTAATGTATTTATTCCTCACGGCAAGCTTGTGGGATAAGGAAGTGCCAGTGCCACTAATTTACAAATGGAGAGGTGAAGCCCAGATCCTTGCAAAATAGTTAAGTGGCCTCTTCAGACATGTAAATGGTGGACAGCTGCAGGGAGGACTGGGATTCTTCAAAGGGCTGCTCAGCTGCTTCCTTAGTCCTATAGGTTCCTAAATCCCATTGGCACCATAGCTTTTTGCTGGTAACTGGATGCATTTACACGTGCATGAATGCACTTTTCCTAACGTTCATTAAATTTAGTATCTTTAATGTGAGGTACTAAATAAATGTGTATTAGGCTGCAGCAATGTGCAGTACCAAAAGTACATGTTTTATAAGTTACGCTTAATGTGCAGTAGCCTATTTTACAGCTCATTAGCATAATTGCATGGTTTTTTACATGACGCTTTAGTGCACAGTAAAATAGGCTACTGTGGATAAAAGCTCACGTGTAGATGCACGACTGTGCACAAAGCTGCTGCGTGCTGATACTGCCCTACATCTAGGGAACGTTGCAGAGCTCAACCTCCCTGAGTCAAACACATGACAGAAGCTGGAAGAGAAAAACATCTTTAACTATCCAAAAGCCCTTGTCTCAAGCACAAAGGAAATTGCTCTTCTATTCACACATCTTCCAAGGACACCTCTAGCAGAAACAGGAAGAACAAGTCTTGAGGGATGAAATCCTGCCTCCACTGAAATCAATGACAAAAACTCTCGCTGACTTCAGTGAAGCTAGGATGCCTCTTGATTTTCTCTGAACACAAGCAGTCTTGCGAGGAGGAGATGAATTCAAACCAAGCAGTCATTTTGGTACAAGTCCATGCGCAGAGATGAGTCAAAGCACACAGCTGCACACTGAAACGACGCTCAGTTCTGGGAAACCAATTTAGTTAAGTTTCTGCAGCTCAAAGGTACAAAACACAGGCATACTAAGAACTCTTTCTAGGCTTCCTTAAACACCTTTCTTGTACAGCCTCCTCTTTTCAAGGTTTCTGTTTGAGGTCCACCTCTCACCGGTATTAATCTTCACTGTATTACAACAGACACCTTTATTCCTGATATCTGTTTACATTTGCTTTCTTTCAGAAAACACTTTCCCAGTTTGAGCCCTGCAGTGGGGCAGCAGTAACAACAGGCTTTGGTAATGCTGAAAGTAATAATCATTCCAGGTCTTCAGACTCTCCCACATGATAGTCACTGAAACATATGGCTCTGTCCACTAAAACTTATGGCCTTATTGTCAGGCCAGGCCTCTCCTGGTCTGCTGTCTGGTACCATGTAAACCAGTATAGTTTACTCCATGGTCTGGTTGTCAGTAGCTAAACCACTATCCCCACCTGGGCTAGCTTGCATGAGGAGGGTGTGTGGACACCCAGCAGAACTAAAAATAAGACCTGTCAAAGGGTGGATGAGCTCCTTGCGAGCCAACGGCCATCTATACCTGGAAAGGAGATGAGCGCCACCAGGTCGCTTTTTCCAAAGAATCACCAGTGATACAAAGCAACTCATCTAACCTGGAGTGGAGGAGGGTTGTTACCGCGTATAAGGTGCCCCAATGGTCTCAGCAGCTTCAGGACTGACTTGACTTGATGAGCATGCCTGATTCATAGGGGCAGATCCAGAGTGGGTGCAGTAGTGTGGACCGGAGCTCACCCTGGGAGCCTCCAGGGACTTTTTAAAGTCCCTGAAGCAGGTGAAAATCTCCCTTCTCTTCCCCTTTCTGCTCAAAAGCACAGCCCACTCTTCCCCTTCCTCCACCAGCCTGCCTTTCCCCAAGGGTAGGGAAGCACCAGCCAGGCTGAGTGGAGCTTGGGCTCAGCTTGGGATGAGGAGAGCAGCAGCAGGGATGGATGGGGGGCTCCTCTTCCCTGTGCTATGACTGGGCAGGGTGGGCGGAAACTACTCTCTAGCCACCAGGTTGCTGCTGTCAGCTGAGCCCAACCACTGCTTCTTCTGGCTAGCTCAGGAACTTCCCCACCCCCAAGCAGTGGAGAAAGCAGCAGCACAGGCACAAGAGTGGCAGGGAGGAGCATGGAAATGAGAGGGGAGGGGACCAGGAAAGGGAAGGGAGGGGGAAATTTTGCCTGCTTTAGGGACTTCAAAAAGTTCTCAGAGGCTCAGTCTGCTGTCAGTGATGGCGGCCAGAGAAGGCTGTCGGCAGGGGGTACAGCCATCCCCATAGTGTGGGTTGCTGCTCTTGCACCCCGCTTTGGGAAATTCTGGATCCGTTCCTGCTGATACATACTTGGTGCAAGATGCAGACAGCTCTGGAGGGGGAAGGGATAAGGTGGTTACAGGCCTCCGGGGCTGTTCTAGCTTGCAGGTGGCTCTTGAAATGGCTAAGGGTTAGTACTACAGTGATCTGGATGCTGGTGTCTTCTGGGGGCAGCTGTCACACATCCAGAACAACCTGAGCCAGAATCTGTCAATCTGTCTGCCTTTCTCCCGGTTATGAAACAAAGTCTGGTCTGGCTTCTTGTGCCCACTATGGAAGAATGCCCTGGCAGATGAGTGGACTATACAGCCATTTTTTGCAAAGACTGAATGACTGTCATAAGAAGAAGGATCCAGCTCCCGGTTTTGCTTCCACCAAAGGCAATGAGAACAGGAGGAAGTCCCTAATTCTGAATTGCATCCTACTTGTAATAGCATTAACTGTATTCATGTAAAAGGAAATTATACCCTCAGAAACATTGTAGCTTTGCTGTGCATTCAGTCAACTCCAGTCTGCGTAGGAACCAAAATAAATATCATCAGCTGCTCTGATATTTCTGATCCTCTGCTTACAGCTGTGCAGATCTTGTAGCAAGATACAAGGGCCTAAGAGTAAAGTAATGGTACTGTTTTTTTATGTTTTGTGAACGGAGAGAATGCTGTCAAATAATAGTGACCACGGTTTATCAATTGAATGCTAATTCCTGCAGCAGGGTTGGAGTACTATTGTAGTCATAGTGGTCCAGGAATTATATTAGAGGCAAGGATTTTTCTCATGGTATCTTTTACTGGATCAACTGCAGAGTTGGGAGAAACGTTAGACAGGCGTTCAGGCACAGAGTACTCTTCCTCTGGTCTGGGAAAGAAGCAGATGTAACAGATAGAACAATGGCTTGTGTATAGCTCCACATGTAAATGAAAAACAGTCACTTAAGGGAGTGGGGGAGGGCTGTAAAGTAGGAGCAAAAAAGAAGTTGCCAAGAGTAGCTGCAGAACAAGAAAAGTGCAGCAGAACAAAGAACCTAATTATGTGGAAGAGCATTCAAAAGGCAAAAGGGTCCATATTACTGTGGAGTGTAATACTGAAGGCTTTTAATGTGAAACTAAACTTTATTACATACAGGACATGTCTACATGTGCAAATAATCCAGGAGCAGTTTACATCTGAGTAGGCTACTCAAGAGTAAACTCTCCCAGGCATGTGTCTACACATGCAGGGATATGGGAAAAGATTTGCTGCTCCTAGCAGCAGACTGCTCCTGTTCCCTGTGGCTCTGCAATGAGCCCCTGCAGCAGCCAGGGGGAGGGGCCAGGAGACAGCTGTCTCCTTTTGAGGGCTGGGAGTTACTCCCTGCCCCTAGGAGCTGTCTGCTGCCGGGGCGTAGACAATGTCCTCCTGCAGCATGGAGCTCCAAGTCCCCGCTCTATGATCGCGGAGCCCAGGCCAGGGGATCCTTTTCTCCCAGCACCAGCTCCACGGTCTAACAGCCCTGGCACAATCTGTGGGCAAGGCACGAGCCCCCAAGGGCACACTTGCCTGCCTGTACACTAATGCCAGGAGCCTGGGCAACAAGCAGGAC
>NW_017728918.1:18867032-18868910 GCF_001723895.1 Crocodylus porosus | reverse complement strand
AAGCAGGGAAATAGAAGTAGGGAAAGCAATTTTACATCTGTCTACAGCAGGGGTGCTCAACTTCTGGCCCATGGGGCTTCTCACAGATCAGGGAATTTGGCACCAGGGAAGTGGTAGCAATAAGTATGGCCACCCTTCCCCACTGGGAAATTCTCAAACCCCACCCCATGCTGGATCAGGACCACCAGCCAGATCCAGTCTGAGGACAGCTTGGGCACTGTCTGTCAGGCCTGCTGGCCAAAAAGGTTGAACACCACTGGTCTATGGTATTGGTGAGATCAGTACTGAAATACTGCATCCAGGTCTGGGACCCACATTCTTACTACTGAGTTAGAAAACTTGAAGAGTTGGCAGGAAGTACTTCACAGAAATTATACAAGTGCTAGAGAAAATGTTTTATAGCAATATACTTCAAGCTCAATCTGTCTAGCTTATCAAAAAGAAGGTAGAAGGTGACTTTATTATAAAGTATAAGCATTTTGACATGGATAAGGTACTGGGTAGTAAAGGACTCTAGTCTAGCAGAGAAATGGGTAACGCTAATCAATGGCTAGAAGCTGGAGCCACAGGTGTTCAATTTAGAAATCAGCACAGCTTGAACAGCGAGGGCAGTTTGAACAGTCTGCTGCGGAAAGCAGTGGATTTTTCATCTCTTGATAAGTCTGGAAGATATGTTAAAATGCATGCAAATAATTGACCTCAATAAGTAGTTAACTGAGTGAAAATTAAGGGCTTATAATATATGAGGTTGCATTATATGGTCACAGTGTATTCTGGGCATAAACACTGTGAATTGAGTACTTAATAGCGTATAAGGAGTGGTATTGCTCTGAAGCATTGGGTACATGGATCTGACTGAGAAAACAGAGGTGATCAAAAACAGTTTTAAACTTTGTTCTGCTCCTGTGGGACTGAGGGGATCCTGGAACAGATGTTATTCCCTGTAGTTGGAACAGAGATAGCCAAACTCAGCAAAAATGTAGTTTATGGAAAAGCTACCTGAGATTGTACATCTGGAGTGACTGAACTCCAGCAAGCAACTAGGTAGTAGAAAACATGCTCAGACGAGTAAGAGCTCTCTGGCATGTTAGCCATGAAAAGGAAAGGAATGAGTGGTTGTAGGATCACACCTTGAAAATCTGTGCCATGAGTCTTTGTTGTCCCAAAAGACACCATGTGCTCATCATTAGCTCTTAACTGATTTTGTGGAGGGTTTCACAGATCGGTGGTACTCCATGCGGGTAGATGTATACCATGAATGACCAGTTATCAATAAACAACTGAACACGATAGCTACCTCCATGCCAGCAGCTCCCTTCCTAAGCATACCACTAAATCCATCATCTACAGTCGAGCTCTATGTTTCATAGTTGGTAGGGTTGGAAGGGACCTGAGAAGATCATCAAGTCCGACTCCCTGTCATGGCAGGAAAGAGTACTGGGGTCAAACGGCCCCAGCAAGGTGTACATCTAGCCTTGTCTTAAAGACCCCCAGGGTAGGAGCCAGCACCACTTTCCTTGGAAGTTGATTCCAGACCCTAGCCGCCCTGACAGTGAAGTAGCGCCTCCTGATGTCTAGTCTGAATTTACCCTCGGCCAGTTTCTGACCATTATTTCTAGTACCTCCTGGTAGTGCTTGGGGGAACAGAGACTGCCCCAATGCCTGCTGGTCCCCTCTGGCTAGTTTGTAACAGGCCACTAGATCCCCCCTCAGCCTTCCTTGTGTAGGCTGAACAGGTTCAGGTCCCGTAGCCTCTCCTCGTAGGGCCTGCCCTGCTGTCCTCCAGCCATGCAAGTGGCCCTCCTCTGGACCCTCTCCATGTTGTCCACATCCCTCCTGAAGTGCAGCGCCCAGAACTGGATGCAGTACTCCAGCTGT
>NW_017728918.1:18854447-18866752 GCF_001723895.1 Crocodylus porosus | reverse complement strand
CACTGCTACCCCTGCATCTAAGGATTTGGTGACCTGGTCGTAGAAGGCCACAAGCTTGGTCTGACAGGACCTGCCTCTAATGAACCCGTGTTGGTTGCCCCTAAGCATAATCTTCCCTGCTGGCCCCTCATGGACATGTGCTAGGATAATTCTCTCAAACAGCTTCCCCAGGATTGAGGTAAGACTAACTGGCCTATAGTTCCCCGGGTCCTCCTTCCTCCCTTTTTTGAAGATGGGAACCACGTTGGCCCTCTTCCAGTCCTTTGGCACCACACCAGAGCACCACGAGTGCTCATAAAGCTGTGTCAGGGGTCCCGCAATGACCTCAGCTAATTCCCTCAGCACTCTGGGGTGGAGATCATCCAGACCAGCTGATTTAAATGCATCCAGTCCCTCCAGAAGTTCCCTGACTAGATCCTCCCTAACCCTTGGCCTAGGTGCACCTCCCCTGGGGACTGAGGGGAGCCCAGTGGGGGGGGGCTGATCCAGTCCCTGCTCAGGAAAATTTTACATCCACCTCAAATAAGAAACATGGATCTCTGTCTGATGCATTAATATGCTAATTTTGATGTAAACAAACAAACCTGTACAGTATAATTTTAATTAGACTAACATCTTGTAACACTGTAATTCACCAGTTTTCCCAGGAAGTTTTGCACTTCATAAACCTGAATCTGATCACAATCCCTGTTAAGGGGAATTTGGTTTGTGAATTCACTTGCTACCTACATAACTTTCCTGCTCTCCTTATTGGTGGGGAAGCATAATGTCACTGACTGTGACTCTTCAGCAAAGTGAAAAATAGTAAGTGTGATACACAGATACTCTTTGGGCAAGAAGAGAAAAACAATGTCATTTACTACTTCCTTCAGTAATGCCGAAAACAGGTGAGAAAGTAATAGAAGATAATGAAAACAGACTGAATGGAGAATTTGTGCAGATTCTGGATCAAAAATGTAGAGGCTTGCATTATTAGGCTGAGGTGTATTCAGGTCTGCAGTTTTCCTGCCCAGTTCTGTGCTACTGCCCTGCATAGTCATGCACAGATGACAGTAAAATACAACCACTCTACCAGTTGCTAGAGATCATGGCTTGCGCTGGTGCTTTGTATGCTCCCCAATTCTCTCCTTCTCCCCCACAAGGGAGGGGGGTGCCATTCTGCCCAACCCCTCCCCCATACACAACTAGGGGTACAGCTTCTCTGCTGTAGGAAGGACTCCTGGTGTTGGGCATGGGGAGATGCACTCTGGTGCCCCCTCTAAGTGGGTGCCAGGGGCAGGTGCCCCATTCTAGCCTGTAGCTGCACAAGCCTTAGCACGGGGTGGGCAAGCTCTGACCCGCGGGCCAGATCGGGCCTGCAGCAGACTCCATTTCCCAGCAGCCCCTGCCTGCATTGCTATGGCCAGTTTCCATGGTGACCTCAGCAGCAGCAGAGCCAGGGTTTCTATGGAGACTGGCCCCAGTAGCGCTGACAAGGTGCGAGGCTGGGCAGGGAGCTGGGATCTTCCAGCAGTGACAGCGTGGTCCAGAGCCAGCGTAGAGCTGGACTCCCTCGCCCGCAAGCCCTGGGCAGAGACATGCACGCAGTGAGTCACGGCTCTGCCCCAGGTCCGCACTACGCTGTCACCGCCTCAAGGTCCCAGCCCTGGCTGTGGAGCAGTTCCCCGCCCTGCCGTGCGCGCTGCCGGTGCCGCTGGGGCTGGTCTCCGTGGAACCCCTGGCCCCATGCTGTCGTGGCACTGCCGCTGCTGGGGTCTCCATGAAAACTGGCCGCAGCAATGCAGGCAAGGGCTGCTGGGAAATGGAGTCTGGCCAGCCCTGCCTTAGGATCTTAGTAAGTCCTACAAGGGAAAATTGCTGAAGGATGTGCAGTCACAGACCCCCCTGGATCAGGGATGTCAAGGGTTTCACCTGGAGCCCACAGGCTCCTGCCTAGCCTTGGCTTCCCCCCATCGCTCCTTTTGAGGCTGCTGGGGCTTTCAGGCTTCTTCTCCTTCCCCTGGTTTCTTTTGCCCCCTGCCCCTGGGTGCAGGGTGGCATGCTCTGTAGGAGCCCAGGGGGTGGGTGGTGGAAAGGGTATGTTTTCCAGAACTATTCCCAAGAATTCAACTCTTAATATTAGTTCTTTTTTTTTAAAAAAATTCAACTCTCACTCCTTATAGTAATAGCAAATACTTATACTGTGGGGGCATTCAAAGGCTTCAATCAAGACTTCACACCATCAGCACAGCTGGATACTAAACAGCTCATAAGCCATATATTAAATTGCAGAATAATATTGAGGATGATACTTGAGCTGGAGAGATCACAGCTTGCCTTTCAGCTGGCAGGTTGTATCTGTGAGACTGGAAGATAGAAAATAACTCTCTGCATACAAAATAAGCAAATATTTTTGGGAGTTGCTTCAAAGAACCATGGAATGCTAAATCTCTTGTTGTTTAGTTACTTAGGGTGCCTGTAGACATGCTTGTTCACATTTTAATTAGAACACATCAGAGCAGAACACATCAATTAATCAAGTCTGCTCCATATTCTAATTAGAACACGCCAGCATGGCCTCACCGTCATGTATCATAAGCCCCTACATGTTTCTAAATGGTTACTGGGGTGGGGCTTTATCTAAACCTCATTGATTAAGCTTTAGATAAAGTGTCTGGCAGCCATTCTGAAATGTGCAGATGCTTAATATATGTTGCAGTGAGCTGTTTTCATTAGAGCAGCAGTAATTAATTAAAACACTCCCCCTCCTCCACTCCTCAGCATGTGTATTGTAGCCTCTTCAATGTAGAGCTGTACTTTAAGGATGATGTAGTTAAATGCTAGTAAAATGGTTTTGAAGAGAGTGAAATGGCTTGGTATAAATTAAAAGCAGTAAAGGTTTCTTGTTGAAAGCTTTATGGAAGTATTTCTGTAAAAGTTTAACGTATATAGTATCCAACATACCTTTAGGAAGGGCGGTATTATCTATTGCCGATAAACCATACTGTGAACCATGTAAATAAGCACATCTCAAAGTCTTTACTTTAACATTTCTGCATGCAGATCTGTAGCTTTTTTCTTTGACCCTCCCATGACTGTATTTGTATTTTATTTTGCAGTTTTTTCCATATGGTGATGCTTCAAAGTTTGCCCAACATGCTTTCAGAACCTTTGATAAGAATGGTGATGGAACCATTGACTTCAGAGAGTTCATTTGTGCCCTGTCCATCACCTCAAGAGGAAGTTTTGAACAGAAGCTAAACTGGGCCTTCAACATGTACGATTTAGATGGGGATGGTAAAATTACAAGAGTGGAGATGCTGGAGATCATAGAGGTAAGATAAATGTAATGCACAGTTACAAAAAATAACACTTTGAAAGGCACTTAGTACTTCGTAATGGAAACAAATAAGAGGGACAACCTGGTGGGCATTGCAGAAAAAGGTGTGCACAATGTACAATAGATGTAAAAATGCCCATGCGTACTAAACTTAATGCACATTAACTATAACACATTAGTGCACGTGTAGATATGTCCAGTATTAGCTTGTATTCTCTAAACAAGTTATGCTAAAACATCCCATTGTCCAAAACAGGCTTATTATTCCAGTGTCAGTTAAATATGAGACGTTTCCATTATCCCTATTGATGTAGTAACGGTCCATCGTTTTGTGTCACATGTCTCAAAATGATACCAGCCAATTGAAAGAACTATTTATAAACTGTATACGTGGTCTCTGAGTTCAACTCAATATATGTGAATATAACAGGACTTTAACAGAGATATACTGTTTTGTTCTGAAAAGTAGCGCAAGTATGAAAACATACCACTCGGGAAACTGAGCAGTTAGTTGTTTAAATTGACTCAGCTGCCTATAAGGCTTTCAAACTAGTGCATAAAGTTGCAAGTATAAATACCTCCAACATACTAATTTGGCTTCTTTAAAGAAGTATGTACATTTAAAATGAGCTTACATTTTTACCAGAATGGAACATCTTTGGATCGTCTGTGTATTTATTAAATATATTGCTTCTTCCCAGGCCAACATGATCTTGTATCAGAAAAAGCTTATGTGTGGAGAAATATGACCTTAAAATCTTAATGAAATATTTTACATAAAAACTGATTTATGATCTGAATTGCTAGAAACTTCAGTTAAGAAGCATGCACGGTTTATTCAGAATAGAAATCACTAGAGCTACACTTAGAGAATTAAACATAATTATTAATCTATTTGCATTTGAAAGTTTACTTATAAAGATGATATTTTTTATAGTAAAACAAAGATTTCAAGTTATTTTTTAAAGAAAGAATCTGTCCTGCTGTGCAGAATGCAGCACATTCATACGCTGTACATTTATTAAAGAATTAACTTCAATATTTAAATGTTACATTTGTAGTACTTGAGATTCTTTAAAAAAAATCAGAGGCAAATTATTAATCATCATCATAAATTAGAAAATTGTCTCTGCATATGATCACACCAGCCAGTCATGCATTAACTACTGTTTGATTTAATCCAAACTTTTTTTTTTTTTTAATTTCCCTTTTGGTTTCTTTCCAAAGGCCATTTACAAAATGGTGGGCACTGTGATAATGATGAAGATGAATGAAGATGGTCTCACGCCAGAGCAACGAGTAGACAAGATTTTCAGCAAGATGGATAAGAACAAAGATGACCAGATCACACTGGATGAATTCAAAGAAGCTGCAAAGAGTGATCCTTCCATCGTATTACTCCTGCAGTGTGACATTCAGAAATGAGCTTGTGTCAAATGCATTAAAGACTGCACAGAAGTTTAAATGTTCCATTCAGTTTGCAGCTATTTCCACACACAAAAAATTGCTTGGACTACCTGTAAATGGACTTGCTTCTTGTGTTTGAAACACTTGTGTGCATGAGAATGTCATTTGCTAAAGAATTTTAAAAGTATATATTATAAAATAAACTGCCACAATGTGACGTGTGCAATGTCATTTCATAACAGCCCTATTCCTCTGAAGCCTGTGCAGCAGTACTGTGCTGCCGTGAATTATATTCTTTATTGTTCATGTTTTACTGCTGCTCGCTCTGTGTCTCCTAGACTGAGTAATGTTAGTGACACTGAATTCCCATGGTAATGTAACTGTTTATTATAAACCATGTCACCATTCTGCTGTAAAGTAGTACTGGACAGACAGAGGAGACAATTCCTCAGTTCTTGAGTCTGATCCACACGTGCTTGTATTGTCAGTGAATATAAATGTACTTCATTTGCATGCCTTTTAGGTTTGCCTTAATTCTTACCTCATTTGCATCCCTTCGATCTGGAAAGAGCTATGTCAGAGGAATGCAGTATAAACAAACAAGCAAATCCTGCTAAAATGCTCCCTTAATTAAAAAGTATAAATATATATATATATGTTTAAAATATTGTTTATGGGAAGTTAAAGTTTTATTGGAAGTGTATTGATTTCTGCCTGAATTTTCAAAAGCTTCCAAAAAGGTTGAAATATATGTCCCAAAATAAATTTATAATATTTGACGTTTTTCCCCCCCCTAATTCTTACTTTCCATCTGTAGTGCAGTGGGAGTAACTAATGGGAATAAAAAGAAAGGCTCCGTCAGCTACTAGCATCGGCTGCTATAATATTTGAAAAATACACATAGTTCATTACAAAAAAGTGAGTATAACGTGGCGCCTGTTTTCGACATGCTGTGTAACAGGGAAGCTGGTGCTATCATCTGCCTACCTCTGAAGTCTTGAGCCCATACATCAGAGAAACAGCCAATAGAAAAGAGCTGCCTTAATTCTTCTGCACCTAGTGACATTTTAACATCTGGTCTCTAAAAATGGTGCAGTGGCAGCAAACTTTTTTAAAAAATAGTCTACATTGTATTTCAGAGACCTACGGCCAGGACATCTCTAGAGCTGCACGGACACATGCAGCAGAATCCCTCTCACAACGCTAACCTCACCAGCTCTCTCCTGATGCCTGCTTTTAAAACCACTCCGCACTAAAGATCAGGTGTGCCAAAAAGGGACCTTGGTCCCAAGCATGTTAGCACCAGTAGCTCTAAGACAATAGTAGATCTCAGCACCTAATAGAGTCCTATTACACCCCATTGGATACTCAAAATGTTCAGATCAAGATGTTTCCTATGTAATGTAAAAATATGTAGAAGAAAACAGACGTGACCGGCCGATGGAGCGGGATGGTACTTGTTCCAGACTAACTCCTCCTAAGGCGCATACAGCCATCTTTTCCAAAGCTCCTTAAGTTAGGTCACAATTGAGAGAAATGTTGAAAGCCTCAAACTGAATTTCAGGCCAGTCAGAAAGCCACGCTCTTCTTTACTTAAATAGCTTTCCAAGCCAGCCTGTCAGTACAAAACAAGGCATTCATTTGGTTAAACCCAGCCTCCCCCTCTGATCTTGTTTTCTGTGCACATGCTCAGCTTCTCTCTTACTGCAGGACATTACAACTTCACTTTTACACACAAACCTGTTGTAAAAAACCTATGAGATGGTAGTTTAGCAGCTCAATCATAAAATATTCTCAGTATATTGATGTGAGAAACAAGGATTTCTTTGAGTGATATCTTCTATTGGACCAACTGCATAGGTGGGGTGGAGTTACGTCACCTGAGATGAATGCCTTGCATTCAAAAGCTTACCTAACTCCATCCAAACTATGCAGTTGGTCCAATAAAAGATACCCCCCTAAGAAATCCTAGCTTCTCACATAATCCCTAGACCAGTACGGCTACATCATCACTCCACCACTACCATTGTATTGATAGAATTATGTAGAATTACAGGTTAAAAATACCGTCTTCCCAGATCACTACAACCATCGAGTTACCAAGCCTTGGGCTTCCTTTAAAGTGATGTAAACGGTGACAAAGCATGGGAAAATAAGTGCACACATTTTAGCCAGGTGCTTACCAATTAGGAGGAAGAGGGTGACACTCAAGCTTTCTACTTGGTTATATTTTAAAGAAACTAGACAGTTACATTCACAGGTAAATCATGCCTTAAACATGCTGTGTTTTTAGATGTCAAAAAAGCAGCTAAGCTCAAATGCTGGAGTCACAAAAACATCTCCAAAGTCAACACTGAAGGGACAGGTATTGGTTTCACATGTCTGGAACACATGAGGAAAAGAGAATCTTCCTAAAGGAATAAAATTCAAGCAAGATGAACCATCTCATCACATCTACAGGCACGACGACCTTACCGTGAGTTTCCACTTTCTAGAACAAATAGCCAGAAGTGGAAATTACAACTGCAGCTTTGCACCAAAATTTCCACAGAGACACCAGGGTTAATACTCACTGCATTTCACACCCACACATACGTTTTATTGTACTGGACTACTTTATTTTTAAGCTACAACCAGTGGGAATTAGGCAGCCGAGTCTCTTTTGGGCATGGATCTGATTTAATTCTGGATTGCATACTGGATGCCTTATTGATTTTATGTTCCTCTCGCTCTTGATTACTGCAGTTTATATCCTGCCAGGAAAGGCCTGAGAATTTTTTCCTCATGGGAACAGATGTCAGTCTTAATAAACTTACCATATAGACTGCAATTCTGCAGTCTGCCCAGGGATCCACAACACCCTCCCACCAAAAAAGCAGCTCAGCTCCAATGTGGGAGTCACAAAAGACCCTAATTTATAAAAAGAAAAAACAGCATGAGGCACGTTAGGCAGTTGGGCCTTCTCGTTCCAGCAAAAAGCACACCAAGAACCCGCTTGGTTTCTTTCCTGCTTTGCAAGTGTCTACACATACAGTTAAATGCTAAAGCAGGGGTGTCACAAACCTGGCCCACAGAGCCCCCTCATTTGGCTCCCGGTGCTACCTGTGGGTCTTGAAGCTGACCCACAGGCACCATGCAGCGCCTGCCACACATGACGTCTGCTCCACACCAGATTGAGTGCACACGTGGAGTAGGATGCGTGCTGGATCCAGCATGGAGCAGAGTGGTGCTGAGGGAGGTGCCGTATGCAGCGCGGTCCTGGGGTGGTCCTGGCGTCCGCTTCAGGACACTTGCTGAATCCAGCATGTCGGGCCAGCCTACGGGCAGGATCCAGGCTGCGGACTGGCTCCATGCCAGTTATCCGGTAAGCATGATCTGAAAATCTTCAGAGCGCCATTCAGTCCAATTTCCTAAGCCCGTGAAGGCCAACCTTTCTGGCAGATGTGCACAAGTTAAACTCTGCGCCCATCCCAAGTGCCACTCGGTTCCCTTCCCCGGCCTCATCTGTTGCTTGCTCTCTGCCCTGACTACTGCTGCGGTCCCTGTGCTGAGCCACAGAAGGTGCCCCGTGTGATGCATGTGCTGCAGGTTTGTGTTTGCAGAAGCATGAGGGATTTAAGGTCACAAAAGTCAGTCAGATAGGGAGTAGCTAAGGAAAATGTGACCTTTAAACTATCCTTTATTGTTGTTTTTTTTAATTGAAAAAGAAGTTACTTACTAGTACCTGGAAGTATTAAAGAAGTCCTGCCATATTTGCATTCTAGCTATATATGCGCACACGGTGAGTACCAACAACTTTTACGTAGCAACATCACACCTATTGCTACCCTATCAAAGTGGTAAAAGGAAGTACCCACACTTTGTTCCTCAGTTTCCTTTCAACCAGTTACACATTGTATCTGATGTAAAGGAAAAGTAGAAAAAGGACAGAATGCTAACGTACATATGGACACGACACAGAAACTGCCTTAGAAAATCACATATGCATTTGTCAAGTCCAGGAGTAGAGAGACATAGTTAGCCATGTTAGTCTTAAATAGAAGAAGAAAGGGTAGATATGCATCTTAATAGACAAACCAAAGAGTGTGTGTGTGTGTGTGTGTGTACACACACGATACATATACCTGTTATAAGCTTATATATAAGAAAGAGAGAGTACAAGCTTTAGTGAGCAGTATTTCACTTCCAGATGCCGAGTGAGCTACAGCTCACAAAAGCTTGTGGTACAAACACACACACACACACACCGACCCACCCTACTTTGGTTAGTCCAAGTTGCAGATCTACCCTGCCTTCAATTTGCCAAGTCCCCCATGGAGGCACACCATATGGAGCACTGCCAAATTAGGGCCATCTCTGTGATATGGACTCATTGTAACAGAGCTCAGATCAGTGCTGTCATCTCCCTCTGCCATCCCATACCAGTTTAATGCAGCCTGATGTCCAGCTTGAGGTTGAGCAGATCTCTCTGGACCTTTAGATTTCCCAGCTAGAGACAAAAAAAATTAAAAAAAATAGCCTCTTCAAAAGTCTGAATGGCTTTGTACTGTCCAGAGAGCAGGCTTAGGAAGAGCACTGGAGCAAGTCAATGTGTTGACTCGGGTGGATTTCAGTGACTAGAAAAAGTCCTAGGTTGGGCCCTCAAAATCACACTATCTGAACAGAAGTTCGTATATAGAGAATCACCACCGAGGCTTGGATCTGTCTCCTCTCCCTCCCCAATGTAATCGTCACCAGAAATACTGTTTCCATAGACAGGTAGAGCAAAGAGTATGCTGTCATAGGCTCAGTGGCCCCATGAGAGGTCCCACTGTGGCAAGAGGATCCCTCATGTGGGAATATACTTTCAGCCAAACACTTGAGGTATCTGAGGGCTGCTGGGTAAGAAAATACTTTTTAGCCCATCGATTCACAAATAATGAATTAAAGATAGCTGCCAAGTGCACCTTACCTGCACTGATAAAGAAATCGATGCACTTGAACTTCTGGAGATGGTGCAGGATGACTGAGATAGAAGGCTGATTGGCTCTAGTGTCCCTTATCCAAAATCAATTAGAAAATCTGGTTCTCTCTGCCAGGCAGGCATGTCTCTAATGAAGGACAGTCTGCTCTAGCTACGAACCATCCAGCTGCCATGCTGCAAAGGTAAAAGGAGTGTAGGCCTGGCTGAAGCATCCTTCCTTTGTCTAGGGAAGCAGGTTCAGGACCAGAAGTGGAGTCCTGGGGTCCCTCTCGGGTATCAACAGGAAGTCCTGGTACCAGGAGCCTGAGTCACTTGGCTAAGTTCTGCATCACCTTGAGGCAGGGACTGGAGGCCTGGGCATGGAGCACACAGGAAACTTTCCAACCAAGGCGGCAGAAATAAATCTGACAGGTAGGCAGATGCAATTTCTTCATCGCCCTCAAAGCAAAAGGACACACACTTCTTGTCCCAGTCTGCAAAGGGAACTTGATGACCAAGTCCTTGACCCTGGCCTTGGTTATTTCCATCCCAAAATCATACCAAGCAAGAAGCACTTAATCAACAACAGGACTGTTTGATTGGTGACACACAAGGGGTTAGTGCGACCCAGAGACTCCTGCCCAGCCACCGCTCCCTACATGGTTTCTGATGCAATTGCAGCAGGGCTCTGCCCTCCCTGGCTTGCATGTCCTGCCCCCACTCCTGGGCACAGGGCAAAGTAACGGGATGGGGTGAGGGTGCATGTGTTGCACACACAGCAGGGGATGGAGCTGGGCTGCCTGTGCTGCCACATAGCGCAGGGGAGTTGTGGTAGCTGCACTGCATGCAGCAAGGGAAAGAGCTGGACTATGCACACTGGACACACAGCAAAGAGCAGGGTTGCCTGCAGACCCAGACACAGGCATGGGCAAACCAGGGGGCTGCCTGGGGCCCGGACAGGAAGAGGGCCCAAAAATGGGGGGGGAGGGAAATTACAATTGCAAAAAAAAAATTGTATATTGTGCATATATGGGACTGGCAATGTTATCAACTGAGAACAAACTATTTAAAGACATTGATACCACAGATGCAATAAAGACTTTTGCAACAAAAAAACATTATCTCCAGAGAAGGGGGTGCCTGATACTAAAAGTTCACCTGGGGCCGCCACGAGTCTAGGTATAGCATCAACTGCATGCTGTCTAAGTGATGGGAAACCTGACTGCCTACATGGCATCAGCTTGTGGCTCCTGGCCCTGGAGATGTTGGACAGCCCTGATTTACAATATGGGAATATCATAGGGTTGGGATAGGAACGTGTTTGTAGTAGGTTTACCTTTTTGGAGCTTGGGTTGTGTCCCAGGATCAAGGGTCTGCTGTTTGCTTGGTTGAACCATCAATCCGGAGGCAGCACAAGCGAAGCAATGTCCCACCCTTTTCCAAAAGGAGGAGGCAAGGAGCAGCTGGACCTGAATCAGAACTGTGCCAAGCAGGTCGGGAGAAGTTTGGGGGTGGAGCCCCTGAAGAGCATAAAAGGGGAGCGTGTTCGGCATGCTGGAGAGATGACGAGGAGAGAGGAGCTCCAGAGATGGCCGTTCTCGGGACCCTGCTTGAGCTTCAGTGGTGCATGAATTGGCACAGGGGGATCGGGCTTTAGGAGCTGCTCGAGGAGGCTTGACAAGCGGCTGGGCAGTTGGTATGCAGGGCAGAACACAGAGAGCTGGCTCTGGGAGTAGCTCAAGGCAGTTAGGGCCCCACATGGTGTGTGGACTGGCACACGGAGAATCCGCCCTGGGAGGGCCTCACCCAACACGTGGGTCGGTGCACAGAGGACCTGCCTGGGAGCAGCTCATAGCTGCTCAGGTTAGCTCCGGCCCTAGGCCAAGTGATTGGAGTCCCACAGCGCAGCTCCACCTTTAACTAAGAGCCCCGGTGCCCAGAGGAGGGCCCAGGAAAGGGGAGAACCCCCGGTGTGAGGCTCTGGTTCCCTGGTCTGTAAGGGTTCGGCTCCCGCGAGAGAGAGCGCCCTAGGCTGCCCAGTGCGGGGCACCAGGCCATCGAGGAGAGCCAAAGGCACCGCTGGAGGGAGGCTCTTGCGGGATCAGCCTCCAAGGGATGAGCCTTGGCTACTTCAGAGAGGAAGCATGACTTGCTGGGGAAGCGGGTCTCGCAGGAGAGGTGGAAACAGGAGAGGAGGGTCCGCCACCTCCACCCTCCGTTGCAGGAGGGGTGTGTGCACATCCCAGGGCCATAAAGGGGAGGGGCTTCAAGGAAACCCCTTGGGGAGGTACTGAGTGCACTCCCTATTTTGGGTGATTGTTGCTGTGTTTAGGTCTATATAGCTATGGGTATTCTTTAAGGAAGTTTATATGATCAGTTAGGCTCTGGAGCGGTGAGAGACGCGCGGGTGAAGCCTGCTGCGCCCCCGCTCCCCTGAAGCCCCCCAGACACCCCCTCAGCAGCCGCCAAGCCCCCGGCCGACCCCCAGCACAGCTGGAGGTAAGCAGGCTCGTGGTGGGAAGGGGTTAACTCCTCGCTCCCTGGGAGGAGGCCGCTGCCTGGTCCCAGGCCAGGTCAAGCCCCCGCCCAGGACCCTACTTGGCCAAGCCCCCCAGGGAGCCCCGCCACCGGAGCCGC
>NW_017728918.1:18846626-18854325 GCF_001723895.1 Crocodylus porosus | reverse complement strand
GCAGACGGAGCCCCTGGCTCTCGGCTGCGGGGGCTGCCTGTCCCTTTTTCAGGCTCTGGGCCCGGGAGCATGGCCACCTCCCCTTGCAGGGTCTGCTCCCAACTGGGGTCTCTGGCGTGCCAGCTGGAGGAGCCCCAGGCCACAGTCCGGCCACAGTCCAGAGACTGCGTGCCATCAGGGACTGCGAGCAGGAGATAGACTCCTACTGCCAGACCCTTCTCCCCTGGGAGCTGCAGGGTAGAGCACCGTCTCCCTCCATGACTAAAAACCCCTTTCCCCTGTTGACATTACAAACAAACAAAAAACAAAACAAAACAAAACGAGAACCTCTCACTACAGCATATAACAACCCCCCTCCCCAAGTCCAATAAGTCTTGTGTAACACACCTCCACATGATCACACTTTACCACTGTATGTACGAAAAATACAAGATGCATTTCCCATATATGCAGTGGATCACAATTAACTTGTTTACTAAAAATATGTATGTAGTTTTACATATTTGTACGTTACTCAGCAAATCACATTTAAAAATATACGTTCAATATATTTTGAAATTATTCCCATATTGTTAAGTGTACCTCAGGGTTTTGTATTGCTGGCCACTACAATAATAAGTGTATCCCTCTGTTTAGATTAGCAAAAGAAGACGCCATGTGATACGATGGAGCCTTCTGCTCCTTGCATTCCCATATATTGAGGAAGATTTGCTTTGGGAGAAGCTTTGGAAGGATTCTCCCTTTTGTTTAGTTTTAATACATATACATGGGTCTAGATCTACCTGTGCAGGCATATTATATACATGCTTTGTTTAACCAAAATTAAAGAACTACCTTTGTCAAGGAAACTTTTCTAGTCATTATAGTGCTGCCTGAAGACTCAAATCACACTTACACAAAGGAAAAAAAAAAACTTGGGAGAAGCTAGGGGTTAGTTTTTCCATGGTCAAAGAACTGCAAATAAATTCTGCATTCTAAGCTGAGGAATATAAAGTGAAAATTATTAACTCTGTCTACACTTATTAACGCTTGTTCCACTAGAAAATGAAATGGGCAGATTGATTGTAGTTAACAGTTTGTAGAATGGTGGTTAGTAGTGTTAGTCTGAAGTCAGGCAGGATGCAAGGCAAGGTGGCACCACTGGGTACTTTTACATGTGCTCTGAAGTTGTGGGGGACGGTGCTTTAATTAGAGCACTAACAGTAAGTAGTATTAAAGGAAGATGTTTTTAGAACTTCATAACCCATTTTCATTTATCACTAAGTCAGTTCTTAAGATACCAGTTTCTTTGTGTATCCAAGGTAAGATACCAAAAATATTCCCACTGCTCAAGATGTAAACAAATATTAATGTAATCAAATAATAAATGATGCCCAACAGCACAATAATCCTACCCTTGATAAAATGAAGAGCATGCATTACGTTACATTTTATAACCTTGAATACAATTTAAAAATATAATCCTACTGTGTAGAATTTTAAGTTGTAAACGCTTCATTTTTATGGTATATATTGAACACATTATTACTCGTATCATTTTTGTAAAAAGTTTATTAAAATTATCTTGGGCCAGTTATAAAAAAAATAAAGAACCCCCTGAAATACATTCTGCTTTAAACTCCAGTAGCTGGCAATAAAAAAGTGAGTCGAAAGAAAATTTGTGTTACTAGTTGTCAAGTCCAAGTTTTATTCAAATTATACGCTCTGCTTATGTTTTTGGCTTGTCCAAACACATACTATTGCCCTAGAAAATATAAAGGAACCTTTTCCTTTGCTAGGCATAGCCTCCAATTAATTTTTCTTTTAACCAGCAATAAGTAAGTAATCTTACAGACATAATTATACAGTTATACTGTACAAAACTGTGGTCATTTGGGATAATATATTAAGGTATAAAGATATGTATCAGGTTTAATCATCTTCCTGCTCTTGGCGTCTATTTTGGAAATTCAGTGTTGTCTGCCCTCTTTCAGGATCTTGCATTCGGAGGATTCTAATAAGGCGACTTGTTGGTAGAGAACTAGAAAAAAACAGACACATAATTTAAACTGATGCTTCCTCATGAACAACTCTCAGTGCTGCCAGATTGACTCTCCATTAAATATTTATCTTGTTATAACTGCATTTATTTGCTCGTATAAGCCAGCAACGTTGAGTGAAGTCCTAGCTCTATTGTGGTGAATACCAAAATTTCCTATCAACTTCAGTTGGACTAGGACTTCAACTCTGCCCTTCACTAGAGCTTTATCACTTTACATTTGATGCCACAAATACTGTGTCTAGTTCAGCCCTGTGACCTGAACAGGTAGCTAGCATTAATTAGGCAAATGCCAGACAGCACAAACTTCCGGAGGCACATTTTACACTCAAACCCTTTTCAATTTAAGCTCAAATCTTCAGTGCTGCAAATGTTATGTACAGACAGAACCCTACTTGCATTTAAATTAATTTTTAGTATAGTTATATCGATATACACATTCAGTTATAATACAGTCCTATACAATAGGAGGGCTCCAGGTCATGCTTATGGCTGTTGCACAAAATGGCTTAATTGTACTTTCCTTGTACTTACTTCCATTACACTGGCATTTCCATATTAATACTGAAATTAACTGCATAGAATTTAGCAAAATGGAAAACTGTATTTATTATCTGAATTCATAAAAAACTCATGTATACCTAGAATAATGCAATAATAGCAAAGTCCTGAATTCTGACTAAACACAGCTTCATACATCTTTCTGAATAACATTAGCTTTATTCCCCTTCAAAAATGGAAGTCCATAAAATTGCAATAACTGTTTGCTGCTGCTAGATAAATGCCAGGGTAGTTTATACAAAAGTAAACTTCAAAGCAAAGGCAGTAATTCTATTCTATTCTATTCTGTGTGTTCTGCTTTTCCTTGTAAGTAGGACTAAACTAATGCTAAACTAAACTAAAAAAACCCAAAACATAGCTCTAATTAAACAATTTCCAAATTAAAGAAGAAACTTTGCTCTGGGGTAAAGGAGAAAGAGAACAAAATACTGAAGTTACTTGCAGTGAAGGACAGAACCACCAGGGATGAGTAAACAGTGAAAAAGGGAAACTTCAATGTGTTTGAAATGCTGGACATATAGCTGGCAAGTGCTCCTTGCTAGACCCAGCACTTTGTAAACAGTTCCAGGACATGTTACACTTAGAATAGAAATCTGCACATGCAGCTTCATGATGGAGAAAACTATATTATTTTGTAAAGATGCCAGCGAGGAGACTGAAAGGCCACCAAATTAAGTTTTACTATATTTAAAGTCCTACTGCCATGCAAAGCAATAAGGATGTATACTCATTCCAGGGGCTTTAATTGCTTTGTGTATCCGCCTGTATAAATTTCAGATTGCAAAAACATCTTCCTTACTACAAACACAAACATAGGAAACACTTTAAAAAAAAACTAGCTCAGGGGAGACACATTAATAAAATATCACGAGTGTTATTTTCAGAGGAGAGGAAGGTAAAATACGAGAAACATCATGGCAGCCCCTAAAGGATGCTTTTGGTTTCAACTCTGCTGTGTATATGCCATCAAGAAAGATTGATTCCGTTTTTTCTCCCTTTATGTAACCTGCACATTTTTTAAGATAAAAAGTTTAAGGAAAAGCTATTACCTCATGCTTTGTGGAGTGAGCAAAATAAATTGTCGATGACGCTGAGAATCTGCCATCTTGAGCATCATGTCCATTGAAATTCTTCTATTAACCATGTCCTAAAAAACAGAGTAATTAATAGTTACTGTTTTAAATTTATGATAATTTATACTTTTAATGCCTCATATTACCATGCTAATTAAAACAATAACAACATGAGAAAAATTAATTATGCTTGGAAATATCTTGCTAACAAAGTACTGCTAACCAGAATGCCAAATTAACAAAAACTCACTGTGTTTAGCTAATCAGAAGTAAACTGTTAGTAAAATAATCTAAAAGAAAAGAACTAAGTTTACAGTCTAGAATCAAAACCCAGGAGATATTAGTTATGTATACACATACATCATTAACTCTGCTCTACCTTGTGTGTCTTCAACTACACAATCATTTACTGTAGCAGAAAAACTAATTAAATTACCTCAATACCTATGCATAACATCTGCAACTGTGCATAACTTCAGGACCCCAAAGAGCTTCTGTAAGTTGACTGTACACAACATGTACAAAGAACAAAAGTGCTGTTGTACATTTCTGCCTAATTACTGTCAATGAATATTAAAGAACCTTAGATAAATATGTACATTATAAAATACGATAACATAATTAAAGATGTAATGCATTTACACAGTTAAGTTGTTACAATTGCTATAACAGGGCCCCCTCTAGTTCCATTTAGGAGAAAGCGGAAGAGTCCTTTAATGGTTGAAGCCCCATCATTCTGACAAGTGGCAGAAGCACTCAAACAGCGATGGAGAACAGAGCTTCTGCCATAGAAACTGCTGGGAAATAGTCTTATAGAGACATGGCTAAGGCCCATGCAGGATATAAGGAAGACCAGGACTCATCAGAGCCTAGCTAGAAAACTACTGTATTTACCTAACTATACAATGACCCTGATTATAATATGAGCCCCTAATAATTAGATACTACATACAGAAAATGTACACATTTTCCAGGTATAGAATCTAATTATTGGAGGTTTGCCTTGAATTTGTCCCCTTCCCGCTACTATAGCAGGGAAAACAAATTGGAGGCGTCAGGTATACCTCTTGCCCTCTACCTCCCTCCAGCTCCTTCCTCCTACAGTCCCTTCCCTGCTTCCTTAATGTTCCTTCCCTGTGCTTCCTGTGTAAATATAAGTAAAGAACAAATTTGGAAACACTTACCTTGATATAAACATAGCTGTAGTCATTTGCATACAGTACCCATAGATTTAGTTAATCCAGAATCAATACATTTTATCTTTTTTGAAACTGATGCAAGTTTTAGCAGAAGTACTCCATAAGCACACGTTAAAGTAGCATTTTAGCATCTTCTTAGAGAAAGTACAAACTATGCACAATATTAGTCTGAAGCCAAGAGGCTCATGATTTACCATATAGTTCATTGGGCTGGGCCCCAGCAGAGTCAATGATATTTCAAGTCATGGTGACCCAACAGCTCAGCACCACTCAGTATGTGTGTACACTCCAGGTATCCCCATAAAATGATCCATGTGCCAGTTAGCCCCCCAGTCATGCCTGGAACCAGGTGTTCTTGTCAAGAGTCCTGGGATACTCCAAAAAATTATGTGCAGATAAGTCACAGGGCAAACTTGTCTGGCTTCACCTCATAGAGGGCAGGGTCACACTTATCGTATGTGACAGGCTGAGAGAGGGGGTGACAGAGGGATTCTGGGTGAACTATTTGGGGCCCTGTTACATGATGTTTGCCAGACATTTAGGGCCGAGGAAGAAACAGGTATCATTGAAACTGGGAATGAAAGGTGCAGCTCAGTTGAGGGAGTGAAGAGGAGGTTGAAATGCATTCAATGTGGTGGCTTACCTTGACTTGAAAAAGGGGTACTACACTCAACAGGCACTACTGTACACTTTATTCAGATGGAATGCGCTAATCTATTTTTGTGATTGCTTCCCATGTATCTGGGTCCAAGAAGGCAGTTCTCCTCAAGTCTTCCCAAGGATAACTGCTCTTCTGGTGTGGTTTAATACCCACTGAGGTGTTAGGGCTTAAAGCCCACTTTATGGAGATGGGAAGCTCCTCCATAGCTTGCTCCTGTGGCCATATGGCTGTTGGTGGCATCTGGACTTGGATCTAAACACAGGATGCCTGCCAAAAGACTTTGGAAATATCTAACGCCCCTGGTGGAGGTGGAGGATATTTGCCAGTTGTAAGGCTACTTACGGTTTTGGACTGACTCATGGATTTGGACTTGATTTGCCTTGGAAGGCAATATTTTTTTTCAAGAAAAGATTGCTTCCCATCAGCAGATCTGTCCAAGGTAAGCTGTATTTCACTGTTATGCTCAGTGTTGGCTGCATTTAAAATCAACTTCATAGTTGGTCTGGTTTCTATTACTGAGCACATACTGCTTTTTGCAGTAGTTTAAGGACAGATAATATATTTAATGAGGTTTCCTCATATATGATGTAAGATTGGGAGGGAAGGGAAGAACCTACCTTGCATACAAATAAATCAATAAAAGGTTGAAAAAAGGGCAGGAGTGTGAATGAATCTGGCAGAAACTAAGGAAACAGTTAAGGAAAAGGAGTCCTACAAGGTCAGACACCAAACTTCAGTGGACACTGCAGAGAAGCTGTGGGAGACACTACTACCCAAAAACAGTCTTGATGTTGCTCTTGAGAGGGCTACATCCTGTCAGCAAGGAGTGCGCTCTCTCGTTCCCAATGGACCCACCCACTGAAGACATCAAGATGTGGCAAGCAAAATAAGTGGGGAAACTGGGAGTGAATGGAAGACTTGATTTGTACGGGAACCCCAAGGACTTCAGTGCACCTGGAAAACAGCAGCACAATGAGTGCTTGTTCTAAGCCTTTAGGTAAAATTAAAATTGCTCTCTGTTACTCACTGGATTTTTCTTTAAAGAAAAAAGAATAATAATAATAAAAAAATCTATAATCTGAAACTATTTGATAAGAGACTATTATTATTCCTCGTCTCTTGAACAATGAAACGCAAATATAAGCATTCACCTCCTGTTTCATTTTCTAAGCAGAAAATTGAGTCACTGAGTCCAAAACTTGGGCAAAGTCCTGGGCTCCACTGACTATGCATTTTACACTTCACAGTAAGTGCACAATGTTTCAAGGGATCAATAGAGCCGTGTTGAAGACTTCATCCACCCGTCGGAAAATGCCAGCTTTGTTTTCGCTTATTTTTTGGCTACAGAAAAAAATATTAGAGCAATTTTTCTGTTCCAAAAAACTCAGACAGGTCCCAACCAGTCAGAACGTTTTAACACTGAATTTCTATTTGAAATCTTTGGATTTGCACACCTAAAAATGCTAGCACCTTGAAGGACCTTTGGGGTGACTTCAAGGCACTCCAGGGTGCCACAGTATCCTTATTGAGAGCCACTAAATAAAGCCCTGTACCTACAAAACACGCATGTACAATAAGTAGCTCGTCTTCCTTGCAAATATGCTATTGGAGCCCCCAGGTGATGAGCTCAAGCTATTACAACCATAATAATAAGGCCACACTGCAGCACAGGAGTCTAAAAGATGATGATCTGTGCACTTAATTTAAGAAACAGAGCTTTAAGCTTATGTACATTCACTAATATTCTGAATGATCAGAGTGTTCAGGATTCTCTATGTATAGGATGGATTCCTTTCAGCTTTATCATTTTTCAGTTTTATGATTTCCCTATCAATCTTTCATGCCATTCCAAAACAGGCAGTCCTCGACTTAAGATGTTAAGAGTTACAACGAATGGCACTACCTGGAGAACTTCTGTTCAAACTTCCTTGGAAACTTTTTGGAAGAAAGCAGACAAGACTCCATAAAAACCTACAGCCAAGATTCCTAAGAAGACTCCAGCCAAGAACCCTTCAAAAAGTCCAGGAAAGTCACCTCAAAGAAGTCCTTCCAAATCAATGTGATTGCTATTTACAATATAAATACATTAATGTAGCTATATTACTCATCTATAATTGACTGAATACAAAATTCGGGGTTATTTTTGGTGATAATGGAGTATTGGGCC
>NW_017728918.1:18841974-18846615 GCF_001723895.1 Crocodylus porosus | reverse complement strand
GACCCCAGCTGACTTCCTGCCCTTTGGGCAGGGGGCTGGACTCGATGATCTCTCGAGGTCCCTTCCAGCCCTGATGTCTATGATATCTATGAAATCCCCCATTTATAACATTGTTTCTATGGAAAAAAATCGGTTCTGCGTTATGATGTTTCAACTTCAGATGTGGTTTTCAGGAACCAATTTTGTTTTAAGTCCCAGGACTGCCTATATGCAAGAAAGGTCCAACTGCCGAGACAGTAATCCAGGTAAGAATTACACCAGTTTGAAAAGTGTGCATGGTAACTTCCTTTCTCGGACTGCATTTTCCCCAGTCTGAGTATCACTTAATCTAAGTGGTACTCTAAACACCAGAAATTCCTGAAGAATTTCACTCTCAGAGAAGTAACATTATTCTCTTTTGCCCAAGATCTGACACTTTGGCTTAAGAATAATGTTTGAAAGACATCATATTGCAAATATAATACAAAGAATGTAAAGAATTTCTATGGAAATAGAGCAAGGCAAAAACTGGCAAATATGAAAGTGCCTAAATCTCAGGATATCTGGAGTCTCTCTGCCTGAGTGAGTGACATTTTGTACAACTAATACATTCACTGTATCAGTCAAGGTCCTAAGACTAGAAACCCCCATTCCAAATAACCGACATGTATATCCTAGGTGAAGAGGTCATTGCTTATGACAGAGAACACAAAGAACAGCTGCATGAATCTCTCACTAACAGTTTTAAGATGATACAAAATGGACTGTTACCTAGAAAGAAGGTACCATTGATATGTATGTGTTAGAATTTATAAGGAGAAATCCCTTCACATACCATGTTTAGTGATCAAAACAAAGTCATTTTTAATCTCTGTGAATAGCAGAAATGTTATCTCGCACCAACTGAAAATATTGGTCTCATAGATTTCATAGACATTTGGGCTGGAGGGGACCCTGGAGGATCACTGAGTCCAGCCGCCTGCCCCAGGGACAGCAGGTCAGCAGGAATCACAGGATCCCAGCAAAGATAAGCATCCAAATGTCTCTTGAAGGCATTCAAAGCGGGTGCTTGAACTGCCTCCGGCAGTAGTCTATTCCAAATCTTGGGGGCGCGGACAGTGATAAAGTTCTTTCTTATGTCCAGCCTGAATAGGTCGCGGCGGAGTTTGTGACTTCTCTGGTGAACAGACGTTCCCCCAGATCCTGATGAGCACCCCTGATAAACTTACAGGTGGCCATCAGATCACCCCTGAGCCTGTGCTTTTCCATGCTAAAGAGTCCCATGGCTGTCAGCCTCTCATCATAAGGTCTGTTTGCCTGACCTCTGATCATGCGCGTGGCTCTCCTGCACCCTCTCAAGCTTCTCCACATCCTTTTTGAATTGTAGGAGCCCAAAACTGGATGCAGTACACCAGCTGCGGCCTTACCAAGGCCAAGTACAACGGGAGAACGACATCCCACGATCTGCTTGAGAAGCATGTATGGATGCCAGCCAGCATTTTGCTCACTTTACTAGCCGCAGCATCACACTGAAGGCTCATGTTCATCTTGTGGTCGATCATGACCCCCAAGTCCCTTTCATCTGTAGTGCTAACCAGCGTAGCACTGCCAAGCCTATAAGCATGCTGCAGGTTTTTCCTCCCAAGGTGGAGAACCTTGCATTGTGGTGGAGAACACCATCAGGTTCTCGTCCGCCCGTTTCATGAGCTTGTCAAGATCTGCCTGGATCACCCTCTTGACCCCAGAATTTGGTGTTATTGGCAAACTTGGCCAATCCACTTCTGACACCAATGTCCACATCACTGATGAAGATGTTAAATAGTACAGACCCTAGAACAGAGCTTTGAGGGACCCCACTGGTCACAGCACACCAAGACAAGTGGCTCCTGTCAACCACCACCCTCTGGGTCCTACCACGGAGCCAATTCCCCAGCCAGCGGATCGTGGTGAGGTCGAGGTCACAGTTAGCCAGTTTAGCCAAGAGGTGATCGTGGGATACCAAATCGAAGACTTTTTTAAAGTCAAGATATACAATGTCAATCTCTTCCCCCTTCTCCAGGTTATAGGTCTCCTGGTCATAAAAGGAAATGAGATTGGTCAAGCAAGACCTACCTGCAACAAACCCATGCTGGGTATCTCTCAGGATATTGCCTTCAGCTAGTCTGTTAAGGATCTCCTTGAATTAATTCTCCTGCAAACTAATACATTTTGATACTGTTTAAACTGGGAATTAGAATTTTTTTCTTATTTAGTTCCTTTTTCAGGAGAATTTTATTCAGTTGCAGTTGCAAGTCAAAGTCTGTATTGGTATTTTGAAGCTAATTAGTCTTCATGCATTCATCAGCTTTTGAAGAGCACTTACAGATTTGGAAAACTCTAAGGATTATACAACAAGGCATATCCTACCTCAAGTTTCAAAGCAGCAACATAAAGCTAAACTGCTATACCTAGGGTATGTCTTCTGTGATGTTCCTAAGAACAGTATCAAGAACTATCTATCTAGCCACTTGTGACCTACCTATGCCAAACCCAGAAATTAATGAAGTTGCCTTAGGGGCACACTGTTCTTGAACACCATCTGGCATGATTGATCGTGGAAGCAGGTAACATCCCTAGAGTGGCTTCACCACTTTATTTCTGTTTGTGCATGCCTCTTAGTGGATGTGCCATGCAGAACCGGTAGAAACACACATTCAGGTCTACCATTAAGGGAAGAAGATGGTATCAGCAGAAGTGAGATTTCTACACTAATCCATATTTTCTTAGCAACAGCAAAACTGTCTCAGATCTATGCAGTTAAGAGTCATGGATTAGGCAAAATGTTAAAATGTACACAGATTCTCTGTTAAGTTTGTTACTTAGGTTTCAAGGTGTCAGGCTGGAATAAAATATGCTCGATATTCCTTGCTAGAAGCTTAGCAGGCTTTTTATACTCCCAAATTAATATTAAAGAGAAAAAAGGTTATAAAGTTAACAACTAATATGAACTGCCACAGCACCTTTCAACTTTCTAATGAAATTATAGTCATTAATAAGATTCTTGGGTAGCATGAAGCATAAGAACTGGAAGAAGTAGTTTAAGATTAAACTATACCATGTAGACATCAAATTCATCCAAGCATCTGAAAGGAGATTCAGTAATGGACCACAGAGAAAGAATGAAACAAACGGTTGAGAAGGAACGTTCACCTCCTGATAGAGATCTCATGTCATTCAGAGCAGCCTTGTCTCCCTCTCCAGGCTGGACCTAGGATTAAGCCATTCATTTCATTAGTAGATTGTGACAGTTGCTTGCATAGGGAAAAATTACAAACGCACAATTTCCACTTAAAATTATGTTCAAAACCACCAAAAACTAACACAAGTATAGCTATTTAAATTGCACATCACCTGCAAATTAAGGTGCATATTTCAGTGTATATGTATTTCAATAAAATAAAAATAGTTCAATGAACTACAATTTTGGAAGGTATTTTCAGGGTGGTTGGAAATCAACTGTTCCACTGTGGAAACAACCATAGAATGGAATTAATTTTAAACATTGACTCAGCCTGTAATTTGCTGTTTAGTTCTGCTTTCAATAACTGTTAAACTCATCAACCATTCTAGTTACATTGCTGTCAAAGCCTGAAAACTATAGAACAGCAGGTAACTGCTTCAGCAGTGGCTTAACAAACAGAAAGAAGTGAAAATGGGTAAGCAGCCCTTGTTCCTTGGATTATAGTGACCCCTTGTGGCATTTTCTTTTTAATGCTGAATTTCTTATACAAGACAAAAATGAAGGTATACATGAAGAAAATATAAAATTACTTACTGTTATTGAAAGTGTTTCATTCTTGTGGTCAAAGCTCATTTTACCAAAGTAGCCACGCTGATGTAGTAAGAAGTCAAAGTAGAATTTGCATCGTAAAGTAAGGCACCTTTTCAATTAAATTATGGAAACAAAATATTCAGTCACTAATTTTTAAAATAAGTGAAAAAATAAGAACAAATTTTAAGCCACCAGGAAAAAAGTTAATAATGGAATCTCAATACTACAACTACTACTTAAATAAGTCATACAGTACATACACAAAAACTACTGTCTATGGGAGTTAGGACTAGATACATAATATACCCAACAGAATCACAAAAATAGACAGATGAGGAAATCCAACAGCAGGAACCTTGTATTCTTTTGTCCAGACATGCATATGCTCACAATTGCAGTAGAACAGAGTTAAAGCATCCACCATTCCATAATTCCCACCATCAAAACTCTTTGCCTCTTCCCAACACTACCCTCAGTATCCATTTGGCTCAAATCTAATGGTGCAGAGGGTCAGAGTCCACACTCGCATATACTTATAGCAAGAATTGTTGGAATGTTCATTTTTCTACTGTGACAAAACTGAGGATGCCATATTTTATCTGTGTTGTATGGTGGTAATTTTAATCATGAGGTGTGCACAAGGGCTGTGGAAAGCTTTGGTTGCCAATTTGATATGGCGGAGATTCGGCCCAATTCAGTGGCCAAATCTCTGAATCTGAACTGAATCAGGAGACCCTTTAATCTCTCTGAATTGATTCAGAGAGATTTGAGAATTTGGACATAGATACAGCTTTAAATATTTTTCTACATACCTCAAGGTACCAGGCAGATGGAGCATCCCATAGGAGCAC
>NW_017728918.1:18840526-18841829 GCF_001723895.1 Crocodylus porosus | reverse complement strand
GCAACTGGTGCCTCCTGGGTCGGGGGGGGGGGACACCTAGGGTCTCCCCCATTGCTGACTGCAGACCCGGGGTAGGGGCTGCCCCAGCACAGTCGACAGCAGACCCGGAAGTGGACCGGAACTACTTCTGGTCCAATTCTGGGTTCGCTGTCGAGCATGTGGGGGCCCCCCGGCACTCCTGTGGGACACTCCAGCCACCCCACCATTGCAGCATTCATGAGCCATGCCTGGTAACTCAAGGTTTGTAGAAAGAATATTTAAAGCTGTGTCTATGGCCAAATTGCTGATTCTCCAAATCAGCACTGAATCTTCAGATCTGGATTCCATCGAATCGAATTGGGGACAGTGATCTGAATCAATTCATCGAATCGCTGTCCCCAATTTGGGCTGAATCCGAATTGAATAAAGCCCGTTTCACACACCCCTAGTGTGCATGTCTGGCTAGAGGAGCAAGAAGTATATACTGTTAGATCTATTACTTTTTGTTTGCTTGCTTCGCAATAAGTATGTTTATATCACACAACATACTGCTTTTGTGTGTTTCTGAGTTTTTTAAAAATTAATTTAGCTCTTCCAACACAGCAGTGGCTACTTTCACAAAGAAAAATGTCTGCTTTGAATCACTTTCATGAAGATCTTATTGTTCTGTCACAGGCACTGTTCCTTGTAATACTGCTCTGCTGATTCAGGAAAGGAACTCCAGAGGTTAGCAAGCACTTTAACACATAACAAAATCAGTGACAGAAGCCGCCACTGTTTTTAAAAAACCCAGGAGGCTCCTGAGATGGCTAAATAATTAAAAACAAAAATCCCAGAATCTTTCATTCTGTGTAAATTGCTCTTTCAAAATACTGTTCTCTGAGATGCTGGTTCCAAAGCAGAACATTTTGTGGAGCTCCTGCTTTTCAATAAACCAACAGCAATCCAAGGAAGATCCTGGTTACTTTTATTCTGTAAAGCACTGTTAGAATGGTGTTAAACAATAAATAAATTACTTTGTAGAAAATCCTTTTAATTGCAAATTTAGATCTTCCACTGATTACCTGTTGCAGAGTCATTTATAACAGAGAACATTCATTTTTAACCTCACGGAGATTTCAAACGCTTGTAACACATGAATTTAGACTTCCTAAAGTTTGCAGTTAACCCAGAGGTGCTGGGGACCTCAAAAATCAGTGGCATGTGAATTTCTGTTTAGACCCAAATTAACTGGATTTTTTTTTTTTTTTAATTCTTAGATTTCATAGACATTAGGGCTGGAAGGGACCTCGGGAGATCATCGAGTCCAGCCCCCTGCCCAAAG
>NW_017728918.1:18832315-18840426 GCF_001723895.1 Crocodylus porosus | reverse complement strand
CTCTTGAAGGTGTTCAATGTAGGTGCTTGAACAGTGACTACTTTGCCTAAGAATTCACCAAAAAAAGAAGAAACACACAAAAAGAAGGGAAAGGGCTGTGACTTATGATAAATAAAGGGAGTCAGAAACTTGCTGAAGATATCTTGAAGCTGCAGGGAATATTTGCCAAGTTGTTGATGACAGACAAGGTCCCAGAGGAGAAGTGCTAACGTAACAACTATTTTTAAAATGCAGAAAAGGGAGGATCAGGGGAATTACAGCCCAACTTTAATAGGAAAAAAAAAAAATCACTAGAAGCCAACACAGATTTGTTAAAAACAAATCATATCAAACCAATCTGATTTTCATCTATGCCAGTAGATGAAGGAAGTACATGAATATGATATATGTGGACTTTAGGAAGGCTTTTGATATGGTCCCACATGATACCCACAAGCAAAACTGGTGAAATGTGAACAGACAGAATTACTGTTAGGCAGATATACAATTTGCTGAATAACTCTAACCAGCTAAATTGGATCAAAGTCAGGAGTTTTAAGTAGGGTTCCACAGCAAACTTTCTGGGCCCAGTTTTGTTTAATATTTTTATTAAGGATCTCAACATAAGAATATAGAGCTTCATGATCAAGTATGCTGATAAAACAAAACTAGAGGACAGAAGAATTCAAAAGGATCTTACGAAATGGAGAACTGGACTACAGATAATAAAATCAAAATTCAATAAAGAAATATAAGGTGCCACACCGAGGGAACAAAATCCACATATGTAAGTACAAAATGGAAGACAACTGGCTAGACAGTAATGCTGCCACAAAACATCTCAGGATCATTGAGGATCACAACCTCACTGAGTCAGCAATGGGATGCAGCTGCAAAAAAGGTAAAACACTATTTTGGTGCTATATTAATAGGAGTATTGAATGCAAGACACAAGAAGTGATACTGCCACTTCTATATGCTCTGGGTAGGACTCTGCTAGCCAGAGTAGTACTGTGAGTTCTGGGCTCCACCTTTTGAGAGATATGGAGAAACTAGAGGGCTAGGGACAGACATTACACATAAACTGGTTTAAGTGATAGGAAACTGG
The DNA here is from genome assembly GCF_001723895.1 of Crocodylus porosus. Classification (NCBI taxonomy): domain Eukaryota; kingdom Metazoa; phylum Chordata; order Crocodylia; family Crocodylidae; genus Crocodylus; species Crocodylus porosus. The sequence continues at coordinate 18,839,339 of NW_017728918.1, read as the reverse complement.
TTTAAATCTGTAACAGAACAGACATTCAGTACATATAAGCCAGTTTGAAAGTGGCCAAAACTGGTTTGAGATAAGTCTGATACTACATTCAACCAGGTTTAACTGATTTGGCTCAAACCAGTTTATGCAATACTTATCCTAGACCCCTTCCTGGTTTAAATTAAATCAGACTCCCCCAGCATCTTGACATGCTTTCTGGGCTGGGCGGAGCTCTGTTCTCTGCTCCAGAGAGCTGGACTGGCCCCTTCCCTCTGCTCTCTAGCCAAAGCAGGGACAGGGTGTGGCCAGACACTGGACTACCACGGCCCCAAGACAAATTCCTCCCTCCATCCCCTCTGCCCCCCCGCCCACTAGCAAACCCTGGGGACCGCAGCCACGGTTTGCCAGTCCCAGGCACACCTCCATGACTTGTCTGCAGCCAGGCAGGGATCCCCCTGTCCCCTCTCCCCAAGAACTCCTGGGGGCTTGGGAGGGGATTAATTCCACAGCATGTGGGGGGGAATGGAGGTGGAGGTGGGGAGAGAGGCAAGCTAGTCCCCTGTGTGCAGATCCAAGACCTGCACTTGTAAGCCTAGAGCTAAGACCTGCAAGATCAGACTGAGAAGTGGGAAGTGACAAAGACCTGACAATTATCACACATGCTAGAGATGTAATTAAGACAGCTTTACCAAAGAATGGAGAGAGCTACATACCCAAACAAAGTCTTTCTGAATGCCTTGCTCTGCCCTCAGGATTAGTAAAACTAATTCTTGTCTTCCTGGTTTACATTTTAAGTTAGACTAAGCTGCGTATGCTACATTTTACTGGGATGCATCTTAGCTTAGGTGGAGATTTTTGGTAGTTTCCTGTTGTATGCTCTGCAAACTGCTGTGTTTAATACGTTTGCTTCAGAGAAAGAACTTTTTCCCCATCCTCAGTCTGGCAGCAGCTGTGCTCCCTCCTTCTCCCCCACACCAGGCTGGTGGCTGGCATCCCATGTGTTATGCTAGTCCCAGCTGGTGCCTGGCCATGCCCCCTCCACTCCAGCCAGTGGCTGGCAGGCATGAGCTAGCGGCCCCCAACTTCTGGCTTGAGACACTGCAGGCATATGACTGCATTTCCTGGTTTATCAAAGAATGTCTGTCCAGTTATTAATCAGTTTAAGCTGTACAGCTTAGGCTAACCTGCAAAGAGTGAATCAGTTCAGGCTTGAGCTTTTTGAATGTCTGTCCCTAGCTGAGAGGACCCAAAGTGAGTGAAAAGAGATAATAAAAGGGTTGAAATACAAGTTATATGAGCAAATGTTGAGAGAATTAGGTGTTTAGTTTCAAGAAGAGGTAAAAGGGAAGGGATATCACAGCAGTTTTTAAATATCTGAAAAGATGCTATAATGAGAAGGAAGAATAACTGTTGAGATTACTAATAAAGAAAATAATACTGGGACTGCCTGGCTCATTCCAGACCTGTATCTTGCTTCAGTTGCCTCAGAACATTTGATAGCAGGGGAAATCAGTAAAAATGCATACATCAAATCTGACAGTAAAGGGATGACATAGAGCCTGGGCTAGAACCGCCTCTGGAGTAAAATGTTTGAAACTTGCTACTCAGGTCTGTGGTAGATAAACCCGTTTCTGGGAATCCCCGCTTGCAGAAGTAACTGAAACTGGAAGGTAATCTCAAAGATCCTATTCCTTCCTCTAAGACTCTATGCTCTAGACCAGGGTTAGGCCACCTATGGCCTGCAGAGCAAATCCAGCCTGTGGAGCTGGGATGTCAGTGGCACACTGGCAGCATGCAGCCATGACTGGGTTGAAAGCAGCTACCCACCTTTGAACCAAACTCCATTAAGTTGGCCTGTCACTATAAAAAGATTGCCAACCCCTGCCCTAAACTCTTCCTGACAGATGTCTAATATGTTCTTAAACACTTCCAGTAACAGGGATTCCACAAGCATCCTAATTAACATGTTCCAGTACATCAGACACCCTGTTCCTTAGTATCAAATAAATTGGTAGGACTTGAATTTGTGGGGGTCCTTTTCTTCCCCTCATTTATATTTATTATTTTTTAGTTCTGGGCCCTCCATGGATTATCAGACTGTTAACCAAAGTAGGGGTGTCAAACTTATCTGATCCTGTGAGTCACATGAATGGAAAGGAACTAGTCCAATGACCAAATGAATGGTGTGCAGCCAAGTCCTGTGGGCTGCATCAAGCCCATGGAAGTCACCCTCCTACTCCCACATGACTGATCCATACCCACTCTAGGCACACTGGGATATGAGCCACATGCAGTGACCACTCCAACCAGTCTGTGACAGGTGCCACAGGCATCACATTCCTGGACCAGCCAGAGTAGTCACTAGATCCAACATGCAGGGGACCTATGCTCCCCTCGCTCCCCACGTGCTGGATCCAATACTTTCTCTGGCTAATCTAGGTCTGCCTGCATGTGGCTCATGCCCCAGACCAGGGCACCAGTGGATGTTGGATCTGACATGCAGGGGCGGCAGGGAGAGAGTAAGGATGAGAGGGGGGGATAGTGATGAGGGGTGTGGTCCCAGACTGGCCCCATGGAGGTGCTGCATGCAGTGAAGGCTGTGGAGCAGATGCTGCCTGTCCTGGGTCCTGCACCTGGCACCAGTCCAGCACGTGCTGCATTTGGGCCAATTTGAGACCCAGGGCCAGCAAGCACCAGGGACCAAATGCTGTAGTACCATATGCAAATCCAGCCTGTGGGCTCTATCTTAGACACCCCTGACCTCAATATTCTTTAACCTGATCTTTCCCCATTATATGCTGTGTTTCGAAATCCTTGTTTAACTTTGAAGTATGAAGCTTCTAGTCGCAATTAACCTTTTTAGTAAAAGGTTATGCAGGGTGGCGAGATACCACTCGTTTCCTCTGTAGAATTCCTTATTTATTCACCTTCCCTATTAAGTAAGGCAGTTGCATTTTCCTTTAATCTTGCTTGGTTTTAATGTATTTGTATTTAAAGAACTATTTGTTATTACCTGTTATGTCTCTTTCTAATGTTAATTCATTTTTCTCCACATCCTTTAATTTTGTCTACATACTTATGTTGTTCTTCTATACTCAGCAGAAGCAAAGTGTCCTTGCTTTCACTTTTTCCATGATTCCTATTTGATTTTCAGGTCATTAAAGAACTAGAAGTACAGCCATTTGTCTCGTATTGTACTTCCTCTCTTTCCTTTGTAGCACGCGATTGAAAGCACAGCAGCAAACTAGAAATACCATATTTACTTGATTCCAAGATAAGGTTTCCCCCCACCATTCAACATGGGGAAAACAAAGCCTGATCTTGGAGCTGAATATGAAGCAACTCCAGCTGGACCAGGGACAGCATCACCAACATGCTGGTTCCTCCTTCCAGTGTCTGTTCCCTGCCCACCTCTTCCATCTGCCTCACTGGTGGGGAGTTGGATAATGGAGGAAGAATCTGTGTGCCACTGCTGCAGTCCCCAGCCAAGCCAGGCTCTCTGAACAACCACTTGCCATAGCTTCCAGCTGGACCAATCCAACAACCAGCTAATGCAGGCACAGGGGGAGCCCCATAGTTGCTCCTGACCTGCTTCTACTCAGTGCTGTAAGGAGCAGCTGCCACAGCACACTGGTTCCTCTTTACAGCTGGCTCCTGGCCAACAAAAGACATGGGAAGGAGAGCCAGGCAGGGAAGGAGGAATCTGCACCACTTCAGTGTCTCCCAGCCAACTCAGGCTCCCTGCAGTGCAGGCCAGAAGCAGGTCCGTGGCTGCCCCTGTGCCTATATTAGCAAAGGAAATCAGTGGAAGGGGATGGGAGACAGGTAGCAGGAGGAAAGATTGAGAAGCGAATGGGGAGGCACCAGGAGGCAAGGATAAAGCTGCCAGCTCCTCCCTGCCACATGACAACTCTACTGCTGATTTCCTGCCATAGTAGTGGTAAGGAACAAATATAAGAAAATTCTCCAATAATTAGATTCTTAAAATTATAAGTCACCCTGAATTTGGATAAATGCAGTACCTCCTCTCATGAACTTATTCCCATAAAACTTTTTTCTAGGAATACCTTAGTTAGCAATCCCCTAAACCTGCTTTTTTTGAAGCCAATAGCCATTATTCTGCTACTCTTCACTCCTCCTTCCCTTAGATGTTCTTAGGGTGAAACCCTGACAAAATGTTTGAGAACTCTCTGCTAAACTGACCTGCCAAGGCATCTGCAGGCTAGGAAGTTGGTTTACTGTCCCAACTGCACAGCCAAATAGCAGAGACTATTCACTTTGTCTGATCTGTTGAAATAATGCACAGCTGCAATGCTTTCTGTTAGTATTTGTAATGTGGATCCCTAGAGAAGTAGCAGGAACATTCTGCCTTTTGGGGAGCACATTAAAACCATCTACCTATGGAAGTGAAGGCAGGTAGGGGATGACACCTTGCTGTGTTTAGATGGGGGTAAGGAGAAGTACCACCTTTCCTGGAGGGAGGGACCAATATTTATGCAGTGTCCCAGCCCAGAGGGTGTATACAGTAAGGAAAATGAACTCTTACCCTGATGTCCCAAGTTTTTCAGTAACTAGTAGTTACTGCTGTTGATGAATAAGGCAGACAGTACAGAGATTCTCTCTCATTTCCATGAACAGTAAGAAGGAACTAAGGGAGACGGTTTGAATCTACTATATCCCTTATATCCAGCTCGGATATACAAAGGAATCCAGACTTTAAAAAAAAGCCCTAGTGGATGTTGCTGGCCAGAAGAATCCAATTTTGCACAATAAGGGCATTTTCATGCCACAAGTGAAGTATCAGTGAACCAAGCAACTCCACAAGCTTCTAGAAGAGGGTTGGTAGGAAACAGCTGTTCACAATTTTTAGTCTGTATTCTAAATCCAGATGTGTGCTGATTTTTACTTAAACTCTCCAGCAATAAAGAATCTAGTTGCTGGATTGCTAACATCTAAACAAAGCTTTCTGGTTACATTCTGTACACAGAATTCACTGAAGGAAATAACTAAAGCTAAGATCTGATTTTTTTATGTGTAATCGGGAGCAAATATTGACATACTTTCTGCAATTATTTTTGTTTTGAGAGGGATAGAAAAGGAGGCAAAAAATAAACCACTACTGACTACAGCAGGGGTTATCAACCAGAGGTACACATACTCCTGCAGGTACTCTGAAAGGTCCAAGGGGGTATGTGGGGACAGAGCACCACACCTTGCGCTGCTGCCTCACAGGAGCAGGGCGAGAGCAGGGCTGCACAGATGCCACACATCTGGCCATTTGGCTACCCCCCACTCTGCGCCCGACCCCTTGTCACCCCCGCCCCAGGGGTACACTTATTAAAAAGGGGGCCAGTGGGGGAACAGTTATTAAAAAGGTTGAAAAACCCTGGACTAGAGTACATATGACATGAGGGACTTCCTATGTATAATGACTTCCTATGAGAGACCCCAGGCAATTTTAAAGTCCACAATATTTAAAAACTAACTTTAACTTGTTCTTACACATGAGATTATGTGAAGTGCTTGAACGAGTAAAAACTTACCTTCTGAACTGCTGATATGTTTTGTATCTCTGTGTCATTATTTCATCCAACAGTTTAATAAATTTCTTCAGATTTTTCACTTTACCTTCTGCATCCTCGTATTTTTCCTTTGCTTCAACAAACTCCCTGTTTTTAACAGAAAAATATATTTTTAAGTAAGCACCAAGTTAAATTTAAGCAAGTTTTCAAATATTTGAATTTAAAACCAACCTAGTAAAATTCCATTTTTTAGATATCAACCAACATGATGACAATTTGGGCACCTAAGAGAAGGAAAGAAATTATTTACCAGTCACTGTACTTCAGGTTTTGTTCTCCATATGTACACTCCACTGTGTCTATACATGAACCTCAAGAATATTAACTCAGAGACTTTTTTTGCCATAACAGTATCTGTATAGTATGCACACACCCCGACTCTCCACATACTCTATGAGGAGGGTATAAACCGCAGCATGCTCTCCATACTGCTCAGTTTGCTTTCAACCCCAGAATCCCTTGAAGTCCCTAGCACTCTGGAAGGGGAGGAGGCAGTGGGATGCCAAATATGCATACAGTATAGAAATCATTTTCAAAAGAACTCCAGTTACTGGTAAGTAACTTATTTCTCCTTCAAGCACTTGTTCCTATGCACATTCCATGTGGAGGACTTCAAAACAGTGGCTAGTACACTTTGCAAACACAGAACACAATATAGAGGCATCTGGGATGGGTTTTTTTTTTTGAAGGTACATGCGAAACTCTAGGTAGCTGCCTAGCCAATGTGAGAGACGTGATGACGATGGCATCTCGGTGGAACTTAGGGTCTGATGGAATAAACTCTGACCACATCCAGTGGGTGTAACTTATTATTGTGCAATGTGAAACAGTCCGAGATTTGATTAGACAGTGTCTGGACCAAAATTGCTGTGCTTTAGATCATTTGGGTATGGAAATTAATAGTCAAGGAGATTTTCAGAAATGCTTAATCCTCCAGTTTCTCTTTTAACCTGTTAAGATTTTCCAAACATCAAGTGTGTACAGAAATGCTTCAGATACTAAAAAGCATGACAAACTGGGATAAAGACTGGTAAGTTAGATGCTGAGGTAACTATAATGAGTAGCTGTCCTGCTACAAAACACAGGAAACCAAGGCTGCCACTTTGTGCCCATCTGAATAGGGAGCCATCTGTTCAGGCGTTCTCTCTTCTAGCCTTACTGGACACAGAAGTTCCACAGCACAGGGGAAGGAGATTCATCACTGTTACTTCCTTGTGCCATCCGCCTTCTTTTACTTTTTTCTGTTACACGGTTACTTCTGTGGCCCTTAATGTTAGCAGGGAGAACTGATAAAGCATGTTGGGATATTCCCAAGGGGAAAGAAGGACTGGGATTGTCACCTTGCAAATCTCAAAAGCGACACTCCACCAGAGATTTCATAGACATTAGGGCTGGAAGGGACCTCGGGAGATCATCGAGTCCAGCCCCCTGCCCAAAGGGCAGGAAGTCAGCTGGGGTCATAG
>NW_017728918.1:18791334-18832215 GCF_001723895.1 Crocodylus porosus | reverse complement strand
TGGAACCAAGTTCCAAGGGAAGTGGTGCTGGCTCCTACCCTGGGGGTCTTTAAGAGGAGGCTTGATGCCTACCTAGCTGGGATCATTTGAGCCCAGTTTTTTCCCCTGTCCTGGCAGGGGGTCGGACCTGAAGATCTATAAGGTCCCTTCCGACCCGACTTCTGTGATGATTCTCACACGACAACCACTCTCTCTCTGCAGTCTCTCAATTCTAATCCTCAAAGGGAATTTACAGAACACATCCTGTGAGAGGGCAGCAGGACAGGCCCTACGAGGAGAGACTGAGGGACCTGAACCTATTCAGCCTCGGCAAGAGGAGGCTGAGGAGGGACCTGGTGGCTGTCTACAAACTCATCAGGGGAGATCATCAGCAAATAGGAAGAGCCCTATTCTCCCCAGCACCACCTGGGGTGACGAGGAACAATGGTAATAAGCTGATGGAGAACAGGTTTAGGTTAGAGACCAGAAAGCAATATTTTACAGTTAAGGTGGCCAGAATCTGGAACCAATTTCCTAGGGAAGTGGTCCTCGCCCCTACCTTGGGCAAATTCATGTGTCTGGGGTCTTCCAAACCCAGCATTCATTCTGGCCTGTGGCAGGAGGTCAGGCTAGATGATCTGTTCAGGTCTCTCCTGACCCTAGCTACTATGAAACACTTTTCATAGACGAGCCTACAAACTTCATTTCATAAATCTCCTGAATACAAGACATCATGGCCTAAATACAGACCCTGGATTTAAGGCACATTATAACCTGCCTGCCATTCAGGTAACCTCTACATTTTACAAGCTACATTGTACCACCAGGCCAACATTCCCTGAAACTACCTGTCTCATACTTATTGTCTCCCGATCCTCACTGCCATGCATCTGCATTTTCACAGACCTGCATTTTGCATATTGGCTTTTATTCCATCTAGGAGAACACAAAACAGCAGACTCTCCCTATGCCCAAAGAAGGGTGTTTGTGCTCAAAAGCTTGCAAAGAACAATTTTTAAAACTATTTAATTGGTCTAATAAAAGATAATCACACATCTACCCAAAGAACCTTGTCTGCCAAAGTAAGCAGCAGGCACTTTGTTAAAACCCGTGGAACCTGGAGGTACTACAAAACCAGGAAAACATCCTGAGATGTGCAAGTCATGGAAGACATGAGAGGGGAAAGAGACATGCTTTTGTTAACGTCAACAAGGAGAAAGAGGGGTGCAAGTCACCCAAAGCCCAGGCAAAGATGAAACCTGTGGGACTGCCCTCACTAGCTAAGACTCAAAAATCCCTGAAAAAAACTTCTGAACGCCTGGCTGCTGATTCTATCCTCAGGACTATGTAAAACTTACGCAAAGTTTCTGTTGTGTCTTGACAGGTTACGTTGTGCGCTGTGTATGTCCTATTTAGTGGTGTCTTAGCTTTGGGCCCTACCTGCTGTGCACAGGCCAAGTGTTGTCAAGAGATCAGGAAGGAATGATGGAACTTTAGTAAGTCAAGGTCTCTATGGGTAGATAAGATTCTTTGGGTAAATGTAATATTTTTTTATTAGACCAAATATATATTGTGCCAAAGGTCTTGCCACCTGTTAGGAAATGGACTAGTTGAAGGTGTTAGGAAAAATTATATACAATTGCTGGGTGGTATCTGGCTAAAATACAATTGGTATTTTTGCTTCAGGACAAGTATGCCCTAAAGTGAACTGACTATGTCCAACATCATCCAACAGCAACTTATAGGGTGAGTTTTGGTATGCAGCTTCCCAAAGAGAAGCTTGGCACCTTCCAACACTGCTAGCTTTTTGACATATTTTCCAGGAAGGGAAATAATTCAGCCTAATGGATTCTCTTTTAGGAGAAGAAAAGTTATAGTTAACAACAAAAAAATGCCTATTTTCTATATATAAATCTGTGAGCATGGAATGACATATTTAAAATTGCTACAGAGTACAACACAGACCCCCCCACTTTTTGCAGTCTTTAAAATCAAGGTTCATTTGTTCCGCCTCTTTAAAAAACAATAATTCTCATTCAACCACAAGTTATTGGATGCGATACAAAAATTACTGGGTGATGTTCTATGGCCTGTACATGCAAAAAATAGACTGGATGACATGCATGTAGCCATAAGAAACCATTGTCAACATCTAGCTTGACTCTTTATATAGCACAGGTTATAAGGCTTCCTCAAATTAATTCCTGTTTGAAGTAGGTACAGGGGTGTCAACTTCACCTTTGGGCTGGATGTAGGCCACAGGGATTCCTCCTGGACCAGATCTGCAGGGCCTCCTGGTGTCAATAGCCATGTCCATCAGGGCCCAGAGGCCCCAAGTTCTGCAGGAGGCCACACACAGTTCCTTTTCCCCACAATTTCTGATAGCCTGCCAGACTATTGACAGACCAGATGGAACAGTTCTGCGAGATGAACCCAGACTGCAGTATGTTTGACACCCCTGAACTAGAGCATACATCTTTTCAAACCAGTCTTTTCGGCCTTATATTCAACAAATCCTTCATCTCTAAAAATAGAACCGTCATCAAAAAGCAGATGAACAGGCACATCTGACACTAGCTGGACCTTACTTTGGATGAACACTCTTCAAAAAAAGGTGGCTAGTGTCCTACAGCCAGCACAGACCCTGGAGGACCACCTTCCTCAATTCTTTTTTTTTTTTGTTATGTATCCAATATCACCTATTATAAAACTGATTGGGATAGGATCCTAATCTGGGTTCTATGAAGAAGCTAGCATAAACTTCTGGGTGGTGAAAAGGTAATAATACAGAGGAGAGAAATAAATTAAGACTCTTAGAACTACATGTTTTAAAGGTATCCATCCTTGCTTACCAGGATATTTATAAAAAAAATGTAAATGCACATATACATTAATATGCTGACCCCCAAAAGTAACAGTTCTACTCCTCTCCTTCAAAAGATGTAGATATTAAATTGCCACCATTGCTTACTTTATTATTTCGTCTCTGTTTCCATGACGATCTGCTTCTGAATTTATCTTTTCCCTTAAGCGATTCATTTCTGCGTCAAGACTCTTAACGGTTCTGTCGACTTCTATCCTCTCAGGGTAGATTTGCATGGCCTGCGCAATCTTTTCCTAAAGACATTTGTTAAAAAGCTATAAAATATTGTATTGTATTTTTATCCAACTCTCAATGGTTAATAGTGTGTACTGTAAACAGCAACAATGAAAAACAAGACCTTTGAAACAAGGATTGCTGTTTTTGCATGTCAGTGTAAAACTCATTATGAGGGATTTTTGGTTTCTGTCACCATTTCAAAAGAGATGCCAAGAGAGATACAGACGTATCAGAAAGAGGGAGCAGAACACCTGTAACAGTCATGACAGCATTCTCCCGAGTTGGACTTCCCTAACCCAGAGACCAGAACCCAGGACCCATACATTTTGCATTACTCATTAGAAAAAAAAAAAAGTCAACCACAGACCATAGTCCAAAATTCTCTCCTTCTACACATCACTGGGCAGCAGTCATGCACCTTGTTACTCTCCCTCTCTCTGGACTTAAAAGTATTTTGTACTCCTTTCTCCTGTTGAAGTTAGGACCAGCGGGCAGGTACGGAGACTATCCTCATCCGATCCAGACATACCTATGCCTTGGTGGTTAGGATAGTCTGCAAAGCAGTGGAACATAACTAAGACTGAAGACTGCTTATAACCTAGGTTTCCTGCTTCTTTAGCAAGTGCTCTAACAATTATATGATTCTATAAAGATGGATCCCCCTGCCCCACGGTGGAGTTGACTGGAAACACTCTCAGGCATGACAAAGATAGTATGAGCAGATGAGCACCTAAGATCACAACATATCTTGGCTTGTACAGTAGCAGAACTTTAATCAGTTAGGCAGAATTTTGTGGATCGCTCACCTGTACTTATGGTATTTACATTTTGCTACAGTGCCTTTTAGGCAACCAAGTTCTCCCCTCATCCCACCTTTTTTTTTTCTTTGCATTTAGCCCTTACTATTTTACTCACTTTTTCCTGGCTGCTCAGAACTTAAAATTTCTAAATTCAGTTGTCTAACATCTAACCAGTTCCCATGGAGGTTTGCAATTCCAAAACCTCTGGCTGCTACGCAAGAAAACTCCAAACCCATGAGCTTTGCCTGCTCAGCGGAGCTTCTTGATGGACTGACTCCAGAAGTTGCTTGCTCTTTTAAATTGCAGCCACTTGAGGAAAACTTGCAAGTGGTTCTCATTAGTCCTGTGTAAAGCTATGAGTGCTGATTTAACTCGGAGGAGATTCGGCCCAATTCAGCAGCCAAATCTCCAAACCCGAATCAAATCAGGAGACCAAGTCAGAAAAGGTTGGAGAACTTCAGAGATTTGGGCAGTCCCTGCTCACCGCTGCAAGGTGCTGGATCTGGACTCCATGCCAGTGAGTAGGGGGTGGGGAAGTGAAGGGGGTGGGGGGGGGAGACCCCACCAGGCCTTGTCTTCTGCCTGCTTCCCTAGTCCCTCTGAGTGCCCCCCCCAACCTCCGCCTGCTCTCCCACCCCCACCATGGCAGCCCCACCTGCCCCAGCTCCCAGTTCACGAAAAACAACAAAAAAACACCAAGCCCTGCACTCAGCGGCTGCTGCAGCAGCTCTCGAGGCTTCTGGGGGCTCGTGGCAGAGCCCCCCATGCAGTGTGGGGCAGAAGGAATTGCCCCCCCGCCTGACAGCAGGTGGTGAGCGCAGGGTTTTTTTTTAAGGAGCCAGGAGGCTGCAGCCAGGCAGGGCAGTCATTGACAGGGCTGGGAGAGCAGGCAGGAGATGTGGCCTGTTTGATGTGGAGATTTGGTAGCCAAATCAATTCAGGACAGTGATTCAAATTACCGAATTGAATCGCTGCCCCCAGAATCAGCCGCATCTAAATTCTAAGTGAATACTAGCTGCTTTGCACAGGCCTAGTTCATGTTATTTGCTACGCACTCTCCTAGGTAACCTGAACAGCATTTTGCTTTTGTCCCCAGTCTTGAATCTCTCTCTTTATTAAAACATCCCTGATAACGCAAAGCAGCAAAAGTAAGCATTTCTAGTGATTCAACTATATCCTAAACAAAACAAAACAAAAAAAATACTTAAGAACTACACTATTTGGCCTCAGGCTAGGGACAGAGGCTTAGGTTGGGACATCTCTGGCAATCAGCATCACTTGTTTAGAGATGCCACAGAATACATCCATGACTATTCTGTTTAATGGCTATTAATGGATCCATCATCCATGAATTTGTCTTTTTGAACCCGGCTATATTACCTGCTTCTACTACAGCTTCCTGTGGTAATGAGTTCCACAACTTAACTAAGCCCCGTGTAAACAGAAAAGGACTTTTTTCCCTGTTAGTTTTACACCTGTCTCTTGCTAATTTCAGTAGATGTCCCCTAGTTCAAGTATTCTGAGACTTGAGAAACAGTTCACTATTGATTTAATCCACACCCTTCAAGACCTCTATCATCTCCCCCTCCTCAGTCTTCTTGTTTCCATATTGAAAAGTCCTAACTTTTTAGTATTTCCTGGTATGGCAACTGCTCCATATCCCTGACCATCTTGGTTGCTCCTCTCTAAACCATGTGTCATTCTACTACATACTTTTTGAAATACAAATACCAGAACTGTGCATAGCATTCAAGATGCAGAAGCACCACAGATTGGTAGAGTGACATGATGATTTTTTTTCTGTTTTGCTTCCAATTCCCTTCTTAAATGGTACCCAACACTTTATTGGCTTTTTTATCACCAGTGCACACTAGCTGATATTTTTAGAAAATTAATCTATGACAACTCTAATGTCTCTTTCCTAAGTTATAACAGCATTAGGACAAGTCAAAGAGAAAAAAGACCATTTCAAGTCACTTTCAGATAAAGATATCAACCTGCGCTGCCTTTTAAGACTATGAAAGCTTATGCCTTCCTGAATGAGTTTATCTTACAGATGCCACCCTATCCTGCCTTCTTCCTGGTTCCTGGCTAACACAGCTAAACACATTTTTTTCTACTCGGGGTATATCATTTTTAGTTGCCATAGCAGTGATTAGGTAGCAGACAGCTAAGACTGCACTGTCCATCCACTTTGAAGAGGGAGGAAAAGAGTATCTAACTAATAAATGGGGCTTAAATATCCATCTTCAATACTCCACCGACCATTACATCAAAAACTGTAATACCGTCAATTTTTTTTCTTTAGAAGCCAGAAGTTCTTTTTGGGTGTTTATGGATGCTAAATGTTGTTTCTGTTTTTCTTCATAGTGTTGCCAGTGGCGTTTACATTTTTCCATTTCTGAATCAACTTGGTTTAATTCATCCTGTTTGGAAGAAATTAAAATGTCAAATGTAAAATGATTTTAGTAGGTTTTTTAATACTTCCGTTGTGTTTAATGACTTGGTATGGGGGAGTATGTTGAGTCATTACTGATCCACCCAAAAGACCCTTGAGTTTCTGCACTTAGTAATGCCATTCCCTCACAACCTAGTGGTAGTAGCAGTAACTGATGTAAGAGCATATGCTCAATTCTGGCAGTACAAGTGTAAGAAGATGATAATTCACATTTTTCCCTTGACTAAAACATAATGCTGCTTACCTAAAGACCACATGCAATTCATAACGGCTTATCAGTGTATGGCTGGGGAACAAAGTTACAGCTTTCCAAACATGATGTAACCTAGGAGCCTGGATCAGCTGGGGGCTCCTAGACACAGGAGTGGATGGTGAACCCCAGCAGCTGGGAGCCCAGATCAGCTGATGGGTCATCCAACTATGGGAGCTTGCTACCTGCTGGTGCAGGGGGAATCATGATCCCTGCACTGGCAATAAGACATGATGGGATCCAAGGGTGGATTCCACAATCATGTCTCTTGCCATGCATGTGTGGAAAAAAGTGCAATTGTGGAGATCCTGTATCGGACCTCATCATGTGTTTACTTGATCATCTGCCAGGGGCTTCAGCCTTCCAACTGTAATATATAAGGAACAGAGCAACATACAAGGTAAGAGTAATAATCCACACAACTTATTGCTAACAGTCATCACTATTAGGTATTTCAGAAGGAGAAAAAAACCCATTACTAAACAATTATGACATAACTTCCCAGAAAAGAAGTTTCTCCTTCATGCCTATTAATTTTTAGTTGGGCTACAGAATGGATGCATGACCCTTTCTTAGTCAGTCCAACGTAACTGTCTCTTCTTTTTAACTGTCTTGATGCTCCATTAAATCAAGCTAATCTTTCTTCTGGAAAATGTGCTGTCTACTAACTACTGTTGCTCCCCCCGCTCCTATTTCACAGCCCTATATACTGTTTTTAGCTCTTTTCAAAATTACAGATCCACCCATGGAGATCAGTCTTCACATGGAGCTGGAGTTACAGCTTTTGTTTGATCAGGAAAGGCAGGGGGTGAGCAAGCTGAAGATTAGGCTCTGTTCATGCTCTATGCAGCTGTAATTATAGAAGTCTTTTCTTCTTCGTTTTGCTTTCCCTAAACAAAGTACACTTCTTACTTGGGCGGGGGGAGGGGGAGAAGGGAGACTATTGTGTGTGAGAAAAAAGGGAGTTCTTGACCTTGATATACAGCAGAACCACTGGATACTTGTGTTGTATGAAACATGTTCTTCTGAGTTTCACTGAAAAAAACCTTGTATTTAAATTATGAAAAAAAGTAAATGGCAGCACACAATTTATCTTCTCAAAATAATTCAGTATTTCATCTCTTTCTGCAATTTTCCTCTTCAGGGTTCTTCTCTCCATACAGTTGATCTTTGACATTTCCTTATACAGAGGCATCTATTCTTCTATATATCTTGACCTATCCATGTAACTTCTATATCTACTACATCTTTTGTGAATGTAGAGAGATCAGCACTCAATATACATTTTACATGGGGTATGCCAAATATTTATATAGTGGCATCATATTTTTAGCATTACTTTCCATCACATAATTTGCACATCCTAACATTTATCTTTTGAACTGTCCCTGGTTACTGAATGTTTTTGAGTCTCTCCTGAGATGTTGCAGAACACAATTTTGTACATGTAATTTCAGTTATTACTTTCATTGTGCATTACCTTCTATTTGCCACTACTATATGTTCTAGTATTATACTGCCCATTCTCCTAAGCTTCAAGTCTCTCTGAGGTTTACAGCAACAATTTATAGCCTTGAAAAAACAATATCATTTCTTGTTAACCCTCTCCATTTAATGTAATTTTGCAGATTATACACTGCTTAGTATGGAATTTGAGGTGCTCTCTTGCCTTTACAGCTTATTGACAACTGACTGCTCACTCATCATCTTCACTAATTACTAGCCACATAAAAATACATCAATAGAACTATGAAACAAACATCCCAATTCAGATATGTCATATATTTAGTACAGAAAGTTGATTTTTGTTTATAAGACCATAAAAGGTTTAGAATGCAAACGTAAGTTAGCAAAGAAGTATATATCATATTTTTAAATAGCTATATTTAGCATTCCAACTGGGCACATCTCTTTCTTGAAGAAATCAAAGGCTATTGTTTATTCATATATAGTCTGCCTGCAGTTGTGTGAGGGTTCTGGTTCTCAACTGGAGGTCCACAGGGGTGTGGTCAACTGGACTTCCCAGAATATTTTTGTGGGGCCAGGCAGTGTTGTGCTAAGATGTCAGGCTGCTCCACATGGATTACCTCCTGAACAGAAAGCAGAATAGCTTTCTTAGTGAAATGCTGCAAGTGAGCTAGTGATTTGAATGACTGAGCAAATTAATTCAGATACAGCAGTAAACCAATTTGGCTACACTTCCTCCAGCACAGGTTGGCAGGACTTGCAGATCTATTTGGGTAACTGTGCTTGGGACTGTTTTGAACTAACAACAGGGCAAACTACACTAGTTCTGGTTCGAACTAGGTTATTTCTAGTTATTACACACATCATTTTTCAGTTACTTTAGGTGGACTACAGTATCAGAAAGGCTGAGAATAACTATCTTACGAGCATGCACATGATGATCTGGCTGATGTGCACTCAGGATTTAGTTCAGACACCTCGAGCAATGCCCTATGGTAATGCTTCTCAACCTTTTTTTAGATTTGAGACACCGCTTTCAGAACTTTTCTTAGTTTAGGCATTAAAAAAAAAAACTACAGTGCACCTGCAGAGATGCGTATGGTTTTCTTCCCTTGCATTAACTAGGCCCTTCCTTGGCATAACCGTTGCTCCTCCACACACACAGTGCTCTCCCTTTCCTTACCCATGAAGAGCACATAGACATTCTCTATTTTGCAGTTTCCTGCTGCTCCCTCTCCTCCCAGCTGGGCCTGCACATACTAATGGTAGTGCAGCCAGATTAGTATACTGCTGAGTCTGGATTAACTAACTCTGTCATTCAAGTCATTAGCCCATTTGCAGCATCTCACTAAGGAAGTTATTCTGCTTTCTCTTCAGAAGGAAGTACATATGGAACAGTCTGACATCTCAGCACAACAGTGTCTGGCCCCACAGAAATGTTTTGTGAAGTCAGCTGACCACATCCCCGTGGTCCTCCAGTTGAGAACCACTGCCCTAACCCAATGCTAAGCAGACTATGTACAAAATAAACAGGTCAGGCTGCACAGTGCATTGCTGGCAGCAGCTTCACAGAGATCCCTGTGAGGCTGCTGTATCGATCTGCAGGTCTAGCAACCAATGCTGCAGCAGGAAGGGAGGTAGGTTAGACCTGCCCATCCCAGGCTGCTCACTGTCTGCATTGGCTGCTTCTGATGTTATTGTCCATAGAGCTCCCTGCTGCACTCCTGCCTGCATTAGGTTTATCAAATAAAGCCTCTATCAAGGGAACATGGCTGAGTCTTCTGCTGGTGCTGACTGGCTACAACTGGCTGCAGTCAATGGATTTAATATAGATAAAGCTAATGCATGTAGTAGAGCCTGTTCCTGATGCAGCTGCTTCAAGGTTTCCCTCAAGTACCTCTTGGAAACAGAGGTGCATGGGATAGTTTCGCAGGGCCACTGTAACCATGGCATCCTGGCTGAGAACCACTGCCTTATTGGTTTGTTAAATGTTCTGGACATCTTTACCTTTGTTTTGGCAACCTCTAAATGGGGCTGTTGAAATGCTTTTGCATAGATAAGACAAATCTTACAGCAAAACCGCATTTTTTTAAATCAGTTTTACCTTTACAGGGCCAGCTATTTCTTCTACTTGATGTATTTTGTCTTTAATTTCTTCAAGTTTATGTTCAGCTGCTCGTAGATTATTTTTCAGTTCCTCCATTATCACCCTCTGTTTTTGCATATCTTCTTTAACAGTTTCCATCTTATTCTTGTTTTCTTGAGCTTCATCTACCTGTTATTGTACAAATTAAGTTTTTTGTTTTTTTTTTTTTTACAAAATCAAGAAGGGAAAACCACTCGCATTTGCCATTGCATAAGATTTTCATTTCATAGTTACTTTTTCTGGATGCAAGGTTACATGTAATATTAAAAAAATAGTCTAATAGAAATAGAGCACAGACCAACATAAAAATGAACAGAGCCCACCAGTGGATATTGGTAGGAATCTCTTACAGACCACTGAATCAAGCCAGAAAACAGGTGTTACTGCAGAAATACCTGTCTATAATGCATGAAAAGAAAGAGTATTTGTGAAGGACTTATTCTGGGTGATATGCTGAAGGGCTCGTGCATCCAGTACTATAAAAACACAGCTTTTCAAAATTGTGATTTTTGAACAGAAAAATATATATAAAATGTAAGGTAATTTTATTTTGTACTCGAATATACCGAATTAATCACTGGACTAAAAAAGCCGATGGGACGACTCATAATGACCCAACTGGTATTAATTTGAACAAAGACAGGAGAGTCCAACTAGCAGTCACAAGAAAGTAGGGCTGAAAGGGACCCTCACAAGGTCATCTAGTCTACTCCCAGTCCCCTTAAGGCAGGCTTGTCCTCAACTAAACCATAGCAGCCACATGTCCGTCTAACATGCTCTTCAAAATTTCCAAGGATGGAGATTCCACAACAGGTAGCCTATTTCAGTGGCTGACCACCCTCAGACTCCAAAAGTTCCTCCTACTCTCAAATCCAAAATTTCCTTTGCTGTAGCTTGAGGCCATTGTTTCTAATACAGCCACAGAGAAAAACACATCTCCATGCACTCTATTTGTCTTCTTCAAGTATTTGGAGACTTACCAAATCTCTGTTTTCTCTTCTCAAGACTAAACAACCTCAGTAATTTTAGAATTTCCTCATAAGTCTTGCCTCCCAGACCCATAAGCATTTTGCTTGCTGTGCTCTGAACCCTTTCCAATCATGCTTCTTGACATGGGTCCCAAAAACTGAATAAAGTAAAACCATAGAATCACAAATTAGGGTTGAATGGGACCTCAGGAGGTCATCTAGTCCAACCCCCTGCTCAAAGCAAGACCAGCCTGAACTAAATCATCCCAGCCAAGGCTTTGTCTAGCTGGGTCTTAAAAACCTCCAAGGATGGAGAGTCTACAACCTCCCTGGGTAACCTATTCCAGTGTTTTACCACCCTTCTGGTGAGAAAGCATTTCCTAATATCTAAACTAACTTCCCTTGCTACAATTTGAGACCATTGCTCCTTGTTCTGTCATCTGCCACCACTGAGAACAGACCAGCTCTATCCTCTTCGGAAAGCCCCTACAGATAGGTGAAGGTTGCTATTAAATCCCACCTCAGTCTTTTCTCCAAACTAAGTCAGTCCAATTCTCTCAGCCTCTCCTAAGTCATGTGCCACAACCTACTTTGTGTAGTGGGGGCCCCAAAACTGGACACAGTACTCCAGATGTGGCCTCACCAATGCACAGCAGAGGAAAATAAATCACCTCCCTTGATCTGCTGACCACACTCCTACTAATGCACTCCAGCATGCCATAAGCCTTCTTCACTGTTGGCTCATTTTGATCTTATTGTCCACTGTAACCTACAGCTCCTTTTCTAAAGAGCTGCTGCTTAGCTAGTTGGTCCCCACCCTGTAGCAATGCATAGTTTTGTTTTGTCCTAACTTCAGGACTGGAAGAATGCTAACAAATCAAGATTCTACAAAGCCAAACACAATGACCCAAGTAGTTAGTCTGAAATTAATCCCAGACAAAATGGAAAAGCTGATATGGGATTCAACTGGTAAAGAATAGAAAGTTGGAATTCATGCCAATTGCTTATGTCTTGTTTAATTAACAAACCTAAATTTATTCAGGTAACTGAAGAGACACACTAAGATTTTAACTTAGAACAGTAAAACAATCTGATTAAAATTAGTATTACACATGCATACAACATATTTATTACATGCGTTAAGAACCGGTTAACTAATGGATCCCCAAACATTTTCATCAATGGTGAAAGGGTACAGCTGTTCAGGGTTCCACAGGGTTTGGTATTAGACTTGACATCATTCAAAACTGACATCAATAGTCACAAAGTTAATGGTGTCAAGCAATGCATGTGAGAGGCAGGAGACAGGCAGAATGGCATTCTCCTCCCCCAGGGAGCCTTAGTCAGAGCAAGCACAGTTCTGAGCCCAATAAGTATGCATGGGAATGAGGGGAGATGGAGCAAATGGGACACTAGGGGCAGCTCACAGAGAGCCCTGCACAGGGCCGACAAGACCACATGGTGTTACAGCTGTGGCAGCTGTGGTCTTCTTTTCCCCCCCATCTACACACCCCGCCCCCCTGTAGTCTTGTACAGCAGTCACCAGAAGCACCTCCCCGTGCCCTTCCCTGTGTTCAGTGAGTTTGCTATGCCTCTGCCATGGGGCTTCTAACTGCAGCTGCTGGTGCTGCTTGCTGACACCAGAACCAAGGTCTTAACACTGCCACTATATTCAACCCACCAGCGCCAGGGCTGCTGGAGCTATAGTATCAGCACAGCCAGCACCCACAGGGTGTATGCTGGCAATTTCAGTCACCATCAGCAACAGAAGCCACTAATTTCTGCAGCAGTATTTCACTCTCCAGTATTTCACAGCTAGGTGACTGTGGTTGATGCTGCGGCTCCCACAGCTGCAATGGCAGAGTTGAGTGGCAACTGCTAAAATCCTAGGTTACTGGCAACCATTGCAAAGAGCCCCACAGCTCAGAAGACCAACTTCCACATGCCAGACCCAGACCTTGGACCTTATGTTTGACACTCCTGCTTTAAAGCTAAAGGCTACTTACAGACATGCGAGGGAAAAAGGAGATTTATTTTAAGCTTGGTGGGCCCTTGGCACCAAGCGCAGCACATGCCCAGAAGAGGATTTGCACTGGATGGACCCAGCTTGCCAACATCTGTATACATTGGGCACTTCAGGGGGGCTTTTTGGTGCTTTTATCTAATAACTGATCAACTCAGCTTTAGCTAAAACAGACAAAAAGCCCTGCTGAAGTGCCCAATCTATAAAGATGTTAGGCAAGCTGGGTCCAACCAGTGCAAATCCTCTTCTGGGCATGTGCTGGATTCTGTTTGTTTGGTTTTTTTCACATCTGTCAGTGACCAAAGACTCCAAGACAATTTGCAATTTCAGTTCTGTATTCTGGCTCATGTTCACCATAGTACTTGCTTGCCTGTTACAAATTCATTAACATAATCAAAAATACAGAATTCCATATCCATGTTATAAAGAATGTGGCAAATGTCTTACTAGTGTAGCAATGTCCACTGATTGGTGTTCTTCTACATTCTTGAGATCCATTATTTCTACATCTGTTCTTCTTAGTTTGATCTGAAAAAATATATTGGGGAGGGAGAAATAATTTGATAACAAAAAGCCCTACCAAAACAATTGATTCAATAGCGCACAGGTCCCAAAGAAAGAACTAACAACAAAAATTGCTCGTGTAGCAAATCCATTCCTTTGCATTAGAAATCTAGTTCTGAAAGTAATATCCATTTTATTAAATGTAGTTCCAGTCATTTTTCCCCCAAATAATGGGGAATGTAAAGCTTTCTTCAAAAAAAAAATTTGTGTAACAGCTTAATGTCAGTCCATTTACTAACACAGGACAGCTAGACACAGGTATCAGGATAGTAAATAACTGTACACCTGAATCATAGAAAATTAGGGTTGGAAAGGACCCCAGGAGATTATCTACTCCAAATGCCTGCTCAAAGCAGGACCATTCCCAAACTAGTTCATCCCAGCCAAGGCTCTGTCTAACTGAGTCTTAAAAACCTCCAAGGATGGAGCGTTCACAACCTCTCTGGGTAACCTGTTCCAGGGATTTACTACCCTTTTGGTGAGAAAAATTTTCCTAATATCTAACTTAAACTTCTCTTGTTGCAACTTGAGATCATTGCTCCTTGTTCTGTCATCTGCCACCACTGAGAACAGTCCAGCTTCATCCTCTTTGGAACCACCCTTCAGGTAGTTAAGGGCTGCTGTCAAATCCCCCCTGCAGTCTTCTGCTTTGCAAACTAAATAAACCCACCTCCCTCAGTCTCTCCTCATATGTCTTGTGTCTTTAGCCCCTCACCATTTTGTCACCCTCTACTGGACTCTCTACAATTTGTCCACATCCTTTCTGTAGTGGGGGGCCCAAAACTGGACTCCAGATGTGGCCTCACCAGTGCTGAACAGAGAATTTGTACAACGCTGGCTAATACAAATGCAAATGCTGGCTAATACAAAATTTATCCTGCCCCCTACTATTGGAAGTAATATAGTCAACCAGAAAAAATGATTAATCTTTTCATAAATTTCTAGTCTTTTGAAGTAAAAGCGTGCAGCTTGATTAAACAATAACTAAGAATGATGACAATGAAGAAATATTAATATATAACCAGCCAAAAATATAAGTGCTAAGCATAAGCAGAAAGAAAAAAGTAAGATTTCTGAAAAGCACATAAATGAGGATTGATGGAAAGAAATGGAGGAAAAAATTAACCTTGCCATTGGGAAAACACATCATAGAAAATAAGACATAAATTTCCTACATGTGTCTTCCATGGAAAGCAAAAGTTAGATTGACAAGAATTACTAAGTTTACTAAAGTAAGCAATCACAAAATCATAATCCTTTCTCTTCTTGTGTTACAAGGTATTTAGCAGAATTTGCAGATTCCTTTTTAATCTTGACAGGGCTGAGCCATGAGCTCCTCTACTAAGGCCTCAACCTCTTGAACTCTGGGCTTTAAGCCTCTCTCCCCAGTTTCCACACCACCAGAGCAGGGTAAAACCATAACGAGAGTATCCTAATGGAGGTCTTCTAGAATTCAGTCCTCTATTAAGCGAGGGCACTAATGACAAAGGAACCAGGTATACTCATTTTAACAAAAACAAAGAAATTTAAATAAATATAAGTTAAAAATCAGTATGTTGCGAGAGTCTAAATGCAGACAGGTAAATAGTACTGGTCAGAGAAGTGCTTTAATTTAGCAACATCTATTACATCTGTATTTCTACCTGCAGTTCTTTCTGGTGTTGACGATGTTGATTAAGATAATTTTCATTTTGTCTGATCTCATTTTCAATCGAACGTAAATGCTCTTGTAATGTTAACAACTGTGCCTTCTTATTTTCAACTTCATTTTCCAGGAGACTTACATAAATAAATATACAAATTGACACAAGATTACTTTGTTTGCAATCACATTAAAAAGGGACTCAACAAAACAGGAATTCTAGTGTAGCAAGAGGCTGCAATGACTGATGAAGTGACAACATTCTACCACTAGGTGACCAGTTCTAACAAAGAATCAGCTGGTGATTTTTTTTTTTAATAAAAGTCTGTATTTCTTTTAAGAAAACTTCAGATCAACATTCTCATCTTCTCTGAGTTCCAAAGGCAACTTTGTTTCAAAACAAACATATTGTGCACAGTTCTCCAGGTTACAGATTATGCAAAAGGAAAAAAAAATGTATTATGGTTGTAATTAATGCCTGAAGATGAAATGTAGAAACTCCCAATGAACAAAAGTGTGACTCACTGGGTCTATTTTAATCAACCAACATTAGAGGAATATAAAAACTAATCCAAAACCTCTACGGTAAGAAGTTATTAAAACATAAACAATTTTAAATGTCAGTAGTTAATAATTATTTTTAAGAAAATAAAAAATTGTATCCTATTGATGCCAATTGGGCTCCATCATAGTTTTTGTAAATATTTTTTAATTCACTCAAACAACAAAATGGATTTTTTTAAATGTGCCATGTTGAAAAATAATCGGAATAATCCAAATGTGATTACAAAAATCCATGACTACATAATTGGCCATAAAAGTATGCTAAAAGCTTCCATTTAAGCAAACAGCTGCAATGCTTAATCAAAGAACATTTAGTGCAGTACCAATCTGGAAGAGAAACTAAACTACTTTCCAGCTAAAGTTAGGTAGCACTTGAGTTTTCAGAGTGTTTAGAAAACTGTCAATTGAGATTTTTCTCTTTCTGTAAGGCTACAAATAAAAAGGTAGCCAAATTTCTCCAAGTATATTCTCCCCCTGTAAATCTGTACTCTGGACCACATGGTATAAAAATCATATCACACCAATTACAGTCAACTGCACCCTAAATTGCAATGTGACACATGCTCAGTGAATTAATGGCACCATAAAATGACAAATTACAAAGGTGTTCCACATAAAATGCAGAAGTTTTGTGGCTGTTTTGTATGGTGCCTTGCAACGAATGTGTGGCAAGTCGGCAATCAGCTGATTGTCAGCATCGGGGGAAACAGCCTGCCCCAGGCTCCCCACACACTGGCCAAGCACAGTTTGCAGCATTACCCTGCAGTCTGCATGCAAGATACAGGGCAGGGCATTGAGAAGTACCAGAGGCTCTCGCCACTGGCATGTTTGTAGCTTTGCCCTGGACCCTGTATGTGGGACAAAAGGCAAGGCTGCAATCATGCTAGGTGTGGAGGGAAGGCCATGCCATTACGACTGGGCAGGGGGCAAACCCAGGTCCTAAACCCAGACCTGCCCCATGTCTGATCTCAGTGTGGGAGTAGGCATGGCGTAGCTACCCAAGGTCCAAAAAAATACAGGTGTGCATCCATGCCATGCAGTTTCAGGGTGCTGGAAATACAAGACTGGGGGTATGGATGGAACCTCCCTGAACTTTAACCCTGAATAAAAAAGGGTTCAGTTAAACTTGCACTGCTACAGAAGCATTTGGATAAAGCCCTTACATCTTAACAACATGTATCAGAATTCTTTGATACCAATTGTTACATTTCTCAATTCCCAAATTCTATTGCAACTTTAAAAGAACGTACTACTTCCCTACAAGATATGACAATGGTGCTCAACTTTTTTGCCTCAGGCCAGATGAGTGGCATGGGGCTAATCCATGAGCCAGATTGGGCCTTGGAGCCAACCTCTACCTCCTCCTGCCCCTATACACTAGGATTGGATCACTCCCTCTTGCCCCCAGTGTGTTAAGATTGGGTCCCAGGGGTCAGACATTGCCCCCTCCCACATCTTGTGCACTGGGATTGGGACCCTGGGGCCCAGCACCACCCTCATGCATGCCACCTCCATCCATCATGCAAGGCCTGGGGCTCCCCACAGGTCCAGAAATTCAGCAGCTGGGAAACCATACTGCTGCTCCTGTCACCAAATTTCCAGACCCATAAGGAGCCCTGCAGGCTTGATGACAGCACTGTGGGCCTTATCTGGCCTGTGGGCTAAGGATTAAATTCCCCAGATATACAACATTACCTTATTTCAACATCTACGTCTTTACTTAGGAATCTGGGTCTAGTGATGTCAGAGGAGTAATATCGTCTCTCAAACACTTGATCACCTTCAGCAGTGAAAGCTTCTCGACAATTTTTTGGAGGCCCATTACACTGCATTACTTTACGAGCCACACAGCTGCTCTGAAAAACATAATGCTTTAATTATGCTTGTGGAAAGTAACCACAACATGGACTAGCAATATAGAATGTTATCCATTAGCATGTTATCCTGTGAGCCCCAAAACTCCCAACTACTTCTGAAAATAAGAACACAAGGTTAGAGGGCTACAGCTTAAAAAAGAACGAAAGAAAAGAAAACCTGAATTTAAGAACTTTGTTTAATTTGTATCTAAAGTTGCTACACTTCCTCAGTAAAAAAAAAAAAAAACAACACAAAAAAAAAAACCTCAGATGGAAGGGGAGAGTGAGGAAAGAAAGGGAGGGGGAAGGTATGTCTGGGTGGTCATTTCCTGGACACAGGAACTGGAACCTAGGGCTCTACATTCCCAAACAAGTGCTTTCATCATCACTGAGTTAGAGTCTCTTCCTGTGCAAATTATGCAAAATATGGGCATTGACACTCCTGCTGATCAAGTCAGCACCTACGCTAAGAAGAAAGCAGAGTAGAGGGGCAACTTATAGACTAACAAAATCAGACATATGCTTTTGTGAACCATAGCTCACTTTATCAGATGATAACTTAGTAATAAAATGGTAGCGTACCAGGTCTGGATGTTGCTGATCTGCTTGGTCTGCTACCTGAGGTTCACGAGCAGCTCACTTAAATTTTAACATCTGATGAATTGAGCTGTGGGTCATGAAAGTTTATGCATCTCTGATTTGGTTAGTCTATAAAGTGCAGCTGTACTCCTCTTTCTGCCTGACCTTACACTAACATGGCTAACAACCTCTCTTTCTACCCTTAGAAGATACAAGGTGCTCCGGATTCCTAAGTAAACAGATGTCCCTAATGCTTGTGTGAATCAAGCTTCAAAAAGGGTGGGGGGGAAGAGGGGTAGAAGTTCAGACATTTCCCCGTTCTTATGAAAATTCACCCTGTATTTACCCAAATCCAAAACAACTTGAGACCACAGCTGGGTACCACACTTTAACAAGGATATGGACAAGCCTGAGAGAGTCCAAAGAGCCACCCATATGACTGGAGTCTTAAAAGGCAAGCCATGTGAGGAAAGGCTGAGGGATCTGGAACTCATCTGCCTGAGGAAAAGAAGGCTGAACGGGGACCTGGTAGCAGCTTACCACTACAGTAGGGGTGTATACCAAGAGCCTGGCAAGCAACTGTTTAACACAGCACCAGAGGGGAAAACCAGGAGTAACAGCCACAAACTCCTGGAAGATCGATTCAGGCTCAACATTAGGAAAAACTTCTTTACAGTCAGGGTGTCCAGACTGGACTAAGCTCCCTCCAGAGGTGGTGCAATCGCCTACCCTGGAAATCTTCAAGAGGAGACTAGACAGTCACCTTGTTGGAGTCACCTGACAACCAGTTATCTTTCCTGCTTTGTGCAGGGGTCTGGACCTGGTGATCTTCCAAGGTCCCTTCCAGCCTTATGATCTATGAATCTATAAAACTTTGAATTTAACACCTGCTCCCTCCCCTCCCTCCCATCCCATTAGATTCTAGATATGGAAATTTATAAATCTGTTGTAGACTAACCAAATCAGAGATGCATAAACTTTCATGACCCACAGCTCAATGTCTACTTGGTACTATTTTGGCTTTGGAAAGCATTTCTCAAAATGACTTTTAAGGTTGATAGCACTGACAGTATCAGAAAGTATGAATGAATAAACAGAATGAAACCAAATTTTTATAGAAACACCCACTTCAATATATCTGCACTAAGCAACCAGAAATAAATTTTAGTGTAAAATGCTATCTTAAAGGACAAATACAAAATGCATATGCATATTCTGGGACAAAAAGCTACGACTGTTTTTATAAGAAGTTTACATACACACAAATGCTTTTCTAAAAACTCAAACCAAGCACAATATTGGATTTTGGCCTTACTTTAATTAGAAGGATGGTTTCTATGCTCCGCATGTCAATCAAACAGTTGGTAACCACTGCGTTATCTATTTCTAGAGCTGTAAGGACTGATGGGAATTCTGGGTGATAAACTGCCCTATAAAAAAAGTGAAAAAAGAAACAAGAAAAATGTACAAGAATGATCAGTTATTAAAAATCTAATTGTTTTATTTTAGATGTATTGCACATTATTGTAACTACTAAAAACATTTTGATCAGAGTGCTGAACCAAGAGTTCAATTCAAAACTTAGAGGTTACCTGCGTCTGACATCATAAACTTCATTCCGAAACCTGTTCACAATTATTTGTGGCCGAATCCCAGATGAACAATACCTCAACATCAAGGCCTGAAGTATTCTCTCATCGTTATGATTATCACAACAAAATGCTTGAAGCAGACTCTTTAAACAAGCTTCAACAGCTAAAGTAAGTTCTGCATCTTTGAGATGAAGATAAGCACCTAAAATACAGACAAAAATATCCAGGATTTAGAAGCACTTTACCCCAAAGATTTTACATTTTTGACCACACTTACAACCTCTGCTTTAGGATCTGTGTTGTTTGGGGTTTGGTTTTCTTTATGTTTTAAGGAACACAAATTTACAAATGTTTTAAGATCAGGTTAGGTTTTCTAAACAGTACTGTAGAAAGGTGTAGGCAACTACTCATAACAAATACTATGAGTTGCTAACCCTTAAGAGTGGGAGGAACCCCCTTTCCCTGAAGTCTGGAAGTAGTTACAGGTCAATTCCCACAGAGATGCTCATGTAATAGCAGTCAATCCAAAGAGCTAAAGCAGTAAACTGTTGATGTGTTCCTTAAAACCCTGCCAACTCTCAGACTAGAAATGATTGTTGTTAAAACCCAGCCCATTCTCAGACTACAAATGCAAGTCATACAAGGAGAGGCTGAAGGAGCTGTAAGACATGATCAGCTTGTGGAAAAGACACTTAAGAGAGGACACAATAACATTCTTCAAATACCTGAAGGGCTGCCATAAAGAAGAGGGAAAGCAGTTCTCTCTCTTGCTGCAGAGAGGAAGATGAGGATGAATGGCTTGAAGTTTCAGGAAACTAAGTTTAGATTGGATATGTTAGAACAGTGAGGCAGTGAAACACACTGCCTAGGGAAGTTGTGGACTTCCCATCACTGAAGCTGTTCAAGAGGTTGGACAGCCACTGGTTAGGGATTATATAGAAGTAGCTCTGCCTATGTTATGATGGATATTTACTAAGTTTCTGGGCTTTGCTGGTTTCCCCCTCTCCCCTTTTTTTGCTACATGTGTCAGGATGTTTTTAAGTTTCCTAAGAGGCATTGGGTTTGGCTGTAGCCAAGGCTGGAGACTTTGGCTGGGGTGTGCTAATACTCTTGCTGGCACTTAAAACTGGAGGTTCTTGGACAGAGGGTCTCATCTCTCTGCTCAGGGCAGACTGATTGCTATATTTGGGGTCTGGAAGGAATTTTACCCCATGGTCAATTAGTATGGACTGTGAGGGTTTTTGCCTTCCTCTACCTGGGATCTCTTGAGTGTATTAGTCAACCTTTTACAGAAGCAGGATACTGGTTGCCATAGTTCCCCTGCTTTACCTGTGGCAGGTTAAGGTGTTATGCCTTGTGTTGCATCAGGATTGATGGTAGTTTTTAGAAACAGGCTAGACAACAGATTGGTATAAGATAATTTGGATAGAGATGATCCTGCCTCAGGCAGGGGGTTGGACTAGATGATCTCTGGAGGTTCCTTCCAGCCCTGCTTCTCTTATCTCTACCAAAAATTCACAAAATCAAACTCTCCAACGAAGCAATAATCTGTTAAAAATATTGGTCACGCCATTCAAAACACCAGTTTTTTTACTTATTCATTTATTTTTACAGGCTTTCACCATATCTGAATGTCAGGAAAAGTCTGCCGCAGGATTGTATACCAGCTGCTCCTAGTGAGAGAACTGAAATACTGGTCAGCTTCATTATTGTTAACAGAAAAACAAACAACTTAAATTTCACAGAGTAGCTATAACGTCTGTAAAATCTAGGAAAAACATGGAAATTTGGGGTTTTATATCAGACTTAACCTAAAACCAAAACTTACAAAAAATAAAGTTTCAACTAAGGCTGAAACCCAGTTTTCAACCAGCTGTATTCCCTGTAACTTCTCATCTTGAAACTTCACCATTGTAAGAGGATTGGCAACATACATTGTTATTTGTGAATTTACAAGCAGGAGGACAAATTTCCTATTCCTTACTAGTAATTTATCCAACCACTGACTTTCAAAAGCGGGTGGGGTACCATGCAACCATAAGGTCCTCATAATGAAGGAATTACAATATAGATTAACAGACATGCTGTATTCAGTGCAATGAATTTTCCCCCTTTCCTAGGTGTGGTCTGACCAAGAGCAGGATACTTACATGGATATATCCCTTTTCTTCTTAGGGTAACCCTTATGGCTTACTACAATGTCCTACAGACATGACAATTACATTACAAGAACTCCTACACTTCACATTCAGTTTGGCCGTTTCACATGCAGCACCTTTACAAAACAATAGCCTTTTGTACTGAGATTTTGCTTCAGGCTTTGTTATGGTAGAGGAAGATAAAGTAGCCACACAGTCAATGTTTGTGAATAGCTTCTGAAGAGTTTCCCAAAATGAAAAATCATTAGAAAGCTGTTTTTCAAAAAGTGTCAATTTGATTTTTCTGCAGCATTTTTAGGCCTTATGGAAATCAGATCCTTTGGCTAAGTGTTCTTCTCAAGGAAGTGATTTTAAGCCATCCAAAATGAGAAACTACGGGCAGGAGGCATGCTACACAATCAAAACACCACATCAAGATTGAATCAAGACTTTTAACTATTCAAAATTACTTACATGTAATTCAAACTATTTATGTTAAAAGTAACAGGACTGTTGGATGTTCCATGGCCACACAAATAGGTTAGAGAGAGGCCGATACACAGATCTTTGGTCTAGTAAGCAGAACTCAAGAGAAAAGATAACTATTGTTCAAGAAGGTTTCCTTTCCACATCACCAGACTCTACAGGCAACCTTTTTCAGGAGGCATTTTTTATGAACTGATGTTTACCTAGTGGCCCAACAGGTTTTTGTTTGAAACGTCCTTGCCCAAAGGCTTCATCAATTGCTTCAAGAAGGGCTGGCATGTGTTGTCCAAACCTTTTCAACCGATTTGTTTTACTCCCATGCAGCTCCTTAAGCTGTCTCTGCTTGGCATCTAGTACTTGTTTCACTTCAAGTACTTCTCTCCTAAAAAGAGAAAAGATTACTGAACAATTATGAATTCTCTATTACTAACAGGTTGTACGCAAAATAAAATAAAGTGCCAACAGTTAGTTTTCTTTCCTTCCAATTGTTTAGTTATTACAGTCTTCAGGAAGAAGCCTTGCCAATAAGCATATTGTGTAAGTCAATCTTGCACAGAAATCTGCACACCCGATTTCTTGATTTTACAGTAGCAATTGCAAAGGATGAAAATTAAATACATTTTACATAAAAGTCTAACTCTCTACAGTTCAGAAGACATGTGTTAATTAAGCTTTGAACCAAGAGGTCTAGCCTCTAAAGAAATATCTAAAATGAAAGATTTAAATTAAAATAGCCCATGTTTAAGCAATGAACTATTACTACTATCCAGGTTAGGATGCCATTTGTGACAGCTTACAAAAAGCAGGGCATACCAGTAGACTGTGAAGGAAAAGAATGGTCCTTTTGAAGTCAAGTTAATGTTTGTGGTGAGGTATTTTTGATAAAAGTCTGGAATTAAATCAGATCTTAATTTCAGTGTTGCATTTCATGTTTATTACTAACACATGTTCATTATATTTCAACTGCTCCCAAATTTAATCTTAATCTTATTGTCCATACTACTGCAAAGCTGTACCAAACCTTAAGAAGCACTGGAAAATTTAGGACTACAATGCAAAATGAAGCTTAATGCTCCAGTATTCTAGGAAACACAAGTCATGGAGAGGACCTCTAGCAAATGCAATAAAAAGTAAGCTGACAGTAGCATTAAATATATAGTTTGACTTACTTAAGTCTGGAATGTTCTTCCTTGTACTTGTATATAGCTTGCTGAAACTGTTGCAGCTGTTGACCAATCACAGTTTCCTGATCAGAGAACGTCTTTAACTGCTCTTTCAACCAGGTAATTTTTCTCTGTCTTTCCAATTTTTCAGGATCTGAAACGTGCTCAGCACTAATAGTACAGACCACAATTTCTTAGCCACAAAAAACGGACAATAGTGAGAACAAGATTTTAAAAACGTTAAAAAAATGTCTAAAGCAATGCAGGCTCCTACTGGCTGCCACACCCCACATCAAACTGCTGCTGCTGGCATTGCCTTACTCCCCTTCCCTCCTTCAGCTTTTGCTTCTGCCTCTGGGAGCAGGGCAGTGCAGCCTGTGGGGACCATGGAGCTTGTATGTTGTGGTAGTGGGGAGAGAAGGAATGTGGCCATGAATCTGGGGGACAGGAGGGGTGGGGGAAAGACAGAAGAGCTTGAGGAGTCTACACAGGCTGTGCA
The DNA here is from genome assembly GCF_001723895.1 of Crocodylus porosus. Lineage (NCBI taxonomy): Eukaryota > Metazoa > Chordata > Crocodylia > Crocodylidae > Crocodylus > Crocodylus porosus. Next base: position 18,807,941 of record NW_017728918.1, on the reverse strand, counting down.
GTATGTACTGTCCCCCCTCCCCCCAATCACTCAGAAGCTAGACAGCTTGCTCTAAAGCACATATTTTATAATTTTGCAAGTTTTAATAAAGCAACAAAAACATCCAAACATCATTTAAACACATAAAAGCCTTGCTCTTGACTGGTGCGCGAGACATATTCCACCTCTGTGAAAGATCCAGATTAAATCATGACATTCAGCCAGACTGCACATACAATTGAAATTACCTTTAAAATTCAACATGTGCAAAAGAAAAATGAGTAGTTTGTTAACTGAATAAACAGAAGCAGCATTCTAAGGCAATATATATACGTAACGTAGACTCAATGAATATGTTTTACATGCATCAGATCTACACAACAAATTTTTGTGCACTTTTCTTCTCTGGGAGAAACTGATTAAGTTTTACATTTTTTTAAACACACATACATATAGATCATGGCAATTTTAGTTAAATTTAGTTTGCATAATAGTTACTCTGTAACAGCCAGCATTTAGAAAATAAATCCTGTCTCCAAAAACAGACATGGCTTTTGTTTTGTTCAAAACTTCCCTTCCAAATCAATCAAGAGTTTAGCAGAAGCTGCATGCACTGAAAACCTAATGCATTTAAAATAGCAGACCCCAAGAGGATCATGTGTTCACCCTGACACTGCTAAAATATCTAAATAGCTCCTTTATTCTACAATTTTCTTATCTGAAAAAGACAAGCACTTTCACTGCGTAACACACCCCTAAATTTAAACACGATGGGGCATTCACCTATTTTTTAGTTCTTCAATCCGTTTGCGTAGCTGTATATCATCTTTCTCCAGTCGTCTTAATTCAGTTCTGAAACGATTATAAAGAACCTAGCAAGACAATTAGACATATAATTTATTATTCTTATATCGATTGGTTTACTTAGTTTCACAAAACAAAAAAATCTGATCCATCCACGATTTTCATACACAAATACTAACTCCAACTGAGGATATGGACAGATGTACATAGGAAGAGCTTCAAATCCCACCTTAAATATTAAGTGCTTCTAATCTGGAAGACATTAAGAGCCATATAAACTCCTCCCGTATATAGCCATGGTGGGTTGCATCACTCCACAGCTAGGAGACTGCTGAGTAGGGATCAAAGAATAACTCTCTGCCAGGATTTTCTGGAGGCTTGAGGATAACAGAATAGAAACAGCAGAACCTTTGACACCCTGCAACTCTCTGAAGCCCGCCATTGCTGGGCTGGTTAGTTTAGTCTCAAGAGGACTCTTAAAATTTCTCATGCGCTGCATTCCCACCAAAACCAGAGAATGGATGTCTACCCTCTCCTTGCCCCAGTTCTTCACAGAACAGAACTGTGAAGTACTGGCTTTGCTCTTCACTTCAGAGAGTCTTCCCTTACTTGGACATTTTCTAAAATTAATTATATGAAATTCAATAAGGACAAGTGAAAAGTCCTGTATTTAGGATGAAACAATAGCACGTACAAATAGACTGGGGAAATGGCTGGCTAGGCTACAGTACTGCAGAAAAGAACCTAGGGGTTATAGAGGACCATAAGGCGAGGATGAGTCAGTGTACTCTTGTTGCAAAAATAGCCAATAGCATCCGGATCTGTACTAACTAGGAGTATCACTTGCAAATCAAGAGAAATGATTCTTGCATTCCATTCAGTGCTGACAAGGCCTCATTTGGACATGTCCTGTCTTAGGCACTAGACTTCCAAAAAAAAAATTGACAAATTATAAAAAGGTGAGTGTAGAACATAAAAAAAATTATTAGAGTTCTGGGAAACTTGACATATGAAGAAAGCCTGAATGCACTGGGATGACTTAGAAAATAAAAGGGGGATCTGAAAAGTCTTCAAATACCTACAGAGTAGTTATAAAGAAGATGGCATGGTTATAAAAAGGAAAGACTATTCTCTGGAGCCACAGGGAACAAAGACAAGAAGCAATGATCCTGAACTGCAGCAAGGGACATATTGGTTGGATATTAAAGAATAGTTCTTACTATTAGGGTGATTAAGCACTGGAACAGGTTACCTGGAGAGGTTGTGGAATCTCCACCTTTGGAAGTTTTTAAGAGTAGCTTAGACCAGTAGTGTTCACCCTTTTTGTCTAGTAGGTTGGATGCGTAGTGCCTGGTTCCTCTTCGAACTGGATCTGACCAATGAAACCAATCAGGCACCCGGGGCAGGTGTGGCCAGGCCCCATCTGGCCATGCCAAGGGGGACAGGGGACAGGCCAGCTCTGATCTAGCCATGCAAGGGAAAGGGGCATGACATAGTACCAGTCTGGCTGGGCAGAAGAAAAGGGGGCATGGCCCAGCTTTGCAGGGAGAAGGGGGCAGGGCCCAAACTTCTGGGGAGGCAGGAAAAGGGAGAGGGCATGGAACAGCCCCAAAGCAGCAGTGCAGGGGAGTGGGCATGGCCTGGCCCCAATCTGGCTGCACAGAGGGAAGGGAGTAGGGATGACCCACTCTACAGGGTTTGGAATTTTGTCAGCAGGGAGGGATGGCATTAACTGTTACTTCTCTCCTGCCACCAAAATTTCCTGATTCCCGGAGAACCCCACGCACCAGATTCCAAAGCTCCATGGGCCAAATATTAAGCACCTTTGGTTTAAGCAGACTCTTGACTGGGATGGTTTCATCAGGGATGATCCTGGCTTGAAGTGTCAGAGGGGGCTGGACTAGATGACCTTCTAAGGTGCCTTCTAGTTCTACTTTTCTGTGATTCCTGACAGTCCAGCAGACTAGGTGGGCTTGCTCCATCCTTACTTTGGCACCAATATATTCCCTCACTACCCACTACTAGATTCTGTGTTATTACTATACTCTGGTAGGGAGAATAACATAACAAGCTATTTCAGTTGTTCCTGTTTCATCTATGTTCACTTTAATATAATTTGCAATGCTATGGAGTGCTATTACAGCAAACATCATCTGTTCATTCATTTTGGTAGTACTTTTAAAGGTATCTGAAGCATTACAAACATTACATCTGTCCATGCCGAGAAATACATTTTGCAGTACTTTAAAAGAAGTTAGAGCTTGAATTTCAAACAAATCACTTCATCAGGATTTGTTTTGTTGCTTTTTTATAATTCCATTAATTACATCAAGTGGGTCCTAATAAATATTTCAAGATTAGTACTCAGATTACACACACACTTTCTTTGACCCTAATCCTGTAACTGAAATCAAACAAAAAACTGCATTTGGACAGAGTACCTATGATTTATGAGCCTCTCCCAAGATGCAGGACTTCACCTTGGTAAAGCGCAATGCAGAATTGTCTCTCTCAGGTTAGAAAGACATTTTCAACCAACCTCAGCTTCATTGTATGCTCTTCTTTTCGCTTGAAGATCTGATTTCAAAGAAACACACTGAGGCTGAAATAGCTGTGCTTCTTCATGTATCTTTTTTAACTGATCTTGGATGGTCTTGTACTTTTCTTCTGCTTCATTTACTTTGACCTTCACAAGATACAGAGTAAATTAGTTCACCTAAAATATTTTTTTGTTTCGTCGATACCATTTTGAACTACAGGAAAAAAATTACTAAGACTTTCTTGTGGGTTTCTGTTTAAATTCTTTTTCCTCCCAAAACATTCCTCCCAGAAGTTATGGAAGACTAAGCTCATGGTTTAAAGAGGATATAAAAATTTAATTAAGCTGTGTCCTTCAAACCAAAAAATTTAACACAAGGATTCTTGTTGGAATTCTGAGCATTTCGAATAAAGTTCAGCAAAATTAATTACAGTTGAATTACCAAGTATTTGAATTGTGGAGAGAATGAAAAGATTTTGTTTTTCAAATTTAAATGAAGTAAAACACGAACAGTCAAAAGTATTTTCCTGTACAACTTTATTTTTATTTTTACATTTTTCCCTTTTTTTGGATAGTCAGTATATTAACTGAATATAGAAAGCAACCAAATGTACAGAATTGTGAATAGCACCCATCATCATTTACTCACAATTTTACTGTAATAAGAAAAGATAAAATATTTTGGAAAGATGTAAAATATTTATATTTAACTATCACTTTAAAATGTATTTCAGTAATCTTAAAAGTAAGAGCAATTATAAACAACTTCATTTAAATAAATGTGTGTTTTTGCTTATATGCAACCAAAATTAGTCACTTCTGACAGCCAGCTGACTCCACATAATTCAAATTGATACCCAATATTAAAATACCTTCCCCAAACTCCTCAGATCTATCAGCAAATAAGAAAACAGCCACATGTCTGACTGCAGACAAAGAACAAAAGACTTTCTTGGGCTAGAGTTGGTCTCCCCCAAACATGGACAAGGCACCACCTTTCCAGTGTGTGAAAGGATGCTAACTTGTCTATTAAACTTTACACTACAAATAAATGAATAAATCAAGACAGCTGATATTATACAGTTATTTGGGGTAAAAGTCAGTAAAAAAAAAAAAAAAAAAAAAGTGAAAAGAAACTAAATTCAATCAACTTGTTTTAAAGGCAAACATGCCTACCTGCCATTCATTTAGCTTCTGGACATACTTATGTGTACGCCCTTCTTCAAGACTGATGCTCTCTTGGATTGGTTTTATTTCTTCTTCTGCCTCACTGACCTGCAATATAAAAAAATTGAAGTACATATCACACTGGCAATAAAATCACAGAAAGGTAGGGCTGGAAGGGACCCTCCAGAGGTCACCTAGTCCAATCTGCTGCATGAAAATTGATGGCCAGCATGGGGAATGAACCTGTATCTGTAGCCTCGGCAGAATCAGCACCAAGGTCAAGATAACCCAAAGATAATTAAGATATCAAGATAGTAAAACAAGAAAGTTACCACTGCCCAAGCCATTTTGTTTTTCAATTCTTCTAGATAGTTTCGCATTTCATTCACAAACCCAATGGTCCTATAATGTTCCTTTTTTTCCACATAGTGTTGCTTTAGTTTTTGAAGATGCTAAAAGTAAAAAGATTTAAATGTTAGGGACCATAAAAGGCTGTGGTGAAATATGAAGTTTTAGAAATATGTATTTTCACATACCTCTACTCCTTGCTCTATCTGAAGAGATGTGTTTTCTTTAGTTTTCATAATGTATGAATAATCATCTTTCATCTGCTCCAGCTGGGTTGCCTTCATAAAGAACTAATCAAAGAAGAAAGATCTAAGCTTCAGTTTTAATAGACTGTCATTTTTTTAAATTGAATGTTACATTCAAACTGTCATACAAAGAAAATTCACTGAAAGTTCAGGGTATTCAGAGCATTGTTTAAAAAAAAAAAAAAAAGCGCATATACCCACACAAACAAAACAAAGTCACCTGAGCTTAAAGAAGCAGGAACAACATAGGTACAACAAAAACTTATCAACCTGCAATATACCCTCTGGGAGCCGAGCCCTATATTGCCACTACTCACAGGGAGGAGAGAGAAAAATCGGTTTCCACAAACATTTTGAAGGCTGCCAAATTTACATAATTAAGTTTTGTTATTTTTAAATTTATTTCAATACATGCTATTTGTAACTCTCTGAAAACTTGAAACTGGAGTATTTGCTGCTTAAGAGAACCTACACTTTTTCCAAATATACTTCTCACCTGCTGTCCTAAAGGGATCTATAAAATCCTAACTATAGATTTTCAAATAAAAGGAAATTAGGAAATAAATTCATAAAATCATAGAAAAATAAGGCTGGTAGGGAATTCAGGAGGTAATCTACTCCAGTGTTTTTCAACCCCTGTGCAAAAGCAGGTCACAAGAATATTCGAAAGGGTCGGAAGCAAGTCCCAGAAAGATGCGGGAAAGCATGGGTTTCCCCTTGCAGGCTGGCAACATTCCTGCAATGCCTGCTTCTCCAGCGGGGGAAGGGGGTAGGAAGGCCCTTTTGTGGGTGGCGGCACTGGGGCTGGTGCCCATACTCACAGGGGCAGGGTAGACAGGAGAAACTGCTCAGGGGACTGATGGGTCCATGACCAGGCATGGCACAGGATACTCATCCTAGGGCAGAGGGGGTGCCACAGGACTCCCCTCCTCTTTCCTCCAGCCCATGCCAGGCCAGACTCACTCCACTGCCACCCGCATGAGCTGGAGCTGCTACAGTCACCAGAGTCTGGCTCCCCTGCTGCGCCCGAACCTGGGTGCAGCGGGCTGTGGGTTGGGAGTGAGGAGCACCAGCATGGCCTGGAGAAGGGGGCATAGGGGACTGCTGGCCAGGAGCGAGGGGGACTGGCAGGCCCATTGGCCAATATTTACAAATGGGTCCTGGTACAAAAAAGGTTGAGAACACTGATCTACTCCAACCTCTGCTGAAATCAGGATCATCCTGAAATGTTTGTCTAACCTGCTCTTAAAAACTACAAGCTCTGTAGGCAACTTGTTCCAATGTTTAACAACCCTCACAGCACGAGGGGTCTACCTCAGCAGGAGTCAAACTTTTTGGCAGGAATGCAAAAATTAGCTCCACGTCCTCCCTGAATACAACACCAATCCCTTTCCCCTGCCCTGTCTCCAACTGTGCTTTCTTCCCCCTCTTCAACTTGCCATGTGCCACACAAACTGTCTGTGCTACTGGTGGCACTCATGCTGCAGGTCAGCCACCCTAATCAATCTCATGTCCAACCTCAATGTCTCTTGTTGCAATTTAAGAACATTAATTCTTGTCCTATCCTATGTGATGAAAGAGAAGTTTTTCACCATTCTCTTTATAACCAATTTCCATACATTCAGTACTGTTATCAAATCCCCTCATACTTTTCTCATTTCCATTGAATAATCCAAGTTTTCCCAACTCTTCTTCCTAAATCATGTTTCCTTGACCTCTGATCATTTTTGTTGCTCAGCACTGTAATCCTTCCAATTTGTTCACATCTTTCTTGAAGTACACCACTACTTCAGTCAAGGCATATTACATTTACTGCTTTCCCCCACAGCCATGGAGCTTGTCATCTTAACATAGAAGAACTTTTGACACTGTCTCCCACAATGATCTCATTAACAAGCTAAGGAACTACAAACTAGACAAAAGTACTGAAAGATGGATATACATCCAGTCGGATCACCCTGCCAAATGTGTAGTCATCAATGGCTCCTCAATGTCTAGTTGGGAATATCAGCTGGGGTGAAGGGTCTGTCCTGGTCTGGTATTGTTAACATCTACATTAATTATTTGGACAATGGGACTGAGCAAATGCCTAGCAAATCTGCAGATGACACTAAGTTATTTGGAGTTGCAGACATTCTGGATAGTAGGCCTAGGATCCAGAATGACCTAGATAAATTGGAAAAATGTATCAATCAATCAGATAAGATTCCACAAGAACAAGTGCAAAATTCTTGATTTAGGACAGAATAACCACAGGCACAAATGCAGATTAGGGAATGAACTGGCTACAGTACTGTACACAAGGACCTGGGGGCTATGGTGGACCATAACCTTAATATGAGCCAACAGTACACTCTTGCTGCAAAAGGTAACAGTATCTTCGGTTGTAGTAACACAAGTGTCACCTGCAAATCAAAGGAAGCAATTCTTTCACTCTACTCAGCGCTGGCAAGGCCTCATTTGGAGTACTATGTCCAGTTTAGGGCCCCATACTTCAAGGATGGTGAGCAGTTTGGAATGAGCCCATCCCAAAGCAACAAAAATAATTAGAGGCCTGGAAAGCATGTCTTACGAGGAAAAGCTGAAAGAACTAGGGTTATTTCCGAGCCCCCAAGCTCTGAAACAGCCTGCCATCGGAGGTGGTTCAAGCACCTACACTGAACACCTTCAAGAGTAAACTGGATGCTTATCTTGCTGGGATCCTATGACCCCAGCTGACTTCCTGCCTTCTGGGCAGGGGGCTGGACTCGATCTTCTGAGATCCCTTCCAGCCCTAATGCCTATGAAATCTATGAAATTTAGTCTGTAGAAGAGAAGACTGAGGGGAGATTTGATAAAAGTCTTCAAATACCTGAAGGGTGATTATAAAGAGGATGGAAATAGCCTTATCTCTGTGTCCACAGGGATCAGAACTAGGAACAATGGTCTCAAGCTGCAGCAGAGAAAGTTAAGTTGGAGGAACTTTCTGATTGAGTGTGCTCAAGCACTGGAACCAGCTACCTAGAAAAGTTATAAAATCTTCATCCTTTGAAATTTTTAAGACCAGTTTAGACAGAGACTTGGCTGGGATGGTTCAGTCAAGGATGATCATGGAGGTCTGTTCCAGCCCTGTTTTACTATGATCACCTTGTTATCCTCTGCACAAATGCTCAAAGATAAAAACACATGGCTGTACAATTTACTTTAGCCAATTGGTTGGGCATGCTAAATTAAATCTTATCTGGCCCTGCTGACTTAAAAGACATCCATCTTCCCTAAATAATCTATAATCTGTCCTTTCCCTTCTCTATTGTTGCTCTCACTATGCTCGTCTGATAGCTGATCTTATTGGTGAAGACTGAAATAATGGACTTCAGTACATCATCCATCATTAGATTACCCTCTTGTTTAGTAAGGCACCTATATGCTAACGAACTCTTCCTCTTACTTTATATATTGAATGCTTTTTGTTGCCTTTTTACATCTCTCGCTAACTCAGTTTACGCCCTGGCCTTCTTGATTTTCCTTCTACATGCCTGAGCTATACCTTTATACTAATCCTTAGGCCAATTGAATTTTAATTCCTTATTTAAATACCAACTGATTTTATTTACCTTGTACTTGTCACCTTCATTTTTAGACTGTAAGAAATGCTTGCTCATCTCTTGGGTTAAAACAGACACAGGATTATCTACCTATAAACAACAAATAATTAAAAGAAAACTCGAGAACAAAATAGTAATTTTAAACTGGTTGAATATCCCTGAAAGTTAGCAAATCAACAGAAGTGGGAATTGAAACCCCCCGTTATATCCCACATCTACTGCCAAAGTGTTTAAAAAAAATAACTGAAAGCACCACAACTGGAGATCAAACAATCCAGTCTGAACTAGAGAGCAGCAGTCAGATCCTAAGATGCTTTTCTATTATTAGTCTTGATTAATTCTATGAGAAAATACATCCAAAAACACTGTTAAACATGGATTTTATGTGCAACACAGGTTAATATTCTGTTTATTACTTAACAGATAGAAAACTAACCAAAACTAATTTATCTTAGAACTGGATGATAAAAAGACCTATTTGCAGAAGGTGAAAAAAAGAAGTTCCAATTAAAGGGAGAAACAAGGGGAGCCACTGAGCAGGCTTAAAATTCTTGGGACAGGTAACAAAACTTCCAGGTTTTAAGACACAGTTGGTGTGTTTATCTATGTAGCTACCAAGAAATACTCATTTTCTGCAGAAGACAGTTTTTTAAAATCAATTTTTACCTTTTATATCTGTAAAAGTAACTTTGAATATGAACTCAAACAGTACTGGGTTAGCATAAAAAGGTGCAAAGTGATGTTGCTTTACAAATGCAGACTTCTACTTTTAAACTCAGTTTTTTCTCATAAAACTATAAACATGAACACAAAACATATTAGCAATTACCTGTATGTTAAAATGATCCAATATTGCTACAAGTTCCTCTTTCTTACAAGAAATTAAGGTCCCTGAAGGCATATGAAAAAAAATAAAACCAAAACATAGACTAGTTAGCAAACAAAACTGCAGATAAGTATAAAAAATTTCAACTCATTCAAAAAACTCAGGGCATCTATAAACGTGACCGAGCTCTGCTCTGATGTGTGCTAATTAGTACACGTTGGAGCAGACTCAATTAATCAAGTTGGCTGCGAGCCTGTGGAGCATGTTAATTAGCGTGATACGTCAGCCTCTGCATCACGTGTATTCAGCATCCCTGCATTTCATAATGGTGGCAGGGGCGCTTTAACTAAAGCCAATCGAATGAGCACCGCTTGCCCACCTCCACACCAGAGCATGTGTATAGATGCCCTTAGTGTTTCACACTGAAATAAGAATATAGTCAATATCTTCCCAACAGTGTTAGGATTGAGGGAAAGATTTATATCCTATGCAAATATACTAAAAAGACAGAAAATTTTATCTATTAAAAACAGAGGTGGTACTTTTAAAAATCTATCCAGTGGTTTTAAGAATCTCTCTTTTGAAGCCAGTGATGAAAAACTGGTTTAATCTGTCACTACTCTTTCCATTTTCACCTGCCCAGAACTCAGAATGATAGATGTGGGAAAATCTTCAAGAACCTAGTTCAGTCACAAGGGGTTCCCAACCCCCAGGCTGCAGCCCAGTACCAGGCTGTGAAGGGTTGGCTGCTGGACCAGAAGTGACTGCGGACTGGCAAACCGTGGACTGGAAGTGACCAGCATACTGTGGGTCATTGCTGGTCCACAGTTTGCTAGTCTGTGGTCACTTCCGGTCCATGGTTTGCTGGTCCTCAGCATAAAAATGTTGGGAAACCCTGCTCTTCATCAATACAGGATGCATTATTCTAAACCAGTGAAGGCCAACCTTTTTAGCAGGTGTGCCACAAATTAGACCCACACCCTCCAAGCACCACTCCAATGCCCTTCCCCAATTCAGTTTGCTGCTCTGCTTTCTGCTCCAAGTCATATGCTCCCCGTCTTATCCACTGCACTTTCTACATCCTTTCTTGCCCAATTTTATGCTTTGCTTTCTGCTTTTTGCCCTGTCTGCATCTGTGCTGCCTGTCCCCTCCCCAATTTGCCATGTGCAACACAGAGGCTGCCTGTGCCACTTTTGGCACCCATGCTGCTTGTTGGCCATCCCTGTTCTAAGCCATCCTGGAAAGAAGTATATCCAAACTCTTCTTGAAAAACCTCCAATGAGGGAGGTTCCAAAATTACTTTATACCGTTAAACCCATAGTCCTTTCTGTCCTTACAGTTAAAAAGCTTTTCTTGACATTTAAATTTAAATCTCTTTTTGCTGCAGTGCAAACTCATTGTCACATGTCCTGCCCTCTGTGGCAAAGGAAGTCAGCTGTTCTCCCTCTTCTTTATGGCAGGTTTTTAAATAATTAAAAACTGCTATGATGACTGTCCCTTGCCCAAACACCACCACCAGCTTTTGTTCTTACTAAACTACAGTTATCTCAATATTTCCTCATACAATTCTTTTAATTTCTTTGATGCTCATCACTGGATCCTATCCAGTTTCCCTACATCCTCTCTAAAATGTTGTGATCAAAACTAGGCACTGTACTATTATGGCTGACACCTACCCAGAACAAAAGTAGCATAGTTCTATCACTTCTTATGTCTAATAATATTTCTGTTAATATGGCCCCACACAGCATTGTATGAGAGCAAGAGGTAATTTTTTTATCTGTATTATAATAAAAGTACGCAGATTAAAAACATCCAATTAAACATAAGCTATTAAAAACAAAAAACCCCACATGGGGCTATGAATCAAAATAACCACGCAGCAAAAGAGAATCACTCAATCAAGTAACAAAGGAGAAAACCCCTGCATCTCCCTTATCCCCATACTAGTGATCTTCCACAGTAGGCAGGACTGTCTGGGAGGCCCCACCTACATTAGGATGCAAACTGGCTTACATACTGCTTTAGGACAAAGCGTCCAAATTTAATGCTAAGATGTGCTTGAGTAAGGATATGAGAGACATGGAGGGCATCAGAGCTGAACCTGGTGAGCCGGTTCTGGCAGCTCTTCAGTGTCACTATCTCAGCCTAGGCCAGGAGAAAGCTGCTCAGGTACATAACACTTCTGTCAGCTACTCATGAAAAGATGCATGCCATCTCACTTAACTCTAAGGAGAGAGAGCACATGCATGCAAGTGCACACACAGCAGAGATCAAAAAGTGCGAGATCATCACATTACTGAGTCCTGCTGAGTCTGTGATCCATCATAACCCCCATATCTGCTACTGCCTAGCCAATTATCCTCCCTTCTGTATTTATTTCTTCTTAGGAAGTACCTAATCTTTCATACAGAAAAATATTGTAAATGCTTTAAATAATTAAAAAAAAGAAATATCACCAAACCTGATTTGCTTTTCAGTTTATAACTACGACTTCCATCCGCATTAATATGCTGACTGACAACAATAGAATCACCATAAACATCTGGCTTAAAGGCATCTCTACCTTGGTTTCGTAATGTTATTGAAACATCTGCAGAACTAAAACAAACAAATGAACAAATTTCCAGTTGTATTTGAATCTTCCAACAAGACTTTACAGCAGCAGATTTTCAAATCCTGTTTATAAAACAAGTCAAATTTAGTTGGGGCGTTTTCATCTAAATTCTGGCTCAATATTCTGGCTTAAATACTATGGTCATTCTGTGATTTGTGTTTGCCTAGGACATAATGTAGGTCTGGAAACAACTTTCTTAGGTTAAAACTGTGGTAAGTTGACAGCTGTATGGATTATGCAAAGTCATGGTTAGACCATTTCTATGATAGGAACCTCATTTGAATAAGAAAAAAAGAAAACAAAACCCACAAACATGAAACTTACAATTTGATGGCAAAGGACAGAGAAACTGGTAGACATACAAAAAGGTCTAATTTGGGACTTGAATGCTTTCCATTGACTCCTCCCAACTCAATGAAAGCCTAACAAATTAAACCTAAAGAGCTAAGTCACCAGGGCCCCACCAGGCATACAGCATGGACACCCCCACTGCCCCCCCCCACACACACACACTCACTGCTGCACTGTGCACCTGTCTGGGCACCCCCCATTGAGGCACTGGGCCTTTCCCACTACTGTGGAATTACCTCTCCCCACCCTACATGGCTCTGGCCCCACATCCCCACCCTTGCAGCCTCCAATAGCACCCCAACTCATTGCATAAGGCAGGAAGTGGCAGCCAGAGGAAGGAGAGGGTAGCTTGGAGACTCCAACTGCTATTGCCAGAGTGGTGCCTGGGTGAGGGCCCTGGGCCTGCATATTAACCCCAGGTGAGACCCTGTACACTGCCAGTTGTACAGTTCTAGCTTAGTACATTAGTGAGCTTTCTACTTGATGCCCTAATGGGTATATATACAAAGCAATCAGATATGAACGTAAGGAGAACATAGTTCAGTCCCAAAATAAGGTCATCATTGAAAAAGATATAATATTAGCAACTCAAAATAAAGCAGTGTCTAAATAAAATTAGAACTCAAGGGGGATTCTTAAAAAAATATTTAAACAAATTCTGAATTTGTCAAGCAAGAAGAAACTAAATCTAAATGAAATGGTTAAAGGGATACCTGACTAAACTAGTTAATATATTAGGTATAATATAGGCATTCCAGGTATTACACTTCATTTTAAAAATATATGAATGTGTGGTTGAAAAACCTTATTTCTTATTCCAGTAATTCTGGCCCACAACACAGCATGAAAGGTTAGGCATGTTATAACTAAGTTAAGAGTCAAGACAGACCTCCACAAACACATTATCACAACATTTCACTTACGATTCTCCATCTTTTACAAATACTTTTAAAGAGGATCCTCTATTAGTTGTGGTAGCTTTGCCACCAAGACCAACAATAAGAGCAGTTAATACAGCACTCTTCCCACCTATTTAAAAAAAACATGTAAATGTTTAATGAACCAAAATTGTATTGTTAAAATGCAATTAAATAACAATTTATATTTTCAACCAAAACTCCACACATTTAAATTACACTGATAATACTGACATTTGAATAAAAAAAAAATATTAGAATAGTATGCTAACCATTCATTTTTTTGCAAAATATTGACAACTTTTCCAACATCTCTCATGAAAAGTTGAGTTCAGCATTAAATTTAAATTATAAGGAACCTACTTAACTTATGTACAGTTCAAGAAATTTCCACTCTTTTTCCTAACACTTTTCCGCATTGAGTATTCATTTAATTTCTTTTCCCCTCAAAATCAAACAAGGAAACTTCTAGTGAACACCCCTGGGGAGGCTGTAAGCACCCCTGGGGGAGACATGGGGAGCACGTGCCTCTTGGATTGGTGTATGGGGCAAGGACAGGCTGTAGACTTGGGGCCAGGGGCTGCACCAGCCTCTTCCCCGCAGGAGTTGGCCAGGGTTGCTCTCGGGTGAGTGGGGCTGGGGTGGGTGGCGGTGGCAGTAGGAAGGGGGCTACAGGATGGGCTTCGGACATCCGAAAAATTTGCTATAGCTACCCCATAGCACTCTTCCCAGCACTGCTGCCACCCACCCCACCCGGAAAGCAGCACTGGCTCAGCCCCCTTTGCCGGGAAGAGGCTGGCACAGCCTCTGGCCCTAAGCCTGCAGCCTGTCCTTGCCCCATACACCAATCCAGGGGCACGTGCTCCACATGCCTCTCCTAAGGGTGCAGGCAGAGATGGGAGCCCCTCCACCCATGGCTCCATCTTGGCTGGGCAGTGCTGGACCCTGCTGCAGCCCCACTCCCTCCTTGACTGTGGGGGCCACGATCTGTCCCCACCCCCCAGATGTACTGATCAGATGCTGGTCTCCAAGCTGCTGGGCTGCATTCCTGGCAGTGTGCGTACTGCAACTGCACACATGCAAGTGCCATTTACTGGTGACATTATCAACCAAAAACCTGAATGCTGATAATGTCAATCTTCATTTTACTTGTACCAATATGATAAGGACTGATATACTGGTGTACTTCTACCTAATTAATGTACAAGTAAACCAGACAGAGGGACCTTTCCCAGATGCTCATGACTCACACACAAATCTCCTCCTGGCAAACGATTACAAAATTTCCCCAAAACCTAACTAGAATACAATATAAAAAGACTGAAGATGAAAGACAAAATACATAAGTACTTAGTCTTCCTAAGTTCCTTTAAGTCCAAAAATATAATAATCACAACCATCTGTCGCACCAAATCTTTGATAAGCAAAATACCCAGGTGCCTAAAATTACTATTTCCATATGAACTCAGAAGCATCTTTATATTTACAGGACTGAATAGCCTCTCGTGCCTTATTTTCCCATGAGGATCCATGAACTGCATGTTCATTCATCAATGTCCCTTCAGGAGCGAAATCCAATAAGTACACTCAGAGCAGGCTGACAGGATGGGGCTCTGTACAAGACAGAAGCACCTTCCTACTGCCCAAAGAGAATAAAGTGGTGTCCCCTATATGCAAAACCTAATGGTTGAAGCATTCAACCAAGAGCGAGGAGAGACAAATTAAATTCTCTTAATTGTTCAAGATGAATTGGCCCTGCAAAACAGAGTAAAATCTAATGGTCAAGGCATTCACCAATGGCAGGAAGGTCTAAGTTTTTGTCCTATAACAGGAAATGTTAAAACAACGTTTCAAATGTCAATGGTCAAGAACCCAAGAAAATCCTTCCCAGGTGAATGCAGCAGCCTAGCTTAGAGAGTTTTGCTCCTGCTCTTCCTTTCACTAGACCTAGAGTTTCCAGTTCATTTCTTCTTAGCATCATAATGCTCTTGCCCCTTTATGGATCTAACCACTAGTATGTGAATATTTAAAAGTAAACAAAAATACTGTGGAGCAACTTAATACTTACTTCCATTGTTTCCCACCACAAAATTGACATTGGATCCAAACTGAAAGGGTCCGAGCATTGAGTGGCACATAAAGTTTTTTAGTTGGATGCTTTCAATTATCCCAACCTCCCCTGAAGTCTACAAAAATATAATACAATTGCATAAATTATTTAAAATAAAAACAATCAATGAAGATAAAGTATAATGAGAAATCAAAAAGGCTGAATGATAATAACATGACAGCAAGTAAATTAAGCAAAACAGAACAATTAACAGAAGTGTCTGAGATAATGCATGCTTATTATGTGACATTATGGATAACCAATAGTTGGTGGTGTCAATCAGTTACCCATCTTCATCACTTACCAAAGATACTTTTAGTTTCCCCTTCTTAAATTATCTTAAATACCTTACATGTGAGGATTATATGTTAGTGTTCGGATACCATATTGCAATTGGCGTACTTCAGATCAACAGAGTAACATTTTAGAATGTCCTTTACTCATTTTAGCTGATGTGTAACAATTTCTGGTTAGGAGGTTAGGAAGAAGCAGTTGAAGTTAGAAGCAGAAGGGATAAAGCCCTGGTAAAAACTGATACTCTTCCTGCCCCTTCCTTCTCCCCTTTTATAAACATCGTTTTAGTTTTGAGGCACCCAACAGTATGTTATTTCCTAAAAAGTTCTTGATAAAAAACACAGAATGACCAATGTCAAGAGAAATTCAGACTCCTAGTTCTCAATATTTTTAAAGATATTTTTAAGTAATGCCTTGCATTAGACATTACTGCATTTGCACTTTAAAAGGATTCCTGAGATTTAAGAAATCGCTGCTCAACCTGGTACTGGCTACGGGGGATGACCTAATCGGAGACCTAGTGATCGATGGGAAGTTGGGTGACAGCGACCACGAGCTGATCACCTTCACCATCCGCCGTAAAGCCGGCAAGTCAGTCAGCAACACAGAAGTCCTTGACTTCAGAAAAGCCGACCTTGACAAGCTCAAGAGGCTAGTCAGTCAGGCCCTTAGGGACCATGACCCCAGGGAGATGGGAGTTCAAGAAGAGTGGTTGCTTCTCAAGGAAGCGATCCTCAAGGCACAAGCTAAATCTATTCCAACACGGAGGAAAGGCAGCAAGAAGGCACAGCAGCCCTCCTGGCTCTCTAGGGACCTAGCGGACCT
>NW_017728918.1:18774463-18790549 GCF_001723895.1 Crocodylus porosus | reverse complement strand
TCCAGGCTGACCTGGACAAGCTCAGCAAATGGGCAGACGAGAACCTCACGGTGTTTAACACCGAAAAATGTAAGGTTCTCCACCTTGGGAGGAAAAACCTGCAGCATCCTTATAAGCTTGGTTGCTAAGTTGCCAGTGTAATTCATGGTTTTTGATTTTAAACAAAGAATAATTATCACAACTATATACCTTAAAACATTTTTTAAAAGTCAGGACTACAGCAAGCTGTGGAAGGTTATAAGATGATCAAAACAGATTGCACTGAAAGACTGTCCACAGTATGTTTATACATTTGAATCTAGGTTATGGCTATAAACTCCCTGAAAAATTATACTAGAAAAAAGGATATTTTTCAAAAGGTAACTGAGGACAATTGCTCTGAAGAAGGCCATACAATAGAAACATCACTGCTAGCTTTTATTTCCATATACCTATTACTGCAGCCTACAGGCAAGATGCTTGTTTTACTGGCAACTGGAATCAGTGCATTAAATTTATACCATGATTTTTTCCTCTTTTCTTCATTAGTTCAATTTCAAACAGGATATACTACAATTTATAGCTTACCAACTGTGAGAAAGAATTGCTGCCAGATCCTAGATGTGAATGCTCTGCTTCATCAGGTTCATCATCATACTCATCTACATCTTCTTGTCTTAGCCTTTTATGGCCTCCAGATTTAGAAACACTTTCCTCTTTTCTCTTACCCATCAGTACTAGAACATAAAAATAAAAGGTATATCATTAGTTTCAGTCACTTGATTAAATGCACCAACATGTTTAGGGCCATCTATTGAATATACTGAAAATAAAAATTAATGATCACAACAAGCTACGGAAAGAAAGAGAAAGATCAACCCATTTATTATGGAGCAATGCTAAGAACTAGTAAGGCAAGCAAATTTAAAATTCAAGTCAAGCTAAAAAAAGAAAGAGAGAGAAAAATCAGTGCATAAGCATAAAGAACGGACAACAAAAAAAGTCATCCAGGTCCAAGACCAGGCACAAATGTAGAATGCAATAATCCTATACCATCCCAGACAAATGCCTCACCAGCCTCTTCTTGAAAGCCACCAGTGAAGGGAACTGTCTTGGCAGCTTATGACACTGTCCTGCTGTTCTGACTGCATGGACATTCTGGCTGCCTACAGACATTTAAAAAAAAAAAAAAAGGGGGCTTTACATTAAAATTTGGCACACTCCTGCCCAAGCCCAGAGTGTACCCAGAAGAGGTAGCATGTTCATTCAATCTGGCTCTGCAGCATCTGTATAGATCAGGTGTTGCAGTGGGCTTCTTTGGTGCTTTTAGCTGATTCAATCAGCTATTAGATAAAAGCACTAAAAAGTCCTGCTTAAGCGCCCAATCTATGCAGACAACTGCAGAGCCGAGTCAAAATAACATGCAGCTTCTTCCAGTAAAGCACGTTTTTTCCACATCTGCAAGTAGCCTCTAATATTTAATCTGGATCTGCTTTGCTGCTGTTTAAACCCACTGCTTCATGCCCTGCCCTCTGCAACAAGAACACTTATTTCCCCACTTTACATCATATTTTCAAATATATGAAAGCTGTTATTATGTTCCCTCTTAATCTTCTTAATCTCCAAGCTAAACAAACCTGCATGACCCAGTTTTTCTCTTGTATTGCTTATTAATCCCAACCCCCTTTATCTTTTTTTGTCACTTGTCTCTGGATCCTCTCCACTTTTTCCACAACCTTAAGTGGTCATAGAACCCAGAACTGAACAGTTCTGTAGCTGAGGCCTAACTAGCACCATGGAGAGTAGTACATGTCACATGAGCTACACACTATACTCCTGTCAATGCAGCTCAAAATTGCATTTGGTTTTTTTGGTAACTGAATCGCACTGCTGATGGAGGGCAAGCCCTCCTCCACACAGATTCTTCTGAGCAATATGACTGCCTAGGCATCTCCCATTCTGTTTTTGGATTTTTTTTCTTAGAAAAAAAGCATCTTATATTTGTTTTCACTGAATTCCATCCTGTTGCTTATTTTGCAGTTTTCTGTGCTGCCATGACTCTTCTTCATGCTGATACTAGCTCTCCAGTTTTTAGAACTCATTCCAGTTTTGTGTCATTTTGGATAGTAACCAGTAAGCTCTCTATTCCTGAAGTCAAATCATTACAATAATTTCAACTATAACTTAACTACTCTGTTTGTGGTTATTCAGCCAGTTACATTTACACTTGTTAGTCTACTTAGACTACTTTTCTTTAGCTTACTTCAGTTTTTGTAAACTGGCATATCAGACTGTATCAAAAACCTTAATAAACCCAAGCGTATATTATGTTCATTGCATTTCCCACATCCACGGAATTTGTTACCATATCAAACAGAACAATCAAGTTGGCATAATTTGTTCTTAATAAATCCATGAAGCCTTCACCCCTTCCTCCTCCAAGTATTTAACAATTGACAGTTTTATAATTTGCTCCAGTAATTTCCCAGGTATTGAACTGATCAGTTCCCTGGGTGCTCCCTTTTAGAGATGAGCACTACATGAGGCTGTCTCCAGTCCTCTGGGACCCTTCCATGGCTCTGCAAATATTGTTATCCTGGCTCCAAGTTTTCTTCAGCAATGAATTTTGGGATGAATTTTGGCAGGCACTGCTGACTTGAAATCAAGTTTGGAAACAGTTCTCCAACATGCTCTTTACTTATTGGGATCTGCACTCTTCTTCTTCATCTGTATTAATGTTGTTAGCTGTACCATCGCAGTTTGTTTCTGTGGTGAAGCCTGAAGCAAAAGAAACACTGGGCAGCTCCGCCCTTGCATCTTCTGTGAATAGATCGCTGTCACAATTTAATCAGTGGACCAAGTTTCCTCGGTCATTTTTTGCTGTCTGACATTGTATAATCCCCCACCCTGTTTTTGTCTTTATCCCTTATCATCCATTTATCATTTTTTGCCTTTGTTTTCCTAATTTTGTCCTTGCAAATTCTTGCTATTCCTTGATTACTTTCTTAGTAACTTGCCTTCCATTTCATTCACTCCACATTTCTCTCTCGATTTCAGCTCCTTTTGCAGTCTCAGTCTCCCTGTCATTGTTCCCTTTACTCCATGTTGGAATAGCTTCTTGCTGAGCCTTTAACTACCGCATCCTTTTAGATCTGCCGGACATCCTGGGCCCCTTTATCCTTCAATCTGTTTGCCCATGGGACTTCACCTACTATTTTTCAGAGACCACTGAAATCTCTTTGGAATCCAGTATCCTTGCTGTGCTTATCTTATGCCTTCTCTTTCTTATGGTCTTGAATTCAATTATACCATTATTACTTGCTTCCAAATGCACATTATATTCACATTCATTATTGATTCTTCTTTATTAATCAAACAGTATCCAAGATAGATGATGTCCCAGCTGTACCCTGAACTGTCTCAACTTACTGGAAATTTTATGCTTTGCCATATTATTATTCCAACAGATATTAGGGAAGTTAATTAATACTAACCTCCTTGAAGAATACCTCATACTCCGTTTCTTTCCACTTTGGGGACATCTATTAGACCACCATCCCAATATCACTGTTGCTGTTCTTCCCTTTATCTTCAAGTAATCCTCAGATTTGTTCCTTTCTTCCTTCTAAACCTGAGGGGACACATATATTCTTAATCTACAGTATTAGTACTGCTTCCTTTTTTTCCTACATGTGTCCTTCTGAAACAAAATATACCCCTCAATCTTGATATTTTCTGATTATGGCAGTTATGCTACCAAGTACCGTAAAGCCAATTAAATCATAGTTTCCATATATACAAATACTAGCAAATTTTCTTGCTTGTTATCCATACTCCTTGTGTTTGTATATATAAATCAAAGATGCTGCGTGGGCTTCCCTATTGCTTCTCCCCTGTCATCTCTTTTTTGCTAGACTAGCTCCTGGATCTTTCACAATTAGACCTTTTCTCTCAATCTTCCTCCCTCAGTGTTCAATATACTGTGGTCAAAAGGTTTGTTTTCACCATCCTTAACAGCACTTAGTTTAAAGGCCCCCCCACCAGGTTAGCCACACAGTCCCCAAATATACTCTTCCCATTCTTTGTCTGTTCAGGGTCATTTCCAGCAGTATCAGCTAAGCCTGCATGGACATGCAGGAATGGATAAGCAAGAAGGATGAGCCAGCTCCTAAAAGCTTTGGCCCCCTCTACACATGACAATTATTGTGCAATTAACTGACCAGCTACAAGTGCAAACCTATTGCACAATAAAAAGCTTCCACCTCACAGCCTCAGGCCTCCCACTGCCTCTGCCCCTCCTGCAACCTCCTACTACCCCCCACCCCTCAACATCATCTCCCTGCCCCGCTGCCTCTGTCCCCTTGCCTGTCCCCATTTCCACCCCTACCCCAGCTCTAACCAGGCTTGGCTCTAGCAACAGTCCTGTCACCACAGCTAAAAGGCCAGGCTAGGACTGCAGCACTCCTGCTCCATGCCCCAGGCTGGAGTAGGGCCAGAACAAGAATCTAAGAGTAAGTTCGGGGGGAGTGGTGAGAGGAAGAAGAGGCAAGGCACCTGAGGCTGGGGGTCAGATGGGGGGAAGGGGTCCACAGCTGCAGCAGCTGCCTGCCCCTAACAGCCTCATACTCCATTCCAAAGACAAGGGACTCCCCCCTTCCCTTGCTCCATTATATGGGGGAGGAATTGCTTGTTTTCGCCTTGAATAAATATACTTTGGGGGAGGGGCTTCCAGAAAAAGAAAGGCCTAATCATACAAGGTGCAGAGCCCCAAACTCCCACTGAAATCACCAGACACTAAGAGCACTCAGCTCTCTCTACAGGAGAGAACACTGCAATAAAAAAACTGTTTAGGCATATTTTTAGATTAAAAAACCAGAACGAGCAGCACAAGTTATGTGGCAGGCAATGCCGATGTAACAAGGGCACTGGCATTCTTTTCAGAAATCTATCATTTTAAAAAACCCACATGGCAAATTTCAATCGGATACAAGTCTTTGAAGATAAACGATTCAGTGAATCACAGCACCCCTCACTAGAGGCTCTTTGGATAGAGATACTTAGTCAAATGTAGTCTGAAGGCTTATTTCTTAAGCATGTTATTTTGATAAGTAAAACAAGCGAAAAATGAATGTAAATAATCTGTAAGCTTCTTTACTTGCAAGGAGGGGGAAAAAAGCAAAATGTGAAATATAGTGGAAGGTTATTTGTATGATTTGTTCAAATAATTTAGTAAAGCTGCATTTTCCAATGACAGTACAATTCTCCAAACAACTACTATTTAAGTAAGCTTATTTGATATCATTGAGTCATTAGAAAATGAGGGCTGGAAGGGACCTCAAGAGGCCACCTAGCCCAGCATTTCTCAATCCGTGGGTTGCAAAACTACATGAAAGGGTTGTGAACAAACTTTAGAAGTGGATTCTCCTTTAAAGGAGAAAAACATGGGAAAATGTGGCTTTTCCCTTGCAGGCTGGCAGAGCTTCAGCCTTGCAAGGGGCTGCTTTGGGCCTCCCCATGCCCCACATACATGGGGGGGGGCAGGGACAGCAGGTCATAAGCGAGGGGCACTGGGTCAGGACTGGCAAATGATGTTTACAACTGTGTCCTGGTACAAAAAAGTTTGAGAACAGTTTGGCCTAATCTAACCCCTTGCTCATAGCAGGACCGTCCCCAACTAGATCATCCCAGCCCAAGCTTTGTCTGTTGGGTCTTAAAAGCCTCCAAGGATGAAGCTTCCACCACCTCTCTGGGAAACCTGTTCCAGTGCTTCACCTCCCTCCCCCCTCAGAAAGTTGTTCCTAATATCCAAGCTTTCGGGCACAAACACCCTTCATCAGGCATTAGAGAAAAGATTGTAAAAGTTTTCCTGGGTAAAAATGATAGCTCGTATTTCATAGGATTTCACAAAGGGGTCAATATATGGCAAAACCCTTTGTGAAATCTATGAATATATGGCTAAGCAGTTCTTAGCTGGTACGGAGCCTCCTGTGAGGCTGTGAAAATGATTCAGATTACTTTAGACAAAGGCAGGTGCAGGATCTCAGGTTTCAGGTGGTCAAAATTGTCCACCAGCCCCGACTGCTTCTTCCTCTAGACCAGTGGTCTCCAAAGTGGGGTGCACCAGATGATCCATTGGGGTGTGGAAAGAAAATATTAGAACTTCTATTTATATAAATATACATATTTGGGGGGGGGGGCGTGCTCAAAAATTTTTTACTGATAGGGGTGTGCGATCAAAAAAGTTTGGAGACCACTGATTTAGAGCAATAGGGCCACAACTTGGATACATTTCTACCCAGGACAACTTTTACCATCACTTCTCCCATGCTTGACGGATGCTTGTGCTTGTGCTTTACCATTAAAGATTTCTTTCTTTCTTTTTTTTTGTTTTGCAGAAACCTAGGTGGCCTAATACAAGCAATCACCTCTGCCACCAGTCCTGGTGGTTTCACCACCCCGCGCTCGCTCTGGCACCCACAGGGGCCGGGTGGGAGCGGAAGCCCACAGGCAGGAAGGGCTGGAGCGGAGCGGAATGAAGCGGGACTGTGAAGAAAGCCCTGTCACACTTTACACCCAGCGCCGCTCGCTGCCCAATCGCGCCATAAAGGCGGGGCGGGGCGGGGCGAAGCCCAGGAACCGGGAGGTGTTCCCAGTAACTCAGCTCACGCCAAAGAGCGGCAGGCGGGCAGCGGCAGCGCGGGGAGGAAACCCAACCCAACTCTCCCCCTCCCCTAACCCTCAGTCCTTACCTCCTGGCGCAGCCGTTACAGTTCAAACCGCCAGCGTTCCACGTTCGGCGTTTCCCGTTCTAAAGTTCCACGCGCGCCAACCCGCCAGACAGGAAACGGGCAGTGCTACTCTACGCCCAGCTTCGTGTCCCTCCCTGCGCATGCGCCGCGCCGCCGCTTCCGGTGCTGCCTCCGAACGCTGCGGGGGTGGCGGGATAAAGCCTCCCGCGATTTCTCCTTCTCGCGTTGCTCCCTGTGTACAGTAGGATTTGAGTTTCCGGTATGTGAACGCCAGCACTCTTTTTTTGGACTCTTCTGTAGCGTGTACGTGGACCCGGGGGGGCGGTCAATAATAGGACATGGGTAGGAAATTTGAAAAAGAGGAATCTCACTGTGACAAATATCTCGGTAATTTCAAGGACTAACTCTAAAATCATTTAACAACAAACAGGCAGCTCAGGGAAATTTCAGAACAGGGTTTTGAAGGAAAGGCTCAGGTGGAGGAGCGCCAGGGCGTTAGGACCAGAAGGGACCTCAGGTCCAGCCCCCCTGCCCCAGAGGCAGGAAATCAGCTGGGGTCAAAAGATCCCAGCAAGAAAAAGCATCCAAATGTGAAGGGTTGTGTACATCAGGAGGGCAAAATATGGCTTTCGGGCTGGATGTGTCTTGCCAGTTGATTATATCTGGCTCATGGGTGGCAGCAAGCCATGTTCAGACCCTGCTTCTGCTGGCAGCTGGCTGGTGCTGTGGGGACACTGGGGGGAAGCAGCCCTGCCCATATGCCTGTCCAGCACCACGCAGCAGCCTGGGAGAGGGAGTCTGGTCTGCCCTGGGCATGCAAGGCTCTGTGTCTCACACGCTGCAGGGGAGGCTGGGCGGACGCGTCCCCAGTCTGCTTTCCTGGCCCCACATGATGCCAGAGAAGCTGGGGCCCAAATGCAGCTTGCCCAGGGTCCCCAGGGCCCAAGTGCAGCTTGCTGAGGCCCAAGTGCATGTTGACACGCAGTACCAAGTAGGAAGGACTGCTTTCCTTCCTGCAGCGCCTGGAAGACGGAGTGTGGCCCTGCAGGCCCTGGACTCCATCTCCCAAGCTGCCACAAGGTGCCAAATTGGCAAGTGGGTGGGGCTGCTTTCACCCAGGGTTTGCCGGACCACATTGCATCTCCCAGGTGCTGTGGGTGATGCTGGGTAGAAGCAGCCCTTCCTCTCTGCCCCACTCTGGTGAGGTCCGGGGGGGAGGGGAGGTTGCTTCCACCCAGTATCCCCCAACAGTGCTGCAGACCTCCGCACTGTCCCATCCTGCCCCTCTATCGCGGTTCCTAGGAGCCGCAGGGTCAGGGGAGAGGGTGTTGTACACACACCCTGATGCTGGGACAGGACAGTGCGGAGGCTCCCAGCCAGGCTCAATCCCTTGCAGATGTGCGTGGCAGGTGCCAGCTCTGAGCAGGGTGAGGTGGGGGGCAGTCAGTGGTCCAGGGCATGCTACAGCCCTGGGCAGGTTTATGTTTCCACTCCTTCTGCTGCTCTGGCACCAACCCTGGCCTGGCTGCAGGGAGTGCACGCATGCATGCACGTGCGCATTTATGTGTATATATGTGTGTGGCCCTCAACAGCTCCCCAGAACTCGTTAAGTGGCCCTCCAGCCCGAATAACTGCCCACACTAGTATGGACAGAAACAGCATCTTATCTTAAATAATTTTACCTCAAAGAAAAAATACCATAGATCGCTGCGTGTAGAAATTCTGTACCTGAATAAAAAGAATATAGTACTAGGATTGTACTACCTGGAAGGTGAAGCTGATTATGAAACATGCAGGGAGAGTACAGAAGCGGCTAAAATGGGACAATAATAATGGGTGGCTTCAACTATTCTCACATAAACTGGGTAAATACTTCATCACGGTAAAATGTGGACATAACATAACAACTCACCTTGGAACTCACAAGAGAAGAAGCGATACTAGACCTAATCCCAAATATCTGTTGGTGAGCTACTCCATAATAGCAACCATAATGTAATCAAATTTAATATTCTAGCAGGAGGGAGTAAGCCAAAAATGTCCACTATGCCAATATACAATTTTAAGAAGGGAAATTTGAGAATTTAGTTTGAAAATGAGGAAGTTAGTTTGCAAAAAGTTTAAAGGTCTAGTAAAAAATGTCAAAAGCTGAAGGCAGCTTGGAAATTGTTTAAAAACATATTAGGAGTATCAGCAGAGTTAAGGAGGTCATTCAAGGCAAAAAGACATCCTTCAAAAATTAAGAAAAATAGGAAAGCTCACAAACTCTGGCAGGCCAAGTGAAATAACGCAGGCCAAAAAAAAAGAATTTAAGGAGTGTCTAGAGAAAGATGCTAAAGTTGATAAAAAAAAATTAAAAAAATACTTCAGGTGCATGAAGCCAACTAGAGAATTGGGAGGACCATTAGATAATCAAACCATAAAAGGTGTACTCAGGGGTGATGAGGCCAAAACAGAGAAGCTAAATGAATTATTTTCATTGGTGTTTACTGCAGAGGATACTGGGGAAATTCCCACACCAAATCAATCCTTTTTGGTGATGGGTCTGAAGAAGTGGATCACACTGAAGTGACAAGAGAGGAGCTTTTAAAACAAATAGATAAATTTAATACTAGGAAGTCAGCAGGACCAGATGGCATTCACCTAAGAGTTCTGAAAACACTTAAAGGGGAAATTGCAGAACTGCTGGTAATAGTATGTAGCCTGTTGTTACAAACGGCCTCTGTGCCAGCAGACTGGTGGGCTGCCAACTTAATGCTCATCTTCAAAAAAGGCTACAGAGGTGATCCTGGAAACTGCAGACCAGTGAGTCTCTCTTCCATCCCTGATAAGTTTGTAGAATCTATAATAAAAAATAAAATCAGAAGTCACATGGACAGATATGATCTGTTGGGGAAGTCAACCTAGTTTTCTACTGGAGTTCTTTGAGGGTATTAATAAGCATGTGTACAAGCCCCCTGAACAAGCACAAGGACATAATATTTTTGGACTTTCAAAAAGTATTCAACAAGGGCCCTCAGCAAAGACTTTAAAAAAGAAATAACTACATTTCTATGGGATTGGATTCTTTTGTGAACTGAGACCTGGTTAAAAACAAGAAGGAAAAAGTAAGGCTCAATGGTGACTTTACAGGATGGAGGAGGTCAAAAGTGGTATCCCACATGCTGGATCCAATTTTCCTCAACATTTTCATCAATTACCAGAAATGGGGACGCACAGTGAAATCTTCAAGCTTGCAGATGGTATCAATTTATTCAGGGTAGTTAGGTTCCAAGCTTATGGAGAAGAGCTCCAGAAAGATCTCACAAGCTAAGTGACTGGTCAAACAAAGTGACAGATGAAATTCAGTGTTGACAAGTGCAAGGTAAAGCACCTGGGGAAAAATAAACTCACCGATATTTGTACAATGCTGGGTTCTGAACTACCTGTTGGTGCAGGGGTGGGCAAATATGCCCATGGGCCAGATCCAGCCCACCAGCACTTTCATCCAGCCCATGGTGCCCACTAACAAATTGTACCCCGCCCAGCCCTTCTGCCCACGAGGGTGGGAGCGAGGCACCTCTCTCCCCCCAACATACCCTATTGCTCCTCACTCCCACGCTGTGGGTAGAAGGGCCTGGCCCCGCCAGCATGTGTCTGCTGGGCAGGGCTGCTGCTGCTTCTGCAGCTGCGGACCTGTCCTGCTAGCTCCAGACAGCAGGTAAAGAAGTGGTGGGGATGGAGGCAGAGCTGCAGCTGGGTGGGAGTGTGGGTCTGGAGGCAGTGTGCAGCCCACACTGAGGGGGGTGGCAGCAGCACAGGGATTGGGTGTGCAGGGTGTAGGTGTGGAGGGTGGGGGGGTTGGGGACCAGGGTTACAGTGGACAATAAGATGGATATGAGTCAACAGTGTGCCTTTGTTGCCAAGGTTAACAGCATTAGTAGGCGTGCGGCCAGCATATTGAGGGAAGTGATTATTCAGCTCTATTCTGCACTGGTGAGGCCACATCCGGAGTACTGTGTCCGGTTTTGGCCCCCCACACTATAGAAAGCATGTGGACAAGTTGGTGAGAATCCAGCAGAGAGCAACAAAAAATGGTTCAGGGGCTGAGGCACGTGATTTATGAGGAGTGGCTGAGGGAATTGGGCTTATTTAGTCTAGAGAAGAGGACTCTGAGAGGGTATTTAATAGCAGCCTTTATCTGAAGGGTGGTTCGAAAGAGGAAGAAGCTAAACTATTCTCAGTAGTGGTGACAGATGACAGAATAAGGAGCAACAGTCTCAAGTCACAGCAAGGGAGGTTTATGTTGGATATTAGGAAAAACCTTCCCACTAGGAAGGGGGTGAAACACTGGAACAGTTTACCTTTGAGAGGCTGTGGGCTCTCCATCTTTGGAAGTTTTGAAGACCCAGCTAGACAAAGTCTTGACTGGGATGATCTAGTTGTGGCTGGTCCTGCTCTGAGTGGGGGGTTGGACTAGATGACCTCCTGAGGTCCCTTCCAACACTAATTTTCCATGGTTTTATGGCTGCTGTGGCAGGCTGCCGGGGCAAGAAGCCTCTGGCACACAGGGAAGCAGCCAAGATGGTACTTGCCCTTCCCTCCCTCCATCACTGACTGGGCAAGAGGGCTGCCCATCATGCAGCCTCACCTCCCTCCACCAATCAGTGGCAAAGGGTGGGACCACATGAACAACAGCCTTTTCAGCCAATCAGCAATAAGAAACGGGGTTCACTGAAGGGCAGCCCTCCCTTAACCAATCAGTTGGGTGGGGCAAGACCACTACTGGGGCCCCTCAGTCAGTCACTGTTGTGACGAGAGACTCATCACATCACAGAAAAATGCAGGTTTTTATGGGGGGGAGGTTATTTAGATTTTTTTTTTTTTATCATGGAAAACTAGGATTCCTGATGAACATGCTCAATAAGAAGTCATCAATGGCTCCATGCCTAGTTGGGAGGAGGTATCAAGGTAGGGCTTCCTACAGGCGAGTAGGGTTTCCTACCAGGTCCAGTGTTATTTAACATCTTAATAATTTGACTGCACACTTCACAAATTTGCAGACAGCACAAAGTTGGGTGGATTTGCAAATACTCTGAAGGGTAGGATTAGGATATTGGGCTGCATAATGCAGAAAAGGATTGAGGGTTTAGTGTAAAATATGACTATAAACCAACAGTCATTTTTTTTGTTGTGAAAATTAAAAATTGCATACTGGGTTATATTAACAGGACCATCACTTGCACTGGGGAGTGCCAGGTCAGCCCAGGAAAGGATGGTTCTATGGTGGGGCTCAGAGGGGGACCCCTGCTGTCTAGGGAGGCCAGCTGCTGCTACACTGCTGGCAGGGAATTTGGGAGTGATTTGGACGCCATCTGTGAGGCATGTGACATGGTAAAAGGGAGGGCGAAGCCATGTATTGCATCCGTGGCATCAGAACATAAAATGGGCAGCCTGCCACCTTACACACAACTACCTATTTTATTACAACAAAGGTGTGGCAGGAAAGTTAGGTGGGTGGACTGCTCTAGACAGGTGGGTGGACCAATACTGTGACTGGCCCCAGGGATGGCCCCGTCACCTTTAATGTAAGGAAGAGAAGAAAAAAGGGGCATTTGATAAGTCTTCAAGTATCTGAATGCTGGTTAAAAAGGCGATAGAGACAAACTATTCTGTGCGACTGTAGGGGACAAGACAATAAAAAGTAAATATTATTATAGACATAATTATATATATAATATAACATACCAAAAACACATGGAAAATTAAGGTACCAAAGTGCTTTTATTTTAATCTTTTTCTTGATGTCTGTCCCAGGGGGATGAACCAAGCCCCAGTGTCACGATGGGCCGGGGTGGCAATTGAACACGGAAACAGGCCGGGTTTTTTGGCGAGGAGAACTGAGACTTGTGAATCGTTCTTGGTTCCAAATCAACAAAAACTTTTATTAACTTATGCTTGGTAGCCGTAGGTGACGATTCTTTGATTACAGTCTTTCAAACAACTACACAACAAAGGGGTCTGTTGGCCCCCAGGGTTCCCCAACAAGCCCTTGCTTTCTACCCCACTGGGATAGGTGCGGCTGACTGTTGGTTAGTCCTAGGGCTGGTCGACAGCTCATATATTGGAACATAGACAGACAAACTGTAACTGGTGAACTGTCCAATCTTCTTCGTGACGCCAATTCAGGAACGCTGTGAATGAGGTGTCTTGTAGCTGAAGAATCAGGCTGATCGTGGAGATGAGTCCTAGCCATCTTCTCAGCGAACACCGAAGACCAGCACAAAGCAATTAGAATCAAATTGAGAGGTGAAGTCTCAGACTGAAACTAGGTTTACACTCTCTCTCTCCTAGAACAACAATCACCTCCAAAAACTTTCACTTGACTAACTAACACTCCCTAAGAACCAATTCTTCCTATAACTCCAAACACAACCTGCTATAACACCCACTACTCCAAAACTACCCACCACCTGGTGGGGGCTCATGGGGTCTTATAGGGAAACCGTAGCCAATTAACTTGCTTCCTGGCCAGAAAGTTCTAGTCTCATTACGTCAGAGCAGTCTCTTCGGAGTCTGCGTTCAGCCAGAAGCCATACACGTACTGAGCATGTGCAAGCTAGAAACTGGGTCATGACTGATTGACAGCTCTGAAGGTCATAGAAAGGGCAGTTCTGATCCTGTATGGATTTTTTCCACTCACAGTCAAACTGAGTTCCAGCATTGGCAGCATTCCTATTCAAAATTTTGCTTCAACAATGTCTATTTTGGTAACTCAGGTTTTGGTCTCTTACAGGGTCCTGCAGTTGGAGGATTCTAATAAGACCACTTGTAGGTACAGTGATAGAAATAACATGCACATAATTTGAAATGATGTTTCCTCATAAACAAGTCTTAATATTTCTGCCAGTTAGTCTTTCTGTTACATTAAGCTTCTAACTCCCTAACATCCCTAAGCTTCTGGTCCAGACCTGCAGAGAGCAAACCACGAAAGCCAAGGCTGCGGTGGAACTCCAACTAGCTACAAATATCAAGGACAATAAAAAGTCCTTTTTAGATATGTGGGGAGCCAGAGAAAAAGGAAGGGTAACATTGGACCCCTGCTAAACCAGATGGGGCAACTGACAACCAATGCCCAGGAAAAAGCAAACGTGCTAAATAGGTACTTTGTGTCACTTTTTTACCAGTCCCATGGGACAGCCCTGCCCACTGTGGGTCAGGGAGGCCCAGGTGAGGGAGATTCCTTGTCCACCATCAAGGCTGACCTCGTGAAGGAACACCTTGACAGGCTGGATACCTTCAAGTCAGCCGGCCCTGACAGGTTACACCGAAGGGTACTCAGGGAGCTGAGAAGCATTATAGCTCAGCCCCTGGCACAGATCTTTGAGAACTCCTGGTGCTGTGGTGAAGTGCCTGAAGATTGGAAGAGGTACAATGTTGTGCCTATCTTCAAGAAAGGGAGGAAAGTAGATCCGGCAAACTACAGGCCCTTCAGCCTGACCTCTATCCCAGGGAAGGTCTTAGAAAAGATTATCAAAGAGACTACCTGAAGGCTTAACAGACTAGCTGAAGGCAATATCCTGAGGGATACCCAGCATGGGTTTGTTGCGGATAGGTCTTGCTTGACCAATCTCATTTCCTTTTATAACCAGGTGACTTATCACCTGGACAAGGGGGAAGAGATCGACATTGTATATCTTGACTTTAAAAAAGCCTTCAATCTGGTATCTCACGATCACCGCTTGGCTAAACTGGCTAACTGCAGCCTTGAGCTCACCACGATCCACTGGCTGGGGAATTGGCTCCACGCTAGGACCCAGAGGGTGGTGGTTGACGGGAGCCAATCGTCTTGGTGCGCTGTGACCAGTGGGGTCCCTCAAGGCCCTGTACTAGGGCCTATACTATTTAACATCTTCATCAATGATGTGGACATTGGTGTCAGAAGCGGGCTGGCCAAGTTTGCCAATGACTCCAAACTCTGGGGTAAAGCATACACATCTGAGAACAGGACGGTGATCCAGGCAAATATTGACAGGCTCATGAAATGGGTGGACGAGAACCTGATGGTGTTCAACACCAAAAAATGCAAGGTTCTCCACCTTGGGAGGAAAAACCTGCAGCACCCTTATAGGCTCAGCAGTGCTATGCTGGTTAGCACTACAGATGAAAGGAACTTGGGGGTCATGATTGACCACAAGATGAACATAAGCCTTCAGTGTGATGCTGCAGCTAGTAAAGTGAGCAAAACGCTGGCTTGCATCCATAAATGCTTCTCAAGCAAATCCTGGGACATCATTCTCCCATTGTACTCGGCCTTGGTGAGGCCGCAGCTGGAGTACTGCATCCAGTTTTGGGCTCCACATTTCAAAAAGGATGTGGAGAAGCTTGAGAGGGTGCAGGAGAGCCACACGCATGATCAGAGGTCAGGAAAACAGACCTTATGATGAGAGGCTGACAGCCATGGGACTCTTCAGCCTGGAAAACCGCAGGCTCAGGGGTGACCTGGTACCCACCTATAAATTTATCAGGGGTGCTTATCAGGATCTGAGGGAACGTCTGTTGACCAGAGCACCCCAAGGGATGAGAATGGTCACAAACTCAGCCACAACCGATTCAGGCTGGACATAAGAAAGAACTTCTTCACTGTCCGAGCCCCCGTGGCTTGGAACAGACTGTCGCCGGAGGTGATTCAAGCACACACTTTGAACGCCTTTAAGACACATCTGGATGCTTATCTTGCTGGGATCCTATGATCCCTACTGACTTCCTGCCCCTAGGGCAGGGGGCTGGACTCGATTATCCTCTGGGGTCCCTTCCAGCCCAAATGTCTATGAAATCTATGAAATAACTCTTGTGTTTTTAATTTGAAAAATAGCCTCAAATTGCCACAGAAGAAATGCAGGTTGGAAATTAGAAAGAACTTTCCAAATACGGGGTGGTTAAGCAGTGGGATAGGCCAGAGAGGATGTGGAATCTCTACCTTTAGAATTTTTTAAGAGGTTAAATAGCCATTTGCCGGTGATGCTTTTGTCAGCCAAGGATGATCCTGCTTGTAGCAGGGTATTGGACTAGAGGCCTCATAAGGTCCCTTCTAACCCTACTATTATATGATTAGTAAGTATGTGGTCACCCAGATGACCTTTCACATAAATATGCTTAAATTCAGGGTGGTCAGATAGATATTAAAGCATTCCTGCTCTCTATTTCAAGCTGTCATGTGCAGCATTATGTCCAACTATAACATAAGATGAACATGGGCCGGCAGTGTGGAGAGGCAGTAAGGAAGGCCATCCGCACCTTGGCATGCATCCACAGATGCATCTCGAGCAGGTCCAAGGAGGTGATCCTTCCCCTCTATGCAGCACTGGTCAGGCCGCAG
>NW_017728918.1:18770220-18774042 GCF_001723895.1 Crocodylus porosus | reverse complement strand
CCCAGCACTCTTTCCTGCCATGGCAGGGGGTTGGACTAGATGATCTGCTCAGGTTCCTTCCGACCCTACAAACTATGAAACTATAAACATACAAGTAAAAGTGTGTATAATATAAACAATACACATATTACATAATACATAATATGAATACTGAACTATAAAATATTATATGAATATATAAATAAATATAAACATGTAATATGAAAGGGAGACATCATGTATATTCCACTCAGTCAGGAAGCAGCCCAGCTGTGATGAAGGGTCATTCACCATTACATCTACCTTTCTGGGGGCCACCTACCTGGTCCTCACAATAAGACAGCAGACCAGCCGAGCAATTGCATCCAGCAAAGTGTCATTTATTCTGCTCCAAATGAGTAGTTCTAATAGCACTCAGATATTTGAAGACTAGCTAGGTAGGTACTTGTTTTCAGGACCTCCTGTTTTTTAATTTAGGATTGTGTTCTCCTCTCTCTCCTTCCTGAGCTGTTCTCTGAGGTTAGTGGCAGAATAAGCTACCCAAACCAGCACTCATTCCAACTGGTCACTTCAATGTCAGATGGTTCAGCCAGAGTTCAACTGTTCCACTTCCACAGGGAATGATTAACCCAATGGTTTTCAACCTGTGGCCCATGAACCCCTGGCAAACTGCAGACTAAGGGGTCTGCAAAAGATTACTATGATCAATTGTAAGAGTATGTGAATACACACACTTACAGTTCAAAGGGGTCTGCACCTCCATTCAAATTTCCAGAGGGATCTGCAACTACATTTGACATTTTTTAGGGGTCCTGTGGTATAGCACAGGTTATGCCTGCCACTTTTAAAAGAGGCTTCAGGCAGGTTTTGAGTAGCCGGCAGGTGCAGAAAGGGAGTCGCCGGATTATAGGAGGGCTGGGCAGCCTCACTATAAGCCCAAGCCCTAGTAGCAGAGCTCGCAGTTACACCTAGGAAGCCCAAAGAGCAACATCATTCAGCCTGTAGGTCCCAGAACATGAGGATGTCAGGGTAGAAACTATGGGAATGCAGGAGGTTCCTGGCCCTGGGGCATGACCTGATCCGACACCCTACTGGGGTTGGATGGTGTGGTGGGGCTGCCTGTGGTGGGGCAGTCTCCTGGAAATGCCACACCAGCAAGGTGACTCTCTAGTCTCCTCCTGAAGATTTCCAGGGTAGGTGATTGCACCACCTCTGGAGGGAGCTTATTCCATGGTCTGGACACCCTGACTGTGAAGAAGTTTTTCCTGATGTTGAGCCTGAATCATTCTTCCAGGAGTTTGTGGCCATTACTCCTGGTTTTCGCCTTGGGTGTCCTGGTGAACAGTTGCTTGCCAAGCCCTTGATGTACTCCCCTAGTATAGCGGTAAGCTGCTACCAGGCCCTCTCCAGCTTTCTTTTCCTCAGGCTGAAGAGTCGCAGATCCCTCAGTCTTTCCTCATATGGCTTGCCTTTTAAGACTCCGATCATATGGGTGGCTCTTCTTTGGACTCTCAAGTGTGAGTCAAACTCGCTGCCAGTGACCATGACTAGGACAAGGGGCCTCAAATTCTATAGCAGGTCACTCCCTGCCTCTTACCTTCCAATGGCTTGCTGGTAGCCTGGTGGGCTGGAAAGAGCAGGTTGACACACCTGGGTTAGTCCATAGCAGGAAAGCTTCCTCAAGGGCCATCTAATTTGCAAAATGGTTGAGTTCTTCTTCATGATGCCAAAAAGGATTTTCCCATCATTGTCATGAATCCCAAATATTTTAGACTACCTGTAAGAACTAACAATTGCTGACACCACTTCTAATAGATTCATAGATGTAGGGTTGGAAGGGACCTTGCAGATCTTCTAGTTCAACCCCCTGCCCTCAGCAGGACAGAAAACTGGGCTCACATGACCCCAGCTAGGTAATCGTCAAGCCTCCTCTTAAAGACCCTATGAAGGAGTGAGACAGAGCGTACCGCATGAAGGGCCAGCAGGGCTGCAGCTGCAGCTTGGAAAGGAAGGAAAATACCCACCCAATTTCCAGAGCAGCATCTTGCTCAGGATTGGCGGAGGGAGACTGCTCAAAGGTACTTCTGTCCCTGGAGAGAGGCAGAGTGGGGTCAGTTCCCTGCAGGCGGCAGGGAGAGAGGAGCAGCTGAGCATCTCTGCAGGCAGATGGGCCTGAAGAGCGCTGCAGGAGTGACCAAGGCAGGCAGAGGCCTGCAAACAAGCAGCTAGTGGGAATCTCCGGAGCACACCCGCAGCAGAGGATCTGGAGCAAGGGAGTTCACAAGGCCAGAGTGGATCTCCAGACTGGAGTTTTTCCAGTAGAGGATCTGCAGGGAAAAAATCTACAGTCACAGGTAGAGCCTTCCTGCACAGGTAGGGAGACCCTGAAAGACTGTGAACATTCATAGGGGTGCAGGGCAGGCTCGCAGAGAATGGACTAAGGGACTTGTTTTGGGGAAACTGCTAGAGCCCAACAAGAAGGCTAAGAAGCAATGGGGGGTGGGGGGGTAAGGGGATGGTTCTGTGATTTCTTTTGCTGTCTATTTTTTTTTTGCTTGAGCACAAGCCAAGACCAGCCCCTGGAAGGGTGTACCCAAAAGAGGCACTGGGACACCCTGGGGTGCAGAGAAGGTTACAACAGGTAGCACTGCACCTTGGTGTTGTTCACGAATGGCCTAAAGGGCAGGGGTCCGTTAGGATGGGCCTGGCTGGCAGGGGGTGTTTCTTTAATATTACTTCTGCTAATTAGCCAATTAACTTAAACTTGACTTATTTTTATTAACTAGATTACTTGGTTGTGGTTGACACACATTAACACATGTATGAATGGTTAGAAAAAACTAAGCTTAAACAATTAACTATTAACTATGATATATAGCAAAATTATCAAGTAGAATTGAGTTAACTACTTACAATATAACATAATAACAAGATGAGAGACATTCCAGTATGGGTGCCCCTGCAGTCAGACACAGAACGGCTCGGCTCGGTGCATTAGCTCGAGGGGAGGCGAACTTGGGTTGATCAGGCCCTGTTCCTTTTCAGAGCGCTTGGTTTCTGATGAGTGAAACTCCTCTGAATAAGGTTTGCGCTTGCGGGTATTTATTACGTTGTTTTGGCTCCGCCTATGCGGCACATTATGGCCAATCACTAGCTCATTTTGGCACCGCCTATGTAGCAAATTGTGGCCAGTCAGTAGCTTACCGGATGCCTTTTGGCACACTAATGTTGATTTGCATTTTGTGGTGGATGTGGACTACTCGCAGTTATTTATACTTCCCTCTCTGTGCCTGGGACTTCCTCTTTTTGAGACTTTCGCTGACAGTCAGACCACACTTGGTATAGACGGGAATTGTTCTGACTGAAGCGGGCAGGCCTTTTTAGCTCTGTGAGCTTGCACGTCCTACATCCCCTCACGGCATTGGCCGCTTCAGCAGTTGTCTGAGTCAGGGTCACTATTGTCATCCGGATTGTTGATTGCTAGTAAGCAGTGTGATTCTGAATTGACAAGGCGTAGCGATAGGGCCTCTAAGCAATTGCACGTATACTTAATGGTATTACATAATAAGCATACTAAAATACTAAATGCTACAAGAGGCAGGACCAAAAGAATTGTCACCAGTTTCTTAACTTAAATAGTTTTGGTATCCCCTCAAGCCAACTTGACCACCATGTGGTCACCTTTTTTGCATCTTGAGCGGTTTTTACAATGGCAGCAGTAATATTGTGAAGGCTGTTTGCAATAGGTTGGATTTGGAGACAACATTGGTTTTCTGGAATGCTTGAGTGTATGTTGCAGAGGAGTTTCATAGTTTCTAGGGTCAGAAGGGACCTGAGCAGATC
>NW_017728918.1:18756142-18769587 GCF_001723895.1 Crocodylus porosus | reverse complement strand
TCCCCCCACATCTTAGTGTCATCAGCAAATTTGAAAAGGGTGCTTTTTACCCCCTCACCCAAATTGCTGATGAAGATGTTGAACGGTGCGGGCCCGAGGACCGAGCCCTGCGGAACCCCACTGTCCACGTCCTTCCAGGTTGAGAAGTTGACAAACGCTACCACGTTTTAATAATAAAAAGTCCAAACTAAGATGATTATGAATAGTAAACGTAACCAGTTCGTCAGCCTTTTCTCCTAACATGTTCAGTCCTTTTGCAGTTTGATTTCCAAGCGTCTCATGTGGCTGCCCAATTCTTGGAGTTGAAGCTGGGTGACGGTGGCACCAATGGGTCCCCCAAGGAAGGGTGCGAGGAACCCGACTTTGGCCCAGTTGCTGATGGTGTCCCAGAGGGTTCGTTTTGCTCGTGGCGAGGATTGACATGATGATTGGGTATGCTGAGTTGAATAAACGGTTCCTGAGTCATTAGAAACAAACACAAATCCAATGGTACATAAACCTTGAGGATTGCAGGGGAGATGGGTATATGCAGTTTTCCCACATAGCCACAATAGGCCTGACAGGAGAGAAAAGGAATAAAACCAACCAACAGAGTCGGGACAGTTATACCGTTGGGGGTCTCTAAAGATGTTGTCTTTTGGGTATAGGGTGTTAGCGTCACCTATGAGATGTTTTAATGTTAGGTCGTCACTTCAGCCCCAACATGGGGTGTATGTGTCATCACCGTTGTGAAAGGATGAATAAACATACTTTAAAAAAGGTAATAAAAGGGATAATAAGGGGGGTTGATTAGGGAGGGAAAGGTTGGTTCTTAAGCTTGAGGGGAATGATAAAGACCGATTGATGCGGTTCCAAGGTTCCTTAAATGTGGTATTAGACATATTACAGGTTATGTCATAGGCTGATTTTGGGGGTTGCCAGTTTCTGTGGAGTTTATAGTTGGTGTTGCTGGAAACAACAAAATGTGGAGAGAGAGTAAAATTATATGCTAAAGTGTTTTGAAGAGAGCCTAGGTGATAGGTACCCATAAACTGAAAACAGGGAAGAATTCCTAAGTGAGAGTTAAGGTTTAGAGAGGGGTTGACACTCAGGGGCAAGTGATGAAGGGTTGGGGGTCGGGTTAGACATTTGAATAAGTTATTTACATAGGAATAAAGGGGGGAAGAGCCGTTAAGGAAAACATTAGCAGTAAGAGGTCGGGGGGTTACGTGGGGGTTAAGTTGCATTGCTGATGATCCTGTGGAGGTACAGACAATGCAGCTGGAGCTGTTACAGCCTGTTTGACATCCTAAAAAGGATAGGAGTGCGATAATCGAATTATTTGACCAGGCATCGTTGTTTGGCTAAGCACTGGACTCCATAGTTTGGTCTCCGTCGGCGGTGGTACAGATGGCAGTGTTTACCTATAAAATAACAGAGAGTGGTGGCTCAAGTGACCTGGCCTTAGGTTTAGGAACTTCGCTTACTCAGCCAGTTATGATGTTTTAAGATTGGTTTTGGGTCAGGTATGGTGGTAACCCAGTAAGTATTTGGATAGATTCCCGGCAATTTGACTTCGCCGGGTAAGGGTTTTCCCTTACCCACAGTGGGTATGGTGACCCAAATTAGGTCATTTGGATTATACTGATGAGTCCAAGGAGACACACGGTCAGCAGGACGATTGACCCAGTGGGGCTTTAATGCATTTAGGTTTTTTAGGACCTTGGAGAGGTGGGAATGCCACCCTTTAAAGTCGGGGTTAGGGTTTTGGGTGCGCAAAGCTTCCTTGAGCGTTCTTATGTGGTGTTCGACCACGCCGTTGCTTTGGGGGTGATACTGGAGGTGGGGGTGGAAAGAGATGTTATGTTGGGTAAACAGCGTGTCTAACGCTTTAGAGGTAAACAGGGGTCTGCTGTCGGACTGAATTTGTTTGGGGGTGCCCCACCACGCGAAGGCAGTTTCTAAGGCTTTGACAACTGCTAAGGTGGTCGTTTGGCGTAGGGGAATGCAAATTAGGATCCTAGTACCTAGGTCAACAATTACTAGTCTTTTTGGAAATAGTTTTGCCCTGGGGAGTGGCCCTATGAAGTTGACTTGCCAAGTGCTCCCTGGCTCAAAGTAAGAGGGGGAATATACGTGGCGGTCATAAATGGGCTTTGAGGTTTTCTTTTCCGTCTGGCATGTAATGCAATGCTGGCCAGCATGGTGCCACTGTACAGCTGGAATGTCTGAGTCAGAGTGGCATGATTGCTTGAAACGACGATGTAATTTCAAGGCACCTAGGTGGCCCCATTCTGCATGGAGCCAGTCAACGAAGGCATCAGAAGACGGGAGGCTAGAGTTGACTTCGACTTGGGGTTTTGCGCTATTAGCATTTCTGCTGCTTGGAGAATGGCGTCTAAGCGGGTGTGGAGGGGGCCGGTTAAGGGGCAATGAGAAGGTGCATGAGTTAATAAGATGTGAGGTGTTTTTGCTAGCACTGCGGTGAAAAGTTCGGCCCACTCCTCCTCCCAGGAGGTGGGTTGGGCAGTGCCCATCACTACTAAGAAGATAAAGCATGAGTCCACAGCCATTATAATAGTTTCATATTTTGCATGCACGGTGACGGCGTGTCTTGTGCCTTGTTGGAAGGCTAAAAATTTGAGCTGTTGTGCTGATGTTGGTTCTGTAAGGTGTGTAATTACAAAATCATCACATTTGGAACAATAGTGCCCATATTTCGGGGAGTTTTTTGTACTCCCATTCGTTACTATCCACAGCGTGGCTGTGACAGGAATAAACGGGGTTGGTGGTTGACTAAATTTGGTGAGGTGTTGGGCGTCCTTAAGGGTCCATCCAAGTTGCTCAGGTGTATTGGGTATGTAGGACAAGTGATTGCCAGGTCTTTCTAGTCCAGTGAAAATGTGGGGGTGAGTCGGTAAGCTTTGGGAGTATGGATATTCCCGGGCCATAAAGTGTTCCGTGGTGGATGGCATAACTTTCTGCTAGCTCAGCGGTTAGGAGAGAAAGGGCAGTAGGTCCATAGCGGTGTTCGGGTCCGCTGATTTTCTGAAGTAGGTGGTCAATGACTAAGTTATCTTGCTTGACATAAGCGGACAAGTGCTCAGTGGTGTGAATAGTATAGATGGCGATCGGTTGGGAGGGATCGAACCTCGATAGGGGTTGCGGTCGTTGGAGGGCATGGGTGAGGTGGCTTAAGGCGTGCTGCTCACTGGATCCCCAGTGAAACGACTTACGACCCCCGAGGAGGAATTGTAGCCACCCTAGGGGTTTGAGGTTTTCTGGTGTAAGGAAATGATGGTGGTAATTAACTTCTCCGAGGATCTTTTGTATATCTCGCCGGTTTCTCAGAGGCTTGGATTTTCATGCTTCCAAGGCTGGGGGCCTGTCAAGTGGGGTCGGCACGAGGGTGGTGGGGCTGACAGTGAGTCCTAGGAAGGTAAAAGTTTGCAAAATGGTTTGGCTTGTTTTTGTGGCATGTGGTTGCCAGCCTTTTGCTCGTAGGTAGGGCACTAAAGCTGTCAGCGTTTTACTGACAGCTTGTTCTTCACCGCCAAGAAGTAGAATATCGTCAACATAACTGATGATGTCGTGCTGTGGGTGGTGTTCGGCTAT
This sequence comes from Crocodylus porosus, assembly GCF_001723895.1. Lineage (NCBI taxonomy): Eukaryota > Metazoa > Chordata > Crocodylia > Crocodylidae > Crocodylus > Crocodylus porosus. Next base: position 18,765,993 of record NW_017728918.1, on the reverse strand, counting down.
GAAGTCGTCTATGTGGCGCATGAGTAGTGAGCTACAAATGGCAGGTGAATTGCTATATCCCTGCGGACATACAAGCCATCGGTACATCCGGCCTTGCGTGCAGAAATTGAGGATACTGTGCGGGTCATTTATGGAAATTCTGTAAAACATGTCTTTGAGGTCGATGGTGGCTCCCCAGATGTGTTGACTATTGCATAGGGCGCAGTGTATTTCAGCGATGGTGCGGGTTTGAGGGTATTGTGTGGGGTGAATGGCTGCATTGGCTCTTTGGTAGTCAATGACTAGACGTACATCGTGGTCTTTGGAGTGTTGTTTCAGGACCCCCCCGCCCAGCTGAGAGGTATTTGCTTTTGCTAATTTTATGGATTTTTCCTTCTCCTTGGAGCCGGTTTAATAGGTCCCGCAGTGCCGGGATGTTCTCTGGTTCTGTGGGGATAGGGTGGTAGGGCCAGGATTGGGGATTTTTTATCCAACGTTGGTGGGTTTCTTGAGGGGAGAGGGCAACAGGTAATAAGTTGACTAGGGTGCGTTGCAGTCCCACACAGCGAATGCAGGTGACTCCGAGTAGGCACTGGTTTCTGATGAGGGCTTTTAGCCGGTAAGAGGTGCCTTGGTAGGAGGCTGTGAAATGGGCGACTATCGCTCTTCTTTCTGCATTGAGTCTTTGGACCCACATGGACTGGTTTGTGGGGTCGTGTGGCACAGCTAACGTGATAACGCTGATTTGGGCTCCGGTGTCTAGGAGGAAGGAAAAGGGGTGCCTCGTGATCTGTAGCTGGATGAAGGGGCGAGTGTTTGATCCGTGGTCGGCCGCCCCGAAGGTGGCCCGTGTTAGTTTTTTCACTCCTCGTTGTGGAAGTAATTGGCTTACTTGACTAGAAAAAACAGACAAAGACCAGATGTGCTGATACTGCTTAATTCAAATGTTCTAAGATAAGGAATCCGCATTCCTGCATGCCTTGGGATAGCCCTATGCATAGATAATTGTTTAAGTAAACGTTCTAAGTTTCTGTGTAATTTACTATTGGTAAACCACGGTTGCCTAGCTTTTTAATGAGAATGGGGTGGGAGACAGTGTCAAGGGCCTTCCTGAAGTCCAGAAAGACTACATCTACCACAACACCTGCATCCATTCAATAGAGTAGTACTCCAGTTGATCTTTACCTGAGGAGACCCCAAGTCTCATCTTTAAGTGTTACGGGCACTGCTTTCAAGTCATCCACATATGACAACATATGTGTTACCACCACTGCCCACCAGATGGTGCTGAGGGATCGTTTAAGCACAATTAATGCACAAAATGAACATGAACTTAACCAAAGTCTAACTTTATTGATACAACTAATGTTAGCTTAGCAGTTTCTATATATAGGGAGAGGAAAACATGCAGTACAATGGTCTCATACAATTTCCAGATGGTTAACTCCACTTCACGGCCTAATGGCCAGTCAGATAATCTGAAAGTACAGGGTGTGTCGGTGACTGGCACAATCCAGAGAGATGTTGTTTCCTGGCTGTATGACGATACAAACTTCATTTTCTTGTTGCCCCCCTTTATGCTTTTTTTCAATTTCACTCCTCTGATAACTCTTTGATTCTGGGTACCACTGATTGGTTCCCTGTGGTCAGCATACCATCCACATCTTATCCTGTCAGCATATTCCCTTTTTCAACAGACACGTCACATGCACATCTCTTAATTTGGTCCTTTACTGGTGTCTTGATTTGGGCATTGTCTGCTGGTCTCCTCTTATTATCCATCATTCACACAGGCTGAGAGTGAGGTCCATGGGATAATCATTTCATCCCTCTGATTCAGTCCGTTAGTGCCAGTTTCAATTAATTTGAGCTGGTAACAAGGCTATTGCTATGTTATATTAGAAGAATTCTCACAGTGATAAAAAAGGAAAGAAATAAGTGTGTAAGTGAGCTCAAGGCTATGAGCTGTCTGTGAAAACAGTTCAAGGCTAGCTGATAAAAAAAGGTTCAAATAATAATGAAATAATATATAAAAACTTAAGCAATGGTTAAATAAGGCTAAATATAAAATAAAAAATTCAAACAATACTATAATTCACCACCCAAGCAGGCACAACTTAAAGCATAAATGTGACAAGCTACCCTAACGTGTGGACAACTTAAGAGGAAAGGAAATTATTTACCGGTAATTCTTCAAGATGTGTTGTCCACATAAGTGACTCATAGGGAGGATGTGTGCCCCCTCCGAGATTGGCCGCTTTCTTCTGTGGGTGGTCATTGATCGCCCCGCCCCCCACTGCCACTGGCTTCTGCAGGTGGTTGCAGCTTGTCACCCCGCTGCCAACCACAAATTGTGTGCCCCTGTCTCAGGAGGCATGAGTCATTCACGGTTGTCTATGCACACTTCTGAACTCCACCTTCCTTCTTTTCTCTTTCTGAGAGTCAGCTTCTCTGAAGCTAAAGGAAACCGAGGAGGAGGGATGGATGTTTTATCCCTTACGTGTAGGGGTAGTCTGAGAAGAGGAGCTGGCGCAGTGTGTGTGGATTCTGGTAAGGTAAAAAAAAGGTGTATGGTCAAAGGCTCAGGGGCTAAGCCCATCTATACATGGGTGTGCATGTATATGGACAACGTATTTTGAAGAACTCCAGTTATTAGTCAATAATATCTTTTTTCTGATATAGTTACACCATCAAAATATGACTCCAGTATACATATTAATACACCTTCAACATTCAATAGTGCCGGGGAAAAGATAGGTTTTAAAAGAGCTGTGCATTTTTGTTCAACTTTTCATTTATCACTGTTCAGTCCCTAAGAAAATGCGTACTGCAGGTATCAACACTGCTAAATAAATCAGAAATACTGCCTAATATCATGATAATACTATATTTGATGCACAGAACAGCAAAGCTAACAGGCTTCAAAGATGCAGTTTTTAGTATACAGCCCTTAAAAACCTATAAAACAGTGTAAATGAAAATGTTAAGAGTACCTGTAGGCCCATTTTCACATTATACTTTGTTTATTTAGCACATTACTAGCCAAATCAATTCTTAGAGTTTATTAAAATATTTTTTGTATTCAATTATACACAATTTTTTTCAGAAAGCCAGAAAATATATTAGCTTCTTTTAAACATCAATAGTTCACAATTAAAAAGGCAGTCAAAATTAATGTTTCAGTTTTTCTAATGAACAGAAACTTAATTTTTAAAAAATTTTGTGCTGTATTTACATTTGAGGTTTGTACAAACATGTACCTTTGCAGAAAATCTAAAAGGAACATCTTCCTTTGTTAGACATATCATCTGATTACATTTTCCACTTAATGAACAATAATAAGTAAATATTATTATAGACATGATTATACATATAGTATAAAATATCACAAAACCATGGAAAATTAAGGTACCATAGTGCTTTTATTTCAGTCTTCTTCTTGATGTCCATTTTGGTAACTCGGGTTTTGGCTTCTTTCAGGGTCCTCCAGTTGGAGGATTTTAATAAGACGACTTGGAGGTACAGAGCTAGAAACAACACGCACACAATTTTAAATGATGCTTCCTCATAAACAAGTCTTAATATTTCTGCCAGTTAGCCCGTTACATTAAGCTTCTAACTGCATTTTTAATTTGATCACATAAACCAATAACATGGAATGTAGTCCTCACACACTGCAGACTGAGACTTCAACCTTGGCCTTAACGTAGTTTTATTACTTTGTATTTTATGTCATCATGAATACCATATTTAATTCAGCTCTGTAAATGTAACAAGTAGATTGCTGCTCCTAGCCCTAGTTACCTTGCATGCTCCTGAAGCCTCAGTCCTTATAGGCAGTGAAGCAGGGAATGAAATGTCTCTGGGCAACTCTCTAAGGCTAGGTTGCTTCTGTTGGCTGTCTCCCTCCAGGGACAGTGAACCTGCTAGCTCCATCCCTGAGCTTATATGTGTATAAATTATGCAAATAGCATTTTGAGCTGAAGGACAAACTTGGAAGTGAAGCAATTTATGTTCAAATACCTTTTAAATTACTGTAGACAACAAGGGTGCAAGTATCTGCCTGTGCATAAATCTACTTACCTTGTTTTAATTACTAGTAAAGCTTTACAAATACATATATGCAAAAACTGCTCTAAGTTACAGACCAAGACTGTTCTACAATTATACTTTTGTTGTGTTGTTTTCTATTACATTAGTGTTTCTGATTAATATTGAAAATAAGCACATCTCTTACCGAAATGAAGTCATATTAAATACATGAACATGTGAAAATCTCATATCTAGAACAATGCAATCAAATAGCAAAAGCCCACAATCTAAATACAGTTTTAAAAATTATTCAGAAAAATACAACATTTGTTCCACCTTAAAAATTCGGCAGTATGACAGGGGGGCTGGCTGTCTTGAAGCTGACCACAACATCAGCCCGCCCAACTGACTTGCACGCCATACGTTTGATGCAACTACCAAGCTGTTTCTAGGTGGGAGGATGCCCCTTCTATGCTCTAACACCAAAGCAGGGGTAGGCAACCTTTTTTGGCCGATGCGCTGAAAAAACCATGTCTACATTGGAAGGTGCCAAAGTGCTGGCATGCCAGAAAAACAAAATGAGGGTGGGGGTGGTACATGGCAGCATGTACTGCATATTCTGCATAGTGTTATATTTAATAATCATAAATGTTGCCTTTGTTGTTGTGTATTCCTTTTTTGTTGAGCATGTTGTAATGAGACAAAGAGAGAGAGAAAAAGAGAAATAAGAGAAAGAGGAGAGAGAGAGAGAAAGAAAAAGAAGAGCAGAGAGAACCAGACACACACTAGTAGGTTCACCTGCAAGCCGTGCTGCAAGCAGACCAGGTTCTATTCCAGGAGGACCCAGGTAATTATAGCCTAACTTCTATTCCAGGGAAAATCCTATTAAGGAGTCTGTGTGTGACAGGCTTGCAAAAGGTAGGATTCTGAACAACAGCCAGTATGGCTTCATTGTGGGAAGGCCTTGCTTTAACAAGCTCATCTCCTTTTACAATCAGGTGACTCATTCACCTGGATAAGAGAGAAGAGGTTAACCTAGACTTCAAGAAAGCTTTTGATCTGGTATCCCACAACATCCTTGTGAGAAAATAGGAAGACTGTGGGCTGAACTGCGAGACAGTCAGGTAGGTATGAAACTGGCTGTGGGGCAGGACCCAGAGAGTTCTAATGAATGGATCTGTGTCATCTTTGTGGGAAGTGGCCAGTGGTGTCCCACAGGAGTCAGTGCTATTCAACATCTTCATCAATTATTTGGATGTGGGGGTGAAGGGCTCACTGGCCAGGTTCACAGATGACACCAAGTTATGGGAAGTGTGGTCACACTTGAAGATAGGCTGCAGATTCACGTGGGCCTAGACAGACTAGTGAGTTGAGCGGACTTTAACCAGATGAAGTTCAACACTGAAAAAATTGTAAAGTGCTCCACCTGGAGACAGACAGTCCCTTGCACACCTACAGGCTTGTCAACACCAACCTGAGCAGCACTACAAATGAAAGGGACCTGGGGGTTATAACTGACCACAGTATGAACATGAGCCGGCAGTGCACCGCTGTAGCCGGGCTAACAATACACTGGCATGAATCAATCGATGCATCTCCAGCAAAACCTAAGAAGTGATTCTCCCACTCTACTTGGCATTGGTAAGACCACAGTTGTAGTACTGCGTCCAGTTCAGGGTGCTGCTCTTTAACAAGAACGTGGTAAAGCTTGAGAGAGTCCAGAGAAGGGCCACCCATATGATCAGTCTTACAGAGTAAGCCATATGAGGAAAGGCTGAGGGATCTGGGATTCTTCAGCCTGAAAAAGAGAAGCCTGAGAGAAGACTTGGAGCAGCTTACTGCTACATCAGAAGCATATATCAAGGGCTTGGTGAACAACTGTTCACCAGGGCACTCTTGGCGAAAACTAGAAGTAACGGTCACAAACTCCTGGAAGACCGTTTCAAGCTCAGCATCAGGAAAAACTACTTCACAGCTAGGGTGTCCAGACTGTAAAATAAGCTCCCCCTCCAGAGGTAGTATAATCGCTGACCCTGGAAATCTTCAAAAGGAGACTGGATAGGTACCTTGCTGGGGTCACCTGACCCCAGTTGTCTTTCCTACTTGCTGCAGGGTGCTGAGCCCAATGATCTTCCAAGGTCCCCTCCTGCCTTACTAACTATGACTCTATGAATTATAGATCAGTGGTAATCATGTCAGAATGTCAAAAGTAGTAGGGTATCGCAGGGCACTAACATGTGCCAGCTCCTTTAACGGCAGAAACTGCCTAGAGAGAGGGCCCTAGAAGCCAGGCAGAAACCCCACAGGTGCAGGCTGCTGTGGCAGCAGGCTAAGAAGGGAATTAGCCTGCAACTGTCCCCAGCCAGCTCACCAGAAGAAGGCAGGGTCCTAGACACAGGTAAGCCCCAGGGCTGGAGGCAGTTAGTTCTCTGGTAGCAGCCAAGGGGGAAGGAGCTCTCATAGAGAAAGCTATGTGGAGATGCTTGACTGTCTGTCCTGATGCTGGTAGGATTAAGAGGCTATAGGAGCTCATAAATGCTGGTGGGGAGGAGGCACATTAGACTGAGAGAGAAGCTTACCTTCTTAAAAGGGGTAGAGGGTGGACCATAGGTTATTGTTATGTTGTAGCCCAGGGGCTTTTGTTTTCTGTTGTTATTTATGCCAGTGTACTGGGCTGAGACTACTGGGGAGGAAGAGACCTCACTGGGGCACACTACAGTGTGGAGACCCCAGCACCAGAGGGCACCAAGACAGGGCTTGCAGAGAGCTCAGCACCAGAGGACACTGGAACAGGGCTTACAGAGACGGGATGTGGAGCACCCAGCGCCAGAGGGCATAGTAACATGGGGTGAGGAGACCCCAGCACCAGAGGGGGCAGTTACTGAAGCTACGAGTCCAGTGACAGCATGAAGCCAAACTAGACTGAGGACTCATCACAAGAGACAACGCCTAAATACCATCTGCAAGGCATGGGGCATGGTAAAGGGCTGGTTTTAGAGCCATGCATCTAGCCCATAAGACCTGGAGGCGTACTGCAAGGCACCTCGAGTGTGGGACCCAGTAAGGGGTCCAACGACCCACAGGGTTTAGAGGAGTCTGTCAGCAGCAACCCAAGGGCAGCCTCCCGATTCATCATTTATATCAGCAAGATGTGGCAGGCGAGATTAGTAGGCACCCATAGGGCAGAGCTGGCACAGTTACAGGGCCCCAGGGACATCACAGCCATCCCTGGGGTGGCCGTATCATAACACAGGGAAACCCCAATCTACCTAAATAATAGGGATTGCTCTACAAAAATAAGGGACTAAACATAAAACAATTGTTTTTAAAAAGTTTGAAAAAATAATTCTTCAGACAGATGATTCTGGAGAATACAAGAAAGACTGCTTCCAATTTATTTTAAGTAACACTTGAAATGTAAGCTTGCATAGTGCAGTCGCTGAGCAGTAAAGCTAGGACTGCTGAAGAGTAAAGTTAGTAAGGAAGGGGGTACTGGTAACACTATTCATAGGATTATTTTATTGGCTATTTCAGAATGTGGTTATTGTTGACGCTCTACAAGTACAAAATGTAAAAAATGGTCTCTTTTTCTTTCTTACATTTGCTTTTTTTGTGCACTTTTTAGCGAAGTAAAAATGATTACCTAATGTTTTGTGGAGTAAGAAAAATGAACTGTAGATAACGCTGAGAGTCTGCCACCTTGAGCATCATGTCCATTGAAATTCGTCTATTAACCAGGTCCTAAAAACAAAGTATTTATCAGTAACTGTTCTTAATTTATAATATTTTAGTGTTGTACATTACCACAAATTAGGTTAATGACATGAGAAAAATGAATGTGGTAATATCTTAACAGGGCAGTGCTACCAAGCGTCTGAAATGTAAAATGAGTTTAACTGGACAAGTATAATTCTGTTAAATGTTAAGTAAAGCACTGAAATCCTAGTCATAACAAAGACTATGTATTCATTCTTAACTCTATCTTTTACCATATGTGTACCATGAAAATCTTCCTATTACATAAATCACATATTTTGTCTTTTTCTAACACCTTACATACATAGCATTTTCTACTGCTGTGCAATACAATATTCTGAAGAGTCCCTGAAAGTCACTGGCACATAACACCTATGATGAAGAAAAAAAGAGGGTCTTGAAAATTCCTTCATCATTTTGTCAATCATACAGGTAGACCTTAGAATCGTAGGGAAAATGTGTATATCACGTTATACTTGGGAAACAAAATATAATTCTGTAACTAAAGGCTGTACATACAACGCAGTACAGTTACAATCATCTGCTACTGTCCTGAGTACTCAGTCATGTAAAAATTGTCTTTCCAGTTTTCCAATGGACTTTTTTAAGTAGAGTGAATCTATCATCTGAAATTGTTTGGTTAAAGACCTTCATCATTCTCTGCAACTAGAACAGTTCCAGTGAAGGCAAGGCACGACATCTGCATAATTCAATAGGAAGGTACTGACTTAAGGACTTTGACAAAACCTTGAGCCTCCTTCAGTATGCATCTTAACTCTTGAAACTTTATGTACCCTACAATGGAGAATGCAGCCAAAATTCAGCAGAGTTTTGACTCCTTCAAACACTTGTATTAGTAATATAAAGTTGTCTTCCTTGTTTATATGCTGTCAGACCCTTCTGACAGTCAGCTCAACAGATGTACCTTTAATATGGAAAAATGTTTGCCTGGGTCTGCCTCAAGACATAGGGCAGGCAGGCAATTTAAATATAAGCTTATTATTGCATACATACACTGAACTGAGAAGGGATAGTAAAAAAATCCCCAGAAAACTAAAAGGGACTGTCATCCATTTTCAAAATCATTAGTGTATTTGAAATGCCCTGTTGCACAGAAAGCAATCCATGTCAGATTTGTATTAGTTTGAAAAATATACCTCAGAATTTCCAATCTGTGATTTACATTTCTCTAATTTATGAATGATGAGCTCTCTTGGTCTATCATTAACTTTTTAAGAAAAACTCTACAATCATACTCTCTTTCCCTGAGATCTGAGTCCAACGAAAAGCTTTTTAGCTTAAGAATTATGACCAAAGAACAACTGAATTGTACAGTGAAAACAGAAGTTAGGGATGTGCCATCTACGTCTGAAGAGCTCAAATGGTGTATCTCGCAAGTTTCTAGAACTAATCATTCCCCATAATTTATAACAGAAACCTGGGTGGAGAAACCACTGATTATGGGCATAAGCAACACGAAGAACGGTCACCTGAATTTCTACTAACAAGTTTAACATATGTTGTAAAATGGACAGTATGACTCCCATGGCAGGATCCTTTGATAACGAATTATGTTCTAAATTAAGTTTAGATATGGGCGAGAGTTCCAGATACCTTCTATAGGTTTTTTTCTTCTGTCTCTTAAAGCTCACTGCCAGTTATTCCTAGTCAGTCACCATGCAAAATACTAGAACTAAGGGGCGCTGTGACGGGGAACCCTGGCCCTCTTAATGAAAAGCAGCATGACCCCTTGGCAGGCAGGGTTTTTGTAGCACAGGCAGCCAGCAGAGTGGGGGTTAAAGAACAGCCCTGTAGCCAGGTCAGCTGACAGGGGCATCACATGACTGGAAGAGGGCTCAGGCTCAGCTTTGTAAGCCCTGGGCTGAAGCTGGTCAAGGATGACAGCCTGAGACTAATGGAGGGAGGAGCTCCATGCAGCAGCACAGCAGGGCTCCTGCATCTAAAGTGGGACTAGAAGGAAGCAGCTCTGCAGGCCTGGGAACAAGGGACTTACCTGGGGCAGAGAGACTTGTTATGCAGGCAAGTGGCCTTTATTTTTCATTAAGCCCAGTGAGGGTTTGGGT
>NW_017728918.1:18727709-18756042 GCF_001723895.1 Crocodylus porosus | reverse complement strand
CTGTGCAATACAATATTCTGAAGAGTCCCTGAAAGTCACTGGCACATAACACCTATGATGAAGAAAAAAAGAGGGTCTTGAAAATTCCTTCATCATTTTGTCAATCATACAGGTAGACCTTAGAATCGTAGGGAAAATGTGTATATCACGTTATACTTGGGAAACAAAATATAATTCTGTAACTAAAGGCTGTACATACAACGCAGTACAGTTACAATCATCTGCTACTGTCCTGAGTACTCAGTCATGTAAAAATTGTCTTTCCAGTTTTCCAATGGACTTTTTTAAGTAGAGTGAATCTATCATCTGAAATTGTTTGGTTAAAGACCTTCATCATTCTCTGCAACTAGAACAGTTCCAGTGAAGGCAAGGCACGACATCTGCATAATTCAATAGGAAGGTACTGACTTAAGGACTTTGACAAAACCTTGAGCCTCCTTCAGTATGCATCTTAACTCTTGAAACTTTATGTACCCTACAATGGAGAATGCAGCCAAAATTCAGCAGAGTTTTGACTCCTTCAAACACTTGTATTAGTAATATAAAGTTGTCTTCCTTGTTTATATGCTGTCAGACCCTTCTGACAGTCAGCTCAACAGATGTACCTTTAATATGGAAAAATGTTTGCCTGGGTCTGCCTCAAGACATAGGGCAGGCAGGCAATTTAAATATAAGCTTATTATTGCATACATACACTGAACTGAGAAGGGATAGTAAAAAAATCCCCAGAAAACTAAAAGGGACTGTCATCCATTTTCAAAATCATTAGTGTATTTGAAATGCCCTGTTGCACAGAAAGCAATCCATGTCAGATTTGTATTAGTTTGAAAAATATACCTCAGAATTTCCAATCTGTGATTTACATTTCTCTAATTTATGAATGATGAGCTCTCTTGGTCTATCATTAACTTTTTAAGAAAAACTCTACAATCATACTCTCTTTCCCTGAGATCTGAGTCCAACGAAAAGCTTTTTAGCTTAAGAATTATGACCAAAGAACAACTGAATTGTACAGTGAAAACAGAAGTTAGGGATGTGCCATCTACGTCTGAAGAGCTCAAATGGTGTATCTCGCAAGTTTCTAGAACTAATCATTCCCCATAATTTATAACAGAAACCTGGGTGGAGAAACCACTGATTATGGGCATAAGCAACACGAAGAACGGTCACCTGAATTTCTACTAACAAGTTTAACATATGTTGTAAAATGGACAGTATGACTCCCATGGCAGGATCCTTTGATAACGAATTATGTTCTAAATTAAGTTTAGATATGGGCGAGAGTTCCAGATACCTTCTATAGGTTTTTTTCTTCTGTCTCTTAAAGCTCACTGCCAGTTATTCCTAGTCAGTCACCATGCAAAATACTAGAACTAAGGGGCGCTGTGACGGGGAACCCTGGCCCTCTTAATGAAAAGCAGCATGACCCCTTGGCAGGCAGGGTTTTTGTAGCACAGGCAGCCAGCAGAGTGGGGGTTAAAGAACAGCCCTGTAGCCAGGTCAGCTGACAGGGGCATCACATGACTGGAAGAGGGCTCAGGCTCAGCTTTGTAAGCCCTGGGCTGAAGCTGGTCAAGGATGACAGCCTGAGACTAATGGAGGGAGGAGCTCCATGCAGCAGCACAGCAGGGCTCCTGCATCTAAAGTGGGACTAGAAGGAAGCAGCTCTGCAGGCCTGGGAACAAGGGACTTACCTGGGGCAGAGAGACTTGTTATGCAGGCAAGTGGCCTTTATTTTTCATTAAGCCCAGTGAGGGTTTGGGTGCCCACCAGAAAGCTGAGGTGTTTTGATTTCAGTTACACTGGAGGCTTAGGTTTGGGATGAAGGCAGGAATGGGCAATTATTTCGGCTGCAGGGCCACTTAATGAGTTCTGGTGAGCTGTCCAGGGCCGCACACACAAAATCTTTCCGAAAATATAATTTTAACAAATTATAGATAAGAAGCAAATCATATACTAAAAATCAAACACCTACTATATTATATTTTAACTTTATTTCAAAAAATAACTTTTGTCCTGATTGATGTTTTGAGTACTGTATATAGAGGCGACTACAGAATAGCTCCAAATAAAGTCTTACTCTTGTACATTGTGGGGGTGCGTGCAGCAGAGCTCATCTGGGCAGTGCAGTGCAGGTGCTGTCCAGTCCATTCCCCTCTTCCCCCATGCCTACCTGGGCCTATCTGCACCATGCTCCTGCTGGCATCCGCCCTGCGCCCACCAAACAGCACCACCCCCTGCCAGGCAGCTGCATACACTGGCTGGGTTCCTCACAGAGCAGCTGTAGCCACCTGGGTATAGCCTGGGTCTGGTCCAGCCACACAAGGGAACTTGGCTTGGCCCAACCCTGATCCAGCCGCACAGCGCAGAAAGGTGGTTGGTCCCGCTCCAACAAGGCTCCGTAGGATAGGGAGAGGGCTTGGCCTAGTCCAGCCTTGTGGGGGAAGGGGACATGACCCAACCCCATGAGAGGACGAGGGGATGCCCTATCCCCAGCCTGGCTGGTTTGGGAAGAAGGGGACATGGCCCAGCCCCATGTGGGTGGGACAGGGGACGTGAGCTGGCCCTGGGAAGAGGGCAATGTCTGGCCCCGCAATGAGAAGGAGGTGCAGCCTGCTGCATGGCAGGAAGAGAGCATGACCCAACCCCAATCTGGATATGTGCGAATGGGGCTGTGGCCCGGTTCTTACCCACCCCACAGGACCTAAGGTTTTGACCAAAGCGAAGGGTGGCAATACTGCCACTGCTCCTCTATTGCCAAATTTCCTGACCTGCGGGGAGCCCTGTGGGCTGCATTCAAAGTCTCTGTGAGTCACATTTGGTTCACTGGCCAGAGGTTAAGCACCCCTGGTTTGACTTCTCCCTAGTTCAATAAGGGACTAGACAAATTCATGAATGATAGATCCATTAACAGCTATTAAACAGGCAGGAATGTAGCCTCTGACATCCCAAAACCAATTATGGTGGATGGCAGGGGGGTAGGATACTCTAGCTACACCCTTTTCATATGCTTTCCCTCAAAAAGCATCTACTATTGCCATTATCAAACACAGGAGACTAGGCTAGATGGACTACTGGTCTGACCCAGTGTCATATAATTTGGTATTATTTAAACAGGAAATAGATCTTATTTTTCTTATTTACTGTATTTACTTGAATGCAAAATGAAATATTTTCCCTCCATTTAATATGCAGGGTAGACCCTCATTTTAGATTCCAGTACAAGATGGAGTCTGATGGAGAGAGGCATATATAAATGCCAGGAGGGCAAAGATTACAAGAGGGAGAAGGGGGGCAGACAGAAGGCATTCAGAGGGCAGGCAGGGGAGGAAGTTGGGGGAAAGGGGACAGGTAGAAGGGAACAAGTTGTTGGGAAGGCAAGGGGCAGGGATCAAGCTGCTTGACCCCCTCCTCCCACCACCTACCATGTAGACATCAAATTCATCCAAACATCTGAAAGGAGATTCAGTAATGGCCCACAGTGAAAGAACGAAACAAACTGTTGACAAGGAACGTTCACCTCCTGATAGAGATCTTGTGTCATGCGAAGCAGCCTTGTCTCCCTTTCCAAGCTGGACCTGTAATTAAGCATTCATTTAACTGGTAAATAAAAATATACTTTAATGTTATAAAATTAACACTTAATAAAACAATACATACTATATTGTAAACAACAACCCCAATGTTTTCTAAGGAGTTTATAAATTTCAACATGCATGTGTCACAACGAAACTAAAACCATTAAATTGTATTCAATTTTGGAAAACATTTTTAAGGTCATTAGACATGAATTATCCACTGCTGAAGAAATCATGGAACAGAATTAATTTAAACCAGTAACTTCCCATGTAACTTCCTGATCAATTTCTGTTTTTACTAATTACTAAGTTCCTGAACTAATGTAGTTACGTTACTAGCAAATCCAAATGATCCAAGTGTAACAGAGAACTGCTTTATCAATGGTGTTTTAACAAAGAACAGTTCCTCTGAAATCATAAATTAAATGAAAAAAACAGCCCTTTTAATTGTATTCTAAAGCTCTTAAACAGTACAAGAAGTCTGCTTTTATTATGTATCTTCAAAAATACATGGGTAAACTTAATGTGATTTCTGTTAACTTTTTAAAAACAAAGTATTTTATATATTTTTCTTTCTTAGCTTTCAGGACAAATTTAGGATTCTTTGTTTTCCCTGCAAGAATTAGAATCACTCAATAAAATGCATCAATAAGACCAAAGTGAGTCCATGACGGAAGCCAACACTATGTTCTACCTGTGTCTGAGTTTATGTACTCTAGCAGCAGGAAGATAATTCAGAACTGTTTTAAAATATAGGACAAGTAGTAACTTTTGTATGTTATTATATAACAGAGGAAAATATTTTGATTTAATGAGTAAACAAATATACCGATCAAATTTATAAGTAAATGTTTATTATTTGATCTTCATCTCCTACCAAATATGACAAACTGTAACTGATTCATGCAAGAAACTAGCTACAAAAAGGTGGGGTGCCATCCACTGACAAGCTATTAACGGTAAATGTGAGTACAGTATTTCTAGGACGTTCCGCTAATGTGCCAAATGTGCAATAGCTACTCCTCTTAATTTTCCTAGTTATTAAAAATTAGCATACAAATAGAGAAAGAAAGAAAGATTATATATTTACTACATTTTTGTACTTTACCCTTTAAATTTACATTTAAATATATTCTAATAATAGGTCTTTTTTATACCCCCTGCCTTTTTTATTCCTATAACAGCTCACCCCATTTCTTCTATACCTGAAGTTCTAATCCTCTGACAATCAACCTGCCATACCTGATGTCAAAGAATAATATTATATGAGCTTGGCTATGAAATGGAAAGCAAGAGCAGTAAAATAATCTAAAAAACCACTGTTTTATGCAAAACTGTATTTATAAAGGAAAGGAACTAAAGTATATGAGGTAACTGAGCAGAATTTTTCTTTACAGTTAAATTTCCATGACAAATTAAATATTGTTAAATTCAATTTTAGGTAACTATTTATGAAGAAGAAATGAAAACTTACTATTATTGAAAGTGTTTCATTGTTGTGGTCAAAAACTAATTCTCCAGAGTAATCTCGATTCTTTAGGAACTCGCCAAAGCTGTACTTGCATCGCAAAGTAAGGGACCTTTTCATTTAAATTATGCAAATAAACATTAGGTTAATATTTTTTTTAAAAGACAAGGAAAAGATAAGAACATCACAGATTTTTAGCCAATAAGTACCCATTAAGTATTTAAGAAATAATACATACACAAAAATGCAGTACAATTATAATCCTCCACTACTGTCCTGAGCACTCAGTCATGTAAAAATTATCTTCCCAGTATTCCAATGGACTTTATATTTAAATCGAGTAAATCTATAATCTGAATAATATGCTAGTAATTTACATATATCATATTTTATCACATAGCACATGGGCATCCCTGCCACAATCAGCCCTTTAAAATTTAGATGTGTATTTTAAGCAGTGAAACTGATTTTTCTTCACTGGAATAGAATCACGGTGGGAAATAGCATGCAGACACTGACTCCTGGCTATCAAGATGGTTACCACTTCTCCCTGGGGCAAAGAGCAGGGGCAAAGCTTAACCTTCTCCTAACCACTGGTAAGGCAACAGCTTTTGGTGGACGAACCACTGAGCTACCTGAGAGAGAGTGAGCTGCTGCATGAAGTCTGTACTCTGATGAAGCTTGAGGTATGAAAAGAGCACTTTTTATTTACAGGATAAATAAATAAAATACATTTACAGCAAATAAAATCATTTACTGTAAAGAACTATTTATAATAAGTAGTAGTCTTACTACTGCCCTTGCAAGAATCTGGGATCTAGCCTTTTTTGCTGTCTTTGTATACCAGGAAGTTCTTGCTGCATCACCCAAACCATTTCTGATGGTGCCACCTATTTCACACAGTTAGCTATGACTCTGAAAAAATATATTTTTTCTATATTCTGTCTTCCAAAAACAAGGTGTGTGTTTTATCAGGGGGCAGAGATGTGTGGTATGCAAGGAAATATGATTTGACATACAAGATAGAATGGTGTTATATATGATAGAATCACATCATATGCCTGACAGACAGGTGTATGAGTGGTCAGGTATTGCAACACACTACCTAACAAGTTGTGGAATCTCCATGCTTGGAAACTTGGCTGAGCTGGTTTAAGTCAGGGATGATCCTGCCTTGAGCAGGGGGCTAGACAACATGACCTTCTCAGGTCTCTCTCCCATCCCTACTTTGCCATGATCCTAAGTAAGCAAAGGACAAAATTAGGAAATCTAACCCTATGTACCTTCTCTTTCCCTTCCTAGACACATTCATTCAATTACTAAAACACATCACAATTTAAAGGCTCTCAATTACATCATCGACTCCAAGATGAACATGGGCCGGCAGTGTGGAGAGGCAGTAAGGAAGGCCAACCGCACCTTGGCATGCATCCACAGATGCATCTCGAGCAGGTCCAAGGAGGTGATCCTCCCCCTCTATGTGGCACTGGTCAGGCTGCAGCTGGAGTATTGCGTCCAGTTCTGGGCGCCACACTTCAAGAGTGATGTCGACAGCATGGAGAGGGTCCAGAGGAGGGCCACTTGTATGATCAGGGGACAACAGGGCAGGCCCTATGAGGACAGGCTACGGGACCTGAACCTGTTCAGCCTCCAAAAGAGAAGGCTGAGGGGGGATCTTGTGGCCTGTTATAAACTAGTCAGGGGGGATCAGCAGGCACTGGGGGAGTTACTGTTCCCCCAAGCACCGCCAGGAGTGACCAGGAATAACGGTCACAAGCTGGCAGAGGGTAGGTTTAGGTTAGATATCAGGAGGCGCTACTTCACAGTCAGGGCGGCTAGGGTCTGGAACCAGCTTCCAAGAGAAGTGGTGCAGGCTCCTACCCTGGGGGTGTTTAAGAGGAGGTTAGATGAACATCTTGCTGGGGTCATTTGACCCCAGCACTCTTTCCTGCCATGGTAGGGGGTTGGACTAGATGATCTGGTCAGGTCCCTTCTGACCCTAGAAACTATGAAACTATGAAACTACAGTAAGCTAGAGTTCAAACATCTACAAGTTCATCATAACTAGACAAAAGACATGACTTCTCCCCCAATCCTATCACTACCATCCAATCTGCATAATTCTGGAGGTATAGCAGGGAAGGGAGAATCCACTCACTCATGTCTGGAGAAGGAGTGATTAGAGTATTTCTATTGTTATAGTTATTGTGTGTTGTCTTTGTGAGAGAGTTTAGTGGTGAAGTGTGCATGTGTGCACAGACCAACATGAAATACATAGAGCCATTAATTTGCATTTGCGTGCTTTATTGCTCCTTGTGTTGGCTATATTATATCCACAACTTTAACTCACACAGCTGCCACAACAACCCAACATAGTTTTGTATATTCATTTCTCATATTTGTTAACCCTAATTAGAAAAGGTAATCCTATCTACACTAATGGCTACTTTTACAAAGAGGAATACTTGCTTCTAAACTCCTTTCCAATAGAACTCATTAGTCTGTCACCGACCCTATTCTTTGTGATTGATTCCATTGGTTCAGAAGAGAAGCTTTTCAGATTATGAAAAAGCAGTTGCTTACATGAAACTCTGGAGCGCCTAAGATGGTTGAATAGTTGCACAAAGATGAACAGCTTTCAAACTATACTGCTTACTCTGTCAAGGTTTTGTTCTTCTTAGGAACATTCACTTGCTCTGAGATGGAGTTATGCATCTTTTACATGTAGGAGTGGTTAGCCACGTTAGTCTATTAATCTAAAATATTAGGGAGCATACTGTGAAGAACACTTACTATAACTCACTGGTCTTCTCCCACTCTATCGCTCAGAAGAGGCCCAAGTTCCATTACACTAACCAAGGAGGGGAAAGCTGAGAGATGAGTATCTTTCCTCTTAGGGAAGAACCTACATATTTTCAGTGCCCACTCTGAAAGGGAGAGTGATCAGTACTGGAGATTTCCTCTTTTAGATTATGTTCAATAATTAGTGCTTTAGATATGATTATTCTCAATGAAGAAAACAATGCAAAGACTGCCTTATTATTACAGGCAGTAAGAAGGAACTAAGATGACGGCTAGTCCTGCTCTTCCCATTTCATGCTGACTGAGCAGTAGCTGAAAAATACTGTGCAGTAGTGTGCCACACCACATACAGTGCTAATATGCTACTGCACAGTATTACTGGATTACTGCTCATTTATTTAGGACTTGACAATACAAGTCCTAAATAAATGCATAGTAACAACTATGCAGTAGTGTCCTGTGTAGACGTGTCCAATAGCATCTCAGGTGAAGACATGGTTTTAGAAGTCCCAGTCAAGAATCCAATTTCACATACAGAAGACACATGTATGAAACATCACTCATATCCCCCAGTCAATTAATCCTGCAAGGGTCTGAAAGAGGATTGCTAGAAGGCAGCCAATAAAATAATCATCAAGCCATATTCTAATCTCAGACATACTTCACAGTAAATTTTTATTTCTGAATTCTTCAGAAATTAAGGTGACCAGCATCTAAGCCAGTGATTCATAACCTTTTTAGACTCAAGACACTCTTCATAATATCAAGGCACCTTAAAAAATGTCAGCTCTTAGCTTTCACCCATTTCTTGACTAGGGCAAAATAATAGGGCAATTCTTCTGCTGCAAAGAACTCAGAAACTCTTACCAGGTCAGAATACTTTGGATTAATTTTTTAACTTTCTGGGTTTATCATGTAAATCATGCTTACCTGATTTTACACCTAACAGTGCTAACCTTGCACAGCACTCTTAAGAAGATCTCACAGCACCCTGCTTGACAACTGATGATCTAACCAAAGCCTTCTGATAACGTTCTGTACACAGAATTTAGTGGAGGAATTAAGACAGGTCTACTTGCAGCTAAAACTTGAAATCTTGGGTAAAATATTGACCCCTTCCACAATCTGAATCTGGTTTTATTGTTTCAGAGGAAAGCAAATAAAAAAAACATAAATATACAAGAGAGGTACAAAGATTTACTGTGACAGGTCCTGGGAAATGCCTACATTTCTATGATCTAACAATGTACAATAAATGTTTAATTTGCCTGTGTATATAATTTTACATGAGGTACTCGAATCACTAGCATTTACTAAACATCACTCACTTTCTGAACTTCTTGTACATGCGGCATCTCTGTAACATCATTACTTCTAGCAGTTCAATAAATTTCTTCAAATTCTTCACTTTTTTCGCTGAATCTTCATATTTTTCTTTAGCTTCATAAAACTGCCTGTTTTACCAACAGAATAAGTGTAAAATTAAGCCCAAGAAGAAAATTAAATATTTAATTTAAAAACCAAATAAATCAGAATTCCTTTTCAATGAAGAAACATGCTTATGATTTATTAAATCTTTCATGTAAAACTAAGATCATTTCAGCAGAAGGTAAAGGAAATTAGTTTTGAGAAACTGACCAACATATGTTGTCCCTGTGCACATTCCACTGCAGGTATGCATGGACCTCAACGTCTCAGCCTTAAGAGATTTTTGCCTTGGCGATATGTTTATAAGCTCCCTATGTCCTGCTTTGTTTCATACTCCATGCCAAGGGCCCAGACAGTAGCGCGCACTTCCGTCTCCTCAGTTTGCCCTCTACCACTGAATACCAGAGTGGCAAAGGCTCTGAGGAAGATGGAAATGACAGTGGGATGCAGAATACTCATATTAATAACCCACCTTGAAAAAAATCTGGTTGCTGTAATGGAAAGTAATTTCTCTTTGGATATGGAGAAACACACCTTTTAAATGCTTTCAAAGGAGAAAGGGAGCTGCTTCTCAGGAGTGCACAATAGTCATGTAACTTACCTCTGTATGAACCATTACATCTGTATAGTGACACATTAACTAGATCACCCTAACTTTAACTAAAAACAACTGTAAACATTTTCTATACAATTGCATGTACAGAATCATTCACATCTAACAGTCATATATATTGGTATCCTTTGACATAGTATAACAGGGAACCCGAGCACTGTTACTAAGAGGCAGGGTGGTCCCTTTGAATCCAGAACCTTCCAGTCACAGCCGGCTGGTCAAGTAGGGGTTAAGGCTCAAGCCCTGCCAGCCGGTCAGGTGACAGAAAGAGGAAGGCCAGGATCCTACGGATGGCAAGTGGAGAAGGCCAGAGGGGCAGCAGGGAGGGGGACTCCCAATGACCATGGTGCCACGACCCCAGTCTCTGTCGGAAGACTATGCCATGCTGTGAGCCTCATGATCACCTAAAGAAAGCAGGCATGTTGTCTCTCTTGTTTCTGTATTAGCATTTTTCCATTATATGGCTTTAGAAGCCTAAGTTTTGTGTTGAATGTTAAGATTGGTGGTTTGGGTGAGGCTATTTGGGGAACAAGGCGGCCTCACTAGGGACCCCAGCGCCAGAGAGGGCACAATATTCAGGGGTGAGCTGACCCTGGTGCCAGAGAGGGCGCAGTATTTAGGGGGTGAGCTAGACCCCAGCACCACAGAGGGCGCAGGAGCCCTAGTGAGTTTTTTTTGAGAGCTAGAGCCTGGGAGTCAAACCCTGATTAGTGGGTTTATTGACTGACAGGCCTAGCTAGAGAGAGAAGGGGTAAGCCCACAGCCACCAAGACCCCAACATAAAGAGGAATTTACAAATACCATCTGCAAGGCTTGGGCTGCGGTGTAGGGGAGGAACAGAGCAGCAGATAGCGCCCCCTGGCATCGGGGCATACAATGGGCAGCCTCCTGCTTAATTAACAACAATTAATTAACAACAAGCCATGGCAGGTGAGAAGGCAAGCAGTTGGCCCATAACAGGTGGGTGGGGCCACCAGTAGACGGACCCCAAGCAGGCCCACCCCTGTTACACATAGATATAATTGCTGGGTAGAGACGTATGTTTCTCCTTCAAGTGCATATTCTACTATGGGTGACTCCAAAGCAATGCCCGCTTCATCTAAGCGAACAGCAGCTGGAAGCAGGCTTTGCTAAACAGAGTATCTGCTCTGAAGGCCTGTGCAATGGCATAATGTTCCACACTAAATTCTACGTAGAACCACTGCAGACATCACGAATAGAGACACCTTGTAGGGAAGTCAGTGACATCACATGGGTTCTGATGGAGTGAAATCTGACTGCTGCCGAGTGCATTGTAGCAGCCACTAAAAAAAATCTGACACCATTTCTGATCCAGTAAGACAATCACTGGCCTGAAATTCCTGTGCTTTTATATCTTTTGGCTATATAAACAAACAGCTGAGGGAATTTTTGCAAAGACTTAATTCTGTGCTGATACATGAGGTTATCATTATAAAGATCATATACAAAGCTGCCTCAACTTTTGAAGAGTGAGGTTTTGGAAAAGAGACAGGTGAACATATTGACTAAACTGAAATTTGCTGACAACCTTAGGTTAGGTACTTGGGTCTGTTTGTAAGAGGATCTGATTTGTCATCACTACTGTGTTTGGCTCTTCACCCTTGTCGGTGAGATGACAGACAACAAAAAGGTTGTATTTATAGGTGGAATAGGCAAGCAAATTGTCATGGTATTAAACAGTACATCAGAGCTTTCAGGAATATGTCCTGGCCCCACAGAAGTGTTTGATCTTTCACCAGAGGGAACACCTAAAATCAGATACTTGAGAAGCTTCAGTACTGACTACTGGAGAGGAAATGACAGACTGATCATCTGCATGAGGATCAAAATAAGCTAAAATAATTGGGTATAACTTTACTAAGCTGAGGGAGAGGCTACCAAACTGTGTGCAACTCAAATACAGTGTGCAAACAAACTGTCTCAGCCAGACTGAGGCCAATGCGATCAATTATCTGGAGTCCCACTTTACCCTGGATTTGAAGAACACTCTTATTCTAAGGAGATAAGATACAAAGGCTGTATAAGCAATCCTGCAAGACAACAAAACAGGATCCTGGATGGTCTGGCTTCTCTTTCCTGGGTCACCCTGATTCAGAGGTCCAAGTCCTGAATGGGTACACTGCAACACTAAGAAAGGGTCCCTGAGACCACTGAGTTGGAAGCCACAGGCACAGATCTGTCACAGGAAAGACATGTTAAATCCAGGCAATTTGGGGAAAAAGTCATATTCAGAGTCAAAGTAGCAGCATCCTGGTCCAAATGAAGGGAAAAATGAAGTGTCACTTGACAGGAGTAGCAACTGGAATCTGGGAAACCTCATTTGACTGGAGTCAGGGAAGTCTTGGGTCTTAACGTAAAAGGATGAAACCAAAATAAAAATAAAGATGGTGAAAAGAAATGCCCTTTGAGCCTGCCAGGGTAGACAGTCCCAGCCGTAACCAGCCTACCAGCAGCATGACACGGATGGGCACGCGCTGCACCCCAAGGGTCCCCTCAGGGTCTGTGGCCCCCCCACTGGGCACCTCAGGGACGGCCGCCCAGATGGAGCCCATGGTCCCAGGCTCCATGCAGACAGAGACCCTGGCTCTCAGCTGCGGGGGCTGCCTGTCCCTTTTTCAGGCTCTGGGACTAGGGCGCATGGCCACCTCCCCTTCTGGGGTCTGCTCCCTTTTGGGGTCTCTGGTGCACCAGCTAGAGGAGCCCCAGGCCACAGTCCAGAGACTGCGTGCCATCAGAGACTGTGAGCAGGAGATTGACTCCTACTGCCAGACCCTTCTCCCCCGGGAGCTGAAGGACCACGGTCTCCCTCCAAGACAAGGGAGGACTCAAGGACCTCCCATTCTGTCCAGTCAGGGGCATGGACCAAGGTGGTCAAGGGCCCTAAAGCCTGCTGGCACCAAGGCCCCTGCCCCACCGGAGCTTAGCAACAGGTGTGAACCTCTTGCAGCCCCAGCAGGGCCAGCTGAGTTGTCAGCTCCTGCAGGCAACACAGGCTCAACTGCAGCTACCGTCCCCACCCTCCCTAAGACAAAACGTAAAGTGTTTGTTGTGGGAGACTCCATCCTGTGGGGGACTGAGGGGACAATCTGCTGCTCCAACCCCTTAGCCTGCGAAGTCTGCCGTTTCCCAGGGGCCCACACCCAAGACATTGAGGAGAAGATTCCTAAGGTCCTCCAGCCAACAGACCACTATCCTATGCTCCTTATTCATGTGGGCACCAATGACATGGCTTGGAGTGCTCCCAGCTGGGCCATGAGGCGCTACATGAATTTGGGAGCGGGGCTAAAGGGTCTTGGGGCACAGGTCGTGTTCTCTTTTATCCTCCCAGTCTCGGGGTATGGGCTGAGAAGGGAGAGGAGGATCCATGTAGTCAACCAAAGACTGCGACGCTGGTGTCATTGGGAAGGCTTTGGCTTCCATGACCACAACCCCCTCTTTGGCGAGAGAGGCGGTAAGCTGCTGGGAAAAGATGGCCTCCACCTCTCTCCTCTGGGAAGGAGGCTCTACTCAGCCACACTGCCTGACCTGCCCACCAGGCTTTAAACTAAGCACACTGGGGGACGGGGGGACTACTGCCACAACGGGCCCGCTGAGCAACCCTTCCAAAGCCAGCAGGCCAAGGCACTTAAGGGAGCCCACAACTGCCCCAGCCCTGGTACAATCTGTGGGAAAGGCAAGAGCCCCCAAGGGAACACTTGCCTGCCTGTACACAGATGCCAGGAGCTTGGGGAATAAGCAGGAAGAACTCATCGTCCTGCTTAACGCAAATAATTACAACATCATAGGGATAATGGAGACCTGATGGGGCTCAACCCATGACTGGACCAAGGGTATAGATGGCTATACCTTGTACAGGAGAGATCAAGTAGATAAAAGGGATGGGGGTGTAGCTCTCCATGTTACGGAAAGCTACGTAACCCTGCAAGCTGAAGTTAGCAACTAGGGTGGACAATTAGAGACCCTCTGAGTTAAAATCCATGGGGAAAACAGCACAAGAGACAATGGTGAGAGTCTACTACAGACCTCCCACCCAAAGTCAAGATCTTCACCAGGAGTTCAGCCGGGAACTGGCTGAGGCCGCATGCTCCAGGATCATGGTTGTCATAGATGACTTCAATTACCTGGACATCTCGTGGGAGGATCACTCAGCAAAATCCGAGCAGTTGCAAAGCTTCGTAAAACAGACCTTACGATGATAGGCTGAGAGCCATGGGGCTCTTTAGCCTGGAATAGTGCAGGCTCAGGGGTGATCTGATGGCCACCTATAAGTTTCTCAGGGGTGACCACCAGGATCTGGGGGAACTTTTGTTCATCAGAGCGCCCCAAGGGATGACGATCTCGAACGGTTATAAACTACTGCAAAACCATTTCAGACTGGACATAAGGAAGAATTTCTTTACTGTCTGAGCCCCCAAGGTCTGGAACAGCCTGCCAGCGGAGGTGGTTCAAGCACCTACGTTTAACACCTTCAAGAGCAAATTGGATGCTTATCTTACTGGATCCTATGAACCCAGCTGACTTCCTTCCTTTCAGGCCGGGGGCTGGACTGGATTATCTTCCGAGGTCCCTTCCAGCCCTAATGTCTATGAAATCTATGACTCAGATGCCAGAGATTCGATTCGGCCGAATCACTTTGGAAGATTTGGAGCCGATTCGGAAATTTGGCCATAGAGTATAACAGGGGATCAACGTAATATCTCTAACTTTGATGTTTTTTGGCTGATTTGGATGACACTTGCAGGGATGCTAGCCTCTGCAGACGGCAAGAAGCCAGCCAAGTTTCAAGAGGTTTCTGGGAAACTGCACCTCGAGCTGCTAACCAGCAAAAAACTCGTGTCGTGTGTGTGTTAAGTCACAGTGGCATGAAAACTGCACGGGTGGCAACTCTTGCTGCAGCCACAAAGCGTGCCAGGTTTCAAGGAGATAGGTGCTGGGGTTTCTGGGAAACTGCAACTCAAACTGCTAACAAGCAAAACGCATGACAGGTGATACCATGTGTGTGTTTCATAGCTGGTAGGGTTGGAATGGTCCTGAGCAGATCATCAAGTCCAACCCCCTGCCATGGCAGGAAAGAGTACTGGGGTCAAATGACCCCAGCAAGGTGTACATCTAACCTCCTCTTAAACACCCCCAGGGTAGGAGCCAGCACCACTTCTCTTGGAGGTTGGTTCCAGATCCTAGCCGCCCTGACAGTGAAGTAGCGCCTCCTAATGTCTAGTCTAAATCTACCCTCTGCCAGTTTGTGACCTTTATTTCTTGTCACTCCTGATAGCGCTCGGGGGAACAGGGACTCCCCCAGTGCCTGCTGGTCCCCCCAACTAGTTTATAAACGGCCACTAGTTCCCCCCTCAGCCTTCTCTTGTGGAGGCTGAACAGGCTCAGGTCCCTTAGCCTCTCCTCGTAGGGCCTGCCCTGCTGCCCCCTGATCATGCGGGTGGCCCTCCTCTGAACCCTCTCCATGTTGTCCTTATCCCTCCTGAAGCACAATGCCCAGAACCTGACGCAGTACTCCAACTATGGCCTGACTAGTGTCGCATAGAGGGGGAGCATCACCTCCTTGGACCTGCTTGTGATGCATCGGTGGATGCATGACAAGGTGCGGCTGGCCTTCCTGACCGCTTCTCCACACTGTCGGCCCATGTTCATTCTGGCATCAATAATGATTCCAAATTCCTTTTCTGCCTCTGTACTGACGAGAAGGGAGTTCTCCAGGCTGTAGGTAGCTGCTGATTATTCCTCCCCAGCTGTAGTACCTTGCACTTGTCAGTGTTGAAACCCATCCTGTTCTCATCCACCTACCCCTGTAACCTGTCTAGGTCCGATTGCAGCCTATTCCTCCCTTCTAGCGTGCCCACTTCCCCCCACATTGTAGTGTCATCTGCGAATTTGAACAGGGTACTTTTTACCCCCTTGTCCAAGTCACCGATGAAGATGTTGAACAGTGCGGGCTTGAGAACCGAGCCCTGTGGAACCCCACTGCCCACATCCCTTCAGGTCAAAAATGACCCATGCACCACCAGTCTCTGGGTGTAGCCCTCCAGCCAGTTAGTGACCCATTTGACTGTGTAGGTGTCAACGCCACAGTCCCCTAGTTTTTTAATGAGATTGGGGTGAGAGACAGTGTCGAAGGCCTTTCTAAAGTCCAGAAAGACTATGTCCACTGCTACACCCGCGTCTAAGGATTTTGTGACCTGGTTATAGAAGGCCACCACGTTGGTCTGACAGGACTGCCTCTAATGAACCCGTTAAGCGCAGCAGGATGAAAACTGCAGGGATGGTAGCCCCTGCTGAGGCCATGAAGCCTGCCAGCTTTCAAAAAGAGAGGTGTAGTAGTTTCTGGGGAACTGCACCTCTGCACTTTTACCTCTGCTGCAATGCCCCATTATACCCTATAGCTGAATCTCCGAATCGCTGAATCTTTTCCAATTCTTTTCTGAATCAATCTGGAAGCTCCGAATCAATTCAGAAATCCTAAAGCTTCTTGTGATTCAATTCGGATTCGTAGATTCAGCCTCCAAATTGTCCGAATCATCTCCAAATTCAAATCATGATCCCTACTATTCTCTACCACATCTAGAACCTCCTAGTCTGAAGTTAACTGGGTCCAAGCAGAACAGAAAAGGGCACCTGGTTATGGAAGAGAACACGGGCTAGAAACACAAGTCATCTAATTAAGTAGAACACCTGGCACAGTTGTCATGGCACAACTGATCTGCTTCACTGGACAATACATACAGCAGCTTTTGATGATGCAGGACAAGGGGTGATGAGATCTCACGGCTTTCCCTGCTCAGCCAGACCTGTGGTACAGGTCTAGCTGAGTGGGAAATGCATGACTTTTCCCCACTTCCTCGGTCCACCAGACTTGTGACCCAGGGAGTGGATTTGCCTGATCAAGGAAGGAGTTTTTCCTACCCAGCCGGACCCGAGGCATGGATCTGACTGAGTGGGGAAAGTGCCACAGCGATAGCGGTGGGTGCTCCAATAAAGCAGCACAGTCTATTACCACCTTTGGTTGCGCTATTGATTTTCCTTTCAAGTGGCACAACAAAGGATACTGACATCTATTTGCTCTGCATCTGCACAGCCATAAAAAATGTTATAGTGGGGCAAATGAGACGTGTCAGACAATGTCTGTTTCCACTGAAAGGCAACACGATTCTTCCATCTCTCATGCATCCTGTTAAATTTCCTGTTTTGGGCCAAATAACGTGTGTGATGAAGTCTGAGTTTGGCCAAAACACTTTTGCCAATGATACTTCTGGAGCTTTCTGGGAGACTCACCAGCAAGGCATAGACTTATACAGCCAAAGCAGTGAAGCTGCACATTGGAAAGCGCTGCTTCCATGCTGAGTAGGACTGACACTTGAACCTGTACTTTTACTATGGCAGGAGTATCCAAAATCCCAAAACCAATGGACACAAGCACATAAGACCCACATAAGTGTTATGGATCTCACTTTTAATTAATTCAGTTCAAAGGAAGGTTGCTCACATCTGACATTGCGTACTGTGAGCAGTTTGTGGTCGGGTCCTTATCTTGCTTTTTGTGGAGCATTTAACATATAATTTTGGATGCTAAAGAAACATTAAATCATATAATAGATAAGTCTTTGAGATTGTGACAACTACATATTTTAAAATTAAAGTTAAAATCACAATTGAATTGATATGCTGGTACCATAATGCAACTGTTCTGCTCCCCTGATCCCAAACATGCAGATGTTAAACTACTACCATTGCTTACTTTATTATTTCTTCTCTGTTTCCACGACGATCTCTTTCTGAATTTATCCTTTCCCTTAAGCGTTTCATTTCTGTGTCAAGACTCTTAATGTCTCTGTCCACTTCTGTCCGCTCAGGGTAAATGTCCATGGCCTGTGCAGTCTTTCCCTAAAGAGATATTTGAAATACTATAAAATATAATGCAGTGTTTTTAGCTGCTTTGCAACATTTTCTCCAGTAAACAGCAATAATAGAAAATAGGGCCCCAGAAAGAGGAATTGGTTAATTTTTGTGTCTATGGGCATGTCTATATATGTTTATTTAATGCACATTAGCCCAACTGAAAGCGCATTAAGGGCACATGTCTATACATGTGCAGCCTTAATGCACCTTAAAATGGTGACTTAAGGTTATTAGAGCTTAAATGACTTTCTGCACTCATTACATATTGCATAGCCCTAAGTTATCTGGCAGAGTTAAAATCAAAATAATGCTACATTAGGAAATATATCAAAGATAAGTTAAACCTTATTCATTGCAAGTCACTATTAGCTGATCTAGCAATGCCTATGAAAGAACTAAGATTGCGCAGTAGCATCATCTTTATGCTTTAGAGGAGAAGATGTTGTGTAGATAAGTAATAAATGGAATGTGAATATCCAAATTCAATTGTCCATAAAGCTGCATCAAAAAATGTAATACCTCCAATTCTTTTTCTTTAGTAGCTAGTAGTTCTTTGTACTTTTTTATGGATGCCAAATGCTCTTTCTGTTTCTTTTCATAATGCTGCTGATAGTGTTTACAGTTTTCCACTTCTGAATCTGCTTGATTTATTTCATCCTGTTTGAAATAAATTAAAATGTCAAATGTAAACTGGTTTGGTTAGTTTATGAACTACTTCCTCATGTTTACTGACATAATATTATTGCTCCACTTAAAAGTTAACAAATATTTGCATTTATTATTATAACACCAACGACAACAGCAACAACAATAATGCAACCCCGAGACAGAAACAGCAAATGGTGAAACAGCATATACTCAATCCTGGCAACGTAAGTGTAATATGAGAATGATTCACATTGTTCTCCATCCACACACTGATACACCATCAGGAATTAGATGTTACAGCATCCACTTTCCAGTGGCATTGGGTAGTTTTCCAGAGACTGCCAATATAAAGCTATAAATAAAAGAAATCTTCAATGGTTAACAAATCCATTGGGTTTGTTTCTGATTTGTATGTTTAAATGCATATCAGTTGCATACCCTAACGCAGTGATTCACAGTGTGCCATGGCACTTTGACGTGTTGTGAAATCCTTTGAAGGGTACCATACAAAATTAGCACTGCTAGGTGTGTAAACATATACACAATATTCACAGATTAAACCTAGGGATTTCAAATAGAAATCCATAGCATCAAAAACATTTCTGACCTGTGTCACAATACCTCCTTAACTAGCAGGCCCAAAGGACCCTGCCTGCTGGCTGACTTGAGAGACTAATCCTAATTAGAAGTCTACACCCCCACGTTCTCCCCTGCCACGATTTGGTGTTTAAGGGAGTTGATTCAGTACCTGGATGTGTAGGTTCAATTAGTCATACCACGAGGTTCTACGTTCCTGACGGCTCCTCCACCCCTACACCCTCGTGTTCCACCGACAGATCTTATTTCAGTCCCTGATCGGTCACCTGGTCCTTTCGGCCTCTGTCCAACAAAAAAAGGGGAAAAACCAAGCACTCCTGGCCTGGCTTATTGTTCCAGCTCCTTTTGGCAACCCCCACCCCCCCCAGAAAATGACTTCTGTGTGGTCAGTCCCTTCTTTTCCCTGCTTCTTTTTCTATGGTGACTCTCCACAAGCTTCTTACTGGGGTGTCATGATTCCCCTCATCCCACTAGGTCTATCCTTGACAAAATTTTTCTTGCGCCCCCCTTTAGGGCCTTTACGGTACCAGTTCTCGGGAGTGCCCTTCTATTAGAGACTGTATGGTACCTCTCTCTGCCGGCCTCTGCTGGCTACCAGCATGGTAGCAGACATTTCCAAGTACTGCCTGCTGAGCAGTCCTCTTTCTAAATTCTCTCTGGGGAGCTCGCTCTCTGGAGGAGTCTCCTACCAGCTCTCCACGTTGCTCTCAGGGTTCTCTGCAGCATGGCTTGGATCAATCTTCCTCCTTCTGGTTCCACGCTCCCCACTCTTGCCTGTTCCAGGCTCCCTTTTATACCAAAGTTGGAGTTCCCAGCCCCTCTCCTCCAGAAACACCGGGGTGAGGAAGGTTTCTGCCGGGTCCTTTGGGGCTGTGCGTCTAGGGCCACTAACCCTATGTTTAGCCCTTGCTCCTTTGCATCCTGTGGCTCTCTCTCTTTCTCACAACCTGTTGTGGTTTTTTGGAGTTCTTTGAGGCACGATTGTTTTATTATTTTTCCATAGACAAAAAAAAAGTGAAGGCTAAGAGCTGGCATTTTCTGAGAGGTGCCTTGAGTCTAACAAAGGATCCCTTGAGACTAAAAAGGTTTAGAAGATTTAAAATCACTGCTGTAATACATTTATAAGCAGAACACCCATGAGAAAGAGAACAATGGTGAGCTCTGGTCTTTTTTAAAAAAGACGTTGTACTCGATTGTTTTTAATAGTCTTTGAAGCTGAGTTAACAGGGATAGTTTAGCAAGACATGGCTTGCGTATTCAAAACTACATCAAACCGTTAGAAATCTCACTAGGTCTTGGGATAATGGAGAGTCATTACAGATAAAATTTGGTCTTGACAAATAAAATGTGTTCTGAAAACAATAATTAGGATATTAGGAATTTAAAGTTACTCATTATGCATTTCTGGGTTCTAAGTGGACTTGAACAACTGCGGAAATCTTGGCAAATATCTTACTTGATTAGGTTGTGACAATCTCAGAAAATCAAAAAATATGTTAAGATATGTAAAGTATAGGCTAGAAAATAATACTGAAAATATTATGCTACTATATAAATCTGCAGAATACCCCTCATTTTCATTGCATATTGAATTCCAGTCACTCTCCTTCAAGAAAGGGGCAGATGCAAAGTGGACTTGAAGACAGAAGTGGAAGAAAGAAAGAGATATTAATGGATGTGTAAAAGGAAATATAAAAAATTGACTCTAGAAAAGAAGCCCCCAGGAATGTGAAAGGCAGTACATAGTTACATTTTTAAAGAATATACTTTTTCCTAGCACAGATTATCCAGTGACTGACTGTCATCTGTCAATTCAAGAACTTGGGTAAAGATCCAAAAAGAATTAGACGTGCACACAAAGATTTGTTATTATACAGATCAAAAAAATATATAAACATATTCTGTACATCATAAACCAACTATTAATTACTAGCGATGAAGGAGAAATTTCCCTTAATAACTTATTTCAGGGTTTCTTTCTCGTTCTAAAGTGTCGAATACTGATCACTGTCTGAGATGAGGTACCAGACCAGGCTATATAATCTTGTCTGGTACCACTACTATGGCAGTTAAAATGCTCAGTGTGTATTATAGATGAAAACTGAGTGCTTGAAACTACTTTCCATAAAGTATTTCAGAAATTCTTATTGGAAAATACATCACTTGGCACCTAGAAAAATATTTTATGTTTCAAAGTTTTGAAAGTGGATGCTGTAACTCTAATGTGTATTCAGTACACATCCAGGTACTGAATCAACTCCCTTAAACACCAAATTGTGGCAGGTGAGAACGTGGGGGTGTAGACTTCTAATTAGGATTAGTCTCTCAAGTCAGCCAGCAGGCAGGGTCCTTTGGGCCTGCTAGTTAAGGAGGTATTGTGACACAGGTCAGAAACGTTTTTGATGCTATGGATTTCTATTTGAAATCCCTAGGTTTAATCTGTGAATATTGTGTATATGTTTACACACCTAGCAGTGCTAATTTTGTATGGTACCCTTCAAAGGATTTCACAACACGTCAAAGTGCCATGGCACACTGTGAATCACTGCGTTAGGGTATGCAACTGATATGCATTTAAACATACAAATCAGAAACAAACCCAATGGATTTGTTAACCATTGAAGATTTCTTTTATTTATAGCTTTATATTGGCAGTCTCTGGAAAACTACCCAATGCCATTTGCATATACAAGTCAGATGAAATAGATGTATACTTTTAAAAATTGTGTGGGGTTGTGTGGTTTCTACCTTGATTGGCCCAGCTATCTCTTCTACTTGATTAATTTTTTCTGTAATTTCTTCAAATTTACGTTCGGCAGCTTTTAGAATGATTTTCAATTCGTCCATTTCTGCCTTTCGTTGTTCCATATCCTGTTTAACAGATTCCAGCTTATTCTTGTTTTCTTGGGCTTCATCTTCCTGTTAGAGGATAAAGAGTTTTAAAAGGGAAACACACTTTTGTATTTCGGTCTGTGCAGGTTCAACAAAAAAAGTAAAACCACTAATTAAATATAAAAAAATCACACACAGCATATATCAAAGATAAGAGTGGTCAATACGTTAGCAGTTCAGACATGTAGAAAATTGCTATGGGCAGCTAAAGATATCAGGGGAAAATCTCTGGGTAGCAAGAATAATGACAGGAGATTTTTTTAAATATATTTATTTAAATGTTTAAAAATACTTAGAACACAATTAAGTCTTAGCAGTAGCGTGAGGGGGTGAAGAAGGTGCCGGGCGAGGGCGATGCTGACGGAAACCAGGCCGACTTCCGGGTTCTGGGCGGAAAGCCAGGCACTCAAGTTTCCCCCTTCCAGGAACCCGGAAGTACCCGGGTCGAGACCTACCCGGACGGATAAAAGGAGCCCGGCGGGCCAGGAGAGGGCCCTGGCGGAAGCGGAGGAGGGAGCAGCGGATGCAGAGCTGGGAGCGGCAGATCCGGAAGATCAGGCGAGGGTGTACGGGAGGAGGAGCCCTCAGGACCCCTGGACCCCACAGAGATGGAGTGCCGATCCCGGACTGCACGCGCCACAATTATGAACTCCTAGGTTACCATCAAAGTCGTGGCAGGCGAGACTGGCATGAGAGCAGTGAGGACGACACACTCCCCTCTCACCAGGAGTCCCCCATGGGACGGTCGGTCGGCGGACGGACCCCTCACAAGTGGTGCATTGGCCGGGAAGCTCGAACCCGGGGTGGCAACGCGGATCCCGGAAGAGCAACCTAGACCGGTGGTGCAGCCCAAATGGAGCTCCCGATGGGCATGGATACCGGACAGCAGACCCTGCATCTGGTGGCCCAACTATTACAGCAGCACCAGCAGACCGCCATGAGGCAGATGAATGTGCAAGAGCACATGCTGCAGCAGCAGATACGGGGGGGTCTATACCCCGGAGAGTTCAATATGCCAAGGATGATGAAGGAGGACGATGTGGAGGCTTTCCTGGAGTCCTTTGAATGAGCAGCCCTGGCCGCAGGGATAGACCGGGCGAAGTGGGCCGGTCGCGTGGGGGTCCTGTTGGTGGGCCCGGCTCAAGCGGCTTATCGGGCTTTGTCACAGAGCGAAGCCGTGAATTATGACAAGGTGAAAGCTGAAATATTGCAGAGGTTACCCCAGAGAAACACAGTCAAGCTTTTCGAGAAGCCAAAACAAGGAGCGAGAGGAGCCCTAAGATGTTGTGGCAATTCCTCGCCGATGAGTTAGCCAAGTGGCTGAGGCCAGCTGAGGCTATTAAAGAGGAGATTTGTGACCAGGTGTTGCTGGAACAGTTCCTCGCGGATCTGGGGGAGAACACGCAGCATTGGGTCAGATGTCACGGGCCCACAACGTCACGCCAGGCCCTGTGCTTGGCGGAGCAATATGAGGCAGCCCAAAAGGGACTACGCCTAGAAAGAGGTATGTTGGGACGCGAGGGCCCTCCCAAAAAGGGGAAGGGAGGTAAAAATGAAAGGACACCGGAGAGAACGGACTTCTTTTGTTTCCGCTGTGGAGGAAGAGGACATATGGCCAGGGTTTTTCCGGTAAGCCCAGACTATCAACCCGCCAAAGAGAGACAGTACCCTGGCAGGTCCGGGAGAGAGCGGGAGTCCACGAGAGAGGAACCCATGGAGTGTGGGGTCTGTGCAGGGGTGGGGGCTTCCCCCCAACCTTTACCCAAGGTTCGAGCTTGGGTGGGACAACGCCCCTTGATGGCCGTGGTGGATACTGGGTGTGCCCAGACCCTGGTCCGGCCGTCTATGATTGAGTGGAGGCAAGCCCCCCGATGAGCCGGAATTCACCTTGCCTGTCTTCATAAGCGGAGGTCGTATTTTGAAAGAAGGGTCCTAGACGTACGCGTGCAGGGCACCTCCCGACGCCTGCCGGTTGGCCTGAGCGAGGAGATATTGTACCCCATGATTTTGGGAAGGGACTGGCCGGAGATCTTTGAGGTCCTGGCGAAGCTCCAGCCCCAGGATAAACCCCTGGCGGGTTTAGCCGGAGGGGAAGTTGAGAGAGAGAGCGATGTAAAGCTGGAAGACCTTGCCAGCGGCAACCAGTTCAGGGAGGCCCAAGAGGAGGATGTAGAGCTGCAACCCTTCAGAGAGGAGGCGGTCACCCGGCCCCGGCTGCAGGTAAGCCCCAGCGTGAATCGAGCAAAGGGACCCCGCATAAAAATAAGGCTGGGTTTGTTGTATCACATTAAGCCGGGTCAGCGGGCAGAGGAGGAGGTAGAACAACTCCTGATTCCCCGATCCTATAGAGCCCCGCTACTGCGGTTAGCACATGGGAATCCTATGGGGGGACACCTGGGAAAACGTAAGACGGAAGCTCGATTGACGCGCTGGTGCTTTTGGCCTCATCTGTATGAAGATGTAGAAAACTTCTGCAAAGCATGCGAAAAACGTCAAAAAGTGAGCGCTAACAAGCCCCCCCGGTCACCCCTCCAGTCGGTGCCGGTGGTGCGGGACCCATTTGCAAGGGTCGCCTTAGATGTAGTGGGCCCATTACCTCGTAGTGCGGCGGGGCACCAGTTTATTCTGGTGCTCATTGATTATGCCACCCGCTTCCCAGAGGCCGTACCCCTGAGGGCAGTGACGGGGGTTAAGGTCGTGGAAGAACTTATGAAGTGGGTAACTAAGTTTGGAATCCCTAGAGAAATAATAACCGATCAGGGGTCGAACTTCATGTCGGCGGTGGTAGCGGCACTGTGCAAAGTGTTGTGGATACACCACCTCAAAACGACAGTATACCACCCTCAGGCCAACGGGTTGGTAGAGCGTTTCAATGCTACCCTAAAGGGGATGCTACGGCGTTGCACCCAGGAGGACCCCCCAGAGATGGGACTTGCTAGTGCCGCCACTTTTATTTGCGGTCCGAGACGCCCCACAGGCCTCGACGGGCTACTCCCCATTCGAACTGGTCTTTGGACATCGTCCCAGGAGCTTGTTAGATATCGTGCAGGAAGGCTGGGAGGACGATGGTCGCGTAGGCCATAAGGCGGCCGAATACGTACAGGACCTACAGGAGCGGCTTCGCCTGGCCCAGAAAACGGCTCACGATAACCTGGCCATAGCCCAGAGGCAACAGAAGGACCGGTATGACCGAGGGACAAAGAAGTGGGAATTACAGCCAGGTCAGAAGGTGCTGATGATGTTGCATAGTGCCAATAGCAAGTTTGAGTCACGGTGGCAGGGACCGGTGACGGTGGTGAGGCGAGTGGGCCCAGTGGATTATGAAGTACGGAGGGAGGGTAGATGTCGGAAGACCCAGGTTTTCCATGTTAACCTACTAAAGGAGTGGCAGGAACCCCAGGGGCTCCTGCTCGAGACAGATTGGGAGGCTGAAGAACAAGAAACTCAAGGGCGGGACCCATCACCAAGCCCCTCCAGGGATGTTCCCGAAGCCGAGGATCGGCAACTGAGGAACGGACAGGAACAATGACTGCAAGAATTAATCCATGAATTTAGAGATGTCTTCACAGAGAGCCCGGGGAAGGCGAAGGGAGTTGAACATGCTATTGTGACGAAGAGGGGCCAGGTCGCAAGGGAGAGGTGGCAGAGGATTCCCTTTTACCGGCGCCAACCTATTAAGGAGGAGCTAGACAGAATGTTGGTGCAGGGGATCATTACCCCCTCACATAGCCCCTGGCAGAGTCCGCTAGTGGCAGTAACAAAGCCGGATGGCAGCTTGCGGCTGTGTGTGGATTTTAGAAAGCTAAATGCAATAACACAGTTCGATGCCTTTCCCATGCCCCAGGTGAATGAACTGGTGGAGCGGATAGGACAAGCTAACTTTATCTCCACTTTAGATTTGTCGAAGGGGTACTGGCAGATCCCCTTACGGCCAGAAGACCAACCAAAGACAGCTTTCGGCACGCCGTGGGGTTTGTACGAGTTTAAAAGGATACCCTTTGGGTTGAATGGCATGGCAGCGACGTTTCAAAGACTTATAGACTGGATACTCGCGCCCCACCAGGAATACGCTGCAGCCTATATAGACGACATCATGGTATACCCCCAGACATGGGAGCAACATGTAAAGGCCTTAAGGGCGATTCTGCGAGAGCTGAGGCGAAAAGGTCTGACGGCCAACCCAAAGAAGTGTGCCCTGGGCAAAAGCAAGACGAAGTACTTGGATTTCTTGGTTGGCAATGGGCAGGTGAAGCCACTGAGAGATAAAGTGGAGGCCATCCAAAACTATGAAGCGCTGCTGACAAAGAAGCAGATGCAGGCGTTTCTCGGTTTGGCCAGTTATTATCGACGATTTATTCCCCAATTTGCCGAGGTTGCCAATCCCTTCGTCGAGACAACCAGGGGGTGAGAGCCCCACAAAGTAAAATGGACTCCGGAGAGACACAGAGCCTATGAAGAGCTCAAGAAAGCACTCTGTCAGGAAGCCATTCTTCACACGCCTAATTTCAATGTCCCGTTTACTCTGCAGACGGATGCTTCGGCCTATGCCCTGGGGGCAGTCCTTGCCCAGGAGGTGGACAGAGTGGAACGACCAGTAGCGTTTGCTAGTCCTAAGTTAAACGACAACGAGCAAAGGTATTCTACCATTGAAAGAGAGTGTTGGCTATAAAGTGGGGTATTGACTACTTTAAATACTATCTGTTAGGCCGGGAGTTCTGGTTAGTAACGGACCACACTCCCCTACGCTGGCTTAACTCCACTAAAACAGAAAATGCACGAATCATGAGGTGGGCCCTGGCACTCCAGCCATTCCAATTTCAGATTGGATACAAACCGGGGCATACTAACACCGTGGCAGACTTCTTGTCAAGGCATGGGGGAATGGGACCGCAGCCTGAGCCACAGAAGGGGGCCCCCCCATTGCAGAAAGGGCAGGACGGGGGAGGCGACAGTCAGAGTAAAGAAGCGCCTAGCGGCGTCTTAAGGGGTGGGGTATGTGAGGGGGTGAAGAAGGTGCCGGGCGAGGGTGACGCCGACGGCGGCGGAAACCAGCCTGACTTCCGGGTCCGGGCGGAAAGCCAGGCACTCAAGTTTCCCCCTTCCAGGAACCCGGAAGTACCCGGGTCGAGACCTACCCGGATGGATAAAAGGAGCCCGGCGGGCCAGGAGAGGGCCCCGGCGGATGCGGAGGCAGGAGCAGCAGATGCGGAGATGGGAGTGGCGGATCCGGAGGATCGGGCGAGGGTGTAGGGGAGGAGGAGCCCTCAGGACCCCTGGACCCTGCAGAGACGGGGTGCCGGTCCCGGACTGCACGCGCCACAATTATGAACCCCTAGGTTGCCATCAAAGT
This sequence comes from Crocodylus porosus, assembly GCF_001723895.1. Taxonomy (NCBI): domain Eukaryota; kingdom Metazoa; phylum Chordata; order Crocodylia; family Crocodylidae; genus Crocodylus; species Crocodylus porosus. Next base: position 18,728,737 of record NW_017728918.1, on the reverse strand, counting down.
CGTGGCAGGCGAGACTGGCGTGAGCGCAGTGAGGACGACACACTCCCCTCTCACCAGGAGTCCCCCGTGGGACGGTTGGTTGGCAGACGGACCCCTCACAAGTAGTAAAGACACATTACTAGGAACAGATGTTAACAACGTTAATAAATATTTCTGTTCTATATTTGGAAACAAGCAAGACTATGTTTTTTCCTATGAGGAAGATTAAATGCTTATTTTGCAATGTCTTGGCTTTGCATGCAGCACTGGAAAAAAGTCTTCTGAAATCTAGAAATTTCCTCTACTAACCAGCTTAAAGACACAATTTTAATTCTGTACATCTTACTGGTGTGATTGCAACAGGACTACTGTCAGCAGCTGTGGTATCCACTGTAATAACCCTACTACTAACTATGAAAGGATGTAGATAATAATACTGTATTTATTCAAATCCAAGATGCGTCTTCCCCCTCCCCACATTAAACATGGGGGAAAAGAAACCTTGGTCTGGTTTCAAATATGGTCCAGAGCAGGCAGCTGCTGCAGCTCCAACTCTGGCTCTGACTCAGGGGAGATTAAGCAGCGTGAGAAGGGAGCACAAGGGAGTCTGTGCTGTGTGGGGAATGAGCACAGGGCAGAATGCACAGTATAGGGGAGAAAGCAGGGAGTCAGCATGGGGAAAACTGTGTGGTATAAGGAACACAGGAGAGATCACATGGTGTGGGGTGAGCATTGGATGACCATGCCATGCACAGGAACATGTGTTCTGTGCCCCAGACTGGAGCCAGAGTCAGAGCCACTGCAAAGGATAAGTAGAGGGGGCAACAAGTGGTAGATTAAGGAAATAGCCACGGGAGAAGGTACTATAGGGAGGCAGGTGGCAGGCTGGATAGAAAGCAGGGAGCAGGCACAGAGAGATGCAGGCGCTGGTGGGGGGGGTGTAAATGGTAGGGACAAGTGGTAGGGGGCAGACTGCCTGTCTCCCCACTGCTGCTTTTCATACTACTTGTCTCCCTGTTTCTGCTTTCCCTCTGCAGCAGTGGTGTTTT
>NW_017728918.1:18722575-18727609 GCF_001723895.1 Crocodylus porosus | reverse complement strand
GGATGAATTTAAAATGACATAATAATTAGATTCTATGCATGGAAAATTACAACAAATTTATCATTTTCCATGTATAGGAGCTAATTACTGGGACAAAGGAGGAAGTTCTTAAATTCACAGTCATCTTGGATTCAGAAAAATATGATTTAAAAAAAAAAAAGAGTACAGAAAACAGCCATAAAAATCACCGAACAACCCAGGGAAATGTTTTACAGCAAAAGATCTGGTAGAGTCCAACCTCTTAAGTTGACCAAAAAGACTTGAGGTGATTTGAATTCACTCACAGAAGAAACTGCTGGAAATTGGGTGGAGTGAACGTAAGGGCACTTTTACATATGAGAAAGCCACAGTGAGAAAAAAAATAAAGAATATGATCCACAGGAAAGTGCCTATTAAAGTTCAGATATGGCATTTTTTAAACAGTGAGGAAGATCAACAATTCCCAAGGAAGCTAGATGTACTGAACTCCAGTTATCAGAACATGGTAGAATGAAATGGCTTGTGATATAATCAGGAAAACTGGATGAGCTATTAGTTCTAACCAAGAACTACAAACACATGGATTACGAAATTCAGTTCAGAAAAACAGAGAAGGTAACACCAATATGAAAGTTTCTCAAACTTTCCATCATGTGTATTCTAGCTGATGCTCTTCAGAGTACTTGCTGTCCTCACACTCCTAAACTTATTCATGTAATGATAAATTAAATGGGTTATATGTGGTGATATGCTTGATTATCTTCTTCCATATCAGCAAGGATCAAACTTCCTGCAAGCCTTGGTGAGAGAGGGGAAAGAAGAGAGAGAAAGTTTAAGTGCTAGTGTTGGGGTCAAAGATGCTAAAAATAAAGCAAAGGAAAGGAGCTTCTATAAATATATTATTATAGCAGGAAAAGTGGTAGCTAACTGCAAGAAGAATCAGCTGACTCTTGGTATGTTTAGGAAAACTCACCAAAAATTAACTAAGAATGAACAAGAAAAGTGTTTTGAGCAAAAAAAAAAAAAAGATTGGCAAGTATGAAAACTTCAGGCTTGAGCAGAATCATTTCTGAAAAGCAGATACTCAAGAGAAGATGATGTAATAAGAAATCTAGGGGGAAAAAAACAGACCCAGAGAGAGGGAGTCTCTGCCAGTGCGAAATGAACCTGCTGGAGCCAGCCAGCCTAGTACAGCCCACTAGAATTCTTCCTGGCTAGTCTAGCTGTACGTATTCTAAACAAAGGTATCCAACCATAACTATGGTATTGTATAGGTGTGGTCATTAGTAAATGCAGCAATATTGTCATATAGGGTTAGTTACTCTTATAGTGTTTTAGAACCTTCACTTAAAGTAACCATGAAACTGATACTGGCCTTTGGGTATAATAAAGAAAATTTAGTTGAACATCTTCTATGGTCAAATTCCAACAATTAACGGCAATAAAAAAACCACAGAATTTCCATATAAGAAAGAATATTTCTTACTAGTGTAGAGATGTCCACTGACTGGTATTCTTCTACATTCTCAAGATCTGTTATGTTTACTGTTATTCTTCTTCTTCGGATCTGAAATAGCAATAAACTTTTATTCTTGTTTTAGAAAAATGTTAAAGGTAGTCCACACTAGAACAAAGACACTTTCAATAGTGAATGGACACTCAAAACAAAGAAGATTAAAAAACAAAACTAAAGACAAAAACACATTCTATTTTCTTCTTATTATTACTGTGTGGAATCCATTCCTATGTTATATGGAAACCTGATCCTAAAAGTAACGAACATTATAATAAACTGAACTCCAGTGACATGTTTCCTAAAACAATCATAGATTTCATAGACATTAGGGGCTGGAAAGGACCTTGCAAGATCATCGAGTCCAGGCCCCCTGCCATAGGAAGGAAGTCTGCTGGGGTCAAATGATCCCAGCAAGATAAGCATCCAGATGTTTTTTGAATGAGTCCAGAGTAGGTGCTTGCACCATGTCTGGGGGGACATACCCTGGACACTCAGACTGTAAAGAAGTTTTTCCCTTATGTCCAGTCTAAATTGTCCTTCCAGAAGTTTGTGGACGTTACGCAAGAATGTAAAAGTTTATTTTCTTTCCAATAGTTTAATTCTACTCTATGCAGCAATAAAACACTGCTAACAATTCAAAACTCAGTACACATTCATCTATAACAAGATGCTATGAAACCGATCCAGATTATTTGGATAAGTACCAAAACTTGATTTAAGTGGAATTTAGATGAATTCATTTTGGTTTGTAAAAATCTCTAGGCACACGGACTTCATAGCATGTTCAGATTTGAACCAGTTCAAGCAGTAAGTGTCATATTCCAACTAATTAGATTAATTTTTCAATGTAGGCAGTATCTATTATTTATCTATTATCAGTATTTATTATTTATCTATTTATTATCTATTATTCTACCTGCAAATCTTTCTGGTGGTGACGATGACGACCAAGTTCCTCTTCCTTTTTTGTTTTCTCATTGTCAATGGAACATAAACGTTGCTGAAACACTGACAATTGTGTCTTTTGGTTCTCAATTTCTTTTGCAACATGACTTAAATAAAAAATATAAATATATAATTTGTCACAAAATTATTTGATGGTCTCTCTTCAGTTTCTAGCTGATACAGAATATAAATATATAAATATAAATATATAAATTACTACTTAGAACCTTGTTGATAAACTTGGCAGCAAGGCTAAATACCTGAACTAAAAAAAGATATTACTTCTAAAACTGCTAATATATCTTAAGGTCAGCTGGGCAAATGCCTCCAATCAAAGCTAAAAATCATTGAGTAGTGTAAAAAACTTGTCCTAATGCTTTCTCATACTGTTCTTTTTACAAAGGATTTCAATCACTAAATCTTTCACTGTAGCACTTCTAGTGAGATGTTAATCCACTTAACTGCAAAATGCTTTACTTCTACATATATTGGAAAAATACTTAAATATAACTTTTCATCATTAGAAATGTGATCAGCATCTCTGCTGACTACAATTTTAAAAACATCCCTGATGCTAGGTTTCAGTGTTGTTAAACATGGACAGATTAAACAGGAGCCAAAATGTCAGGTTTTGTAGAGTTTTTTTTTAATTCTGACCAAAAAAAATGACGCACATATTTAAGTTTCAAAAGATATACATATACATCTATTTACTTTATCTATACTACAGCCCAACTTCCAACATAAAACTATTTAGTAATGCTAACTGTGCTTCATATTAACCACACATGCCACAAGCTCAAGAAACTCAGCTACCTGAATCTATTACAAAAATATTTCTGGAAAAAATATTTATTTTAATAAGTCTGAAAAAAGGGAAAAGCCTTTTCCACAAGAGAAAAAAAAAACAGAGTTCACTTGATATGAAAAGAAGAAGTCAGCGGAAGAGTCCCTGCTTTCCAGTATAGAAGTTGTTGGGTTTTTTTAAGATTATTTTTGCTATAGAACCCTCAATCCCATCACAGAAGAGCTGAAAGCCAAACACTAAATAGAAAACAAACATCACCTTGACAATCCTATACTTTTACACTTCACCAATAGATGACATTACCTTATGTCTGCGTCCACATCTTTACTTAGGAACTTAGGCCTGGAGTTTTCAGAGGAGTAATATCGTCTCTCAAACACCTGATCACCTTCAGCAGTGAAAGCTTCTCGACAATTTTTCGGAGGTTTATTGCTCTGCATTACTTGACGAGCTACATGGTTATTCTGAAAAACACAACACATTTAGCATACTCATAAAGCAATGGTTTTAAATAGCAGCAAAGCAGAGGGGAGTGTAGATACATCCTACCCTCCAGTGTATCTACTACTCCCCGCAGCTTGAGGGTAGGGCTGGGATTCAGAGTGACCTAGACAAATTGGAGGACTGGGCCAAAACGAATCTCATGAGGTTCAACAAGGACAAGTGAAAAGTCCTGAACTTAGGATGGAAACCTCCCATGCATCAGTACATGCTGACTGGCTGGGCAACAACAGCTCTGCAGAAAAGGACCTGCAGGTTATAGTGGACAATAAGCTGAATATGAGCCAGTAGTGTGCCCTTGTTGCCAAGAAAGCTAACAGCATACTGGGCTGCATTGGTAGGTGTGCTGCTAGCTGGTCAAGTGAAGTGATTATTCCTCTCTATTCAGCACTGGGGAGGCCACATCTTGAGTACTATGCTGAAGTTTGGGCCCCCACTACAGAAAGGATGTGGACAAATTGGAGAAAGTCCAGCGGAGGATGACAGAAATGGTGAGGGGTCTGGGGCACATGACTTATGAGTAAAGACTGGGGAACTGGGCTTATTTAGTTTAAAGAAGAGGAGACTCAAAGGAGACTTAATAGCAATCTTCAGCTACCTGAAGGGGGGTTCAAAAGAGGATGGAGCTGGACTGTTCTCAGTGGTGGCAGATGACAGAACAAGGAGCAATGGTCTTGAGTTGCAGCAAGGGAAGTTTAGGTTAGATATTAGGAAGAATGTTCTCAATAGAAGGGTAGTAAAACATTGGAACAGATTACCCAGAGAGGTGGTGGAAGCTCCATCCTTGGGGGTTTTCAAAACCCAGCTAGACAAAGCTTTTCCTGGGATAATCTAGTTGGGGGTGGTCCTGCTTTGGGCAAAGGGTTGGGCTAGATGACCTCCTGAGGTCCCTTCCAGCCCTAATTTTCCATGATTCTATGATTCAAAGCATATTTAGATTATATATCACCAAAAACTTTTTTTTACTGCTAGAACAGTAAAGCATTGGAATAGAGCTCCCAGGAAAGTTGTTGTACCTCCTTTATTAACATTTTTCAAGAAGAGGTCAGAGAAGCTGACTGTTAATGGAGGAGGTACCACAACTTCCCTGAGATAGTCTAGGAACAGTACATCCTGTGTAAATGCAGGGGGTTGGACCAGATGACAGATGAGGTCCTGTACAGCCCTATGAATTCATTACTTTATGTTGATATTGATTTTAAAGGCAGACAATATCAAAGAAATAAACTGCACTGTTTTTTAGATATATAGGGAGTAAAACGAAGGCCCAGGGAGGAATAGGACC